>NW_008351693.1:1364319-1409520 GCF_000622305.1 Nannospalax galili
TTACTATTAAGAAGGTCTGGACACCGGCGCCATCTTGTAATGGCGGCGGAGGCTGTGGCTCTCCACATTTCAGTATAGTGGCAATTTATAAAATCAATCTACAAAAATCAGTAGCCTTTCTATATACCAATAACAAGCAATTGGAGAAGGAATACAGGGAAATGCCCCCATTCCCAATTGCTGAAAAAACAGTATCTTGGAATAAATCTGACAAAAGACACCAAAGATCTCTACAATGAAAATTTTAAATCATTAAAGAAAGAGATTGAGGCCGACACCAGGAGGTGGAAGGACCTCCCATGCTTATGGACTGGAAGAATTAATATTGTGAAAATGACCATTTGCTAAAAGCAATATATAGATTCAATGCAATCCCAAACAAAATCCCTGTGACATACTTCACAGAATTAGGAAAAATCCAACCTTAAATTCATATGGAAGCAAAAAGACCCTGGATAGCCAAAGCAACCCTGATTACAAAGCAGATTTTAAGCTCTACTACAGAGCTATAGTCATAAAAACAATATGGTACTGGCTTAATAAATAAAATATTTTTTTAAGATATTTTTTGTTTGATTCATTTTCTGGAGTTCTAAGTTAATAGTTGCATTTATTTAATTTTTCAGCATGTTTCAAGATGTTTTTCTATGTGTCTAGCCTCCCTGTGTGTGATAGCCTGTCTTTCAACATTTGAATGTTTCCTCTTCTGTAACAGAGACCAACAAACTTGGTCCTTGGGGCCCAAATAGGAAGTCTTCCAGGCTGTGGCCTTGTGCCTTGTGGTCTGGGCGTGGCTCCTCAACTGCTGATGCTGGGTGAAAGCTGTGAGGTGAAGGAACAGGGCTGCACTCCAGTTTACAAACCAGGTGACCAGCAGGGCACTGGCCTTGTTCCATAAATCTTTCTTGCTGACCACTGCTTTTTACTGGTGTTCAGCATTTTGATTATGATGTCCCTTTGTGTGGTTTTCTCTTTATTTTGTTTGCTTGGTGTTGAGCATATAGATTTGAAATTAGAAGGAATTTCAGCCATTATTTGTTTTACATCTTCTCCCTCTACGCTTGGGAATACTCTGCTTGACAGTGTGCCCAGTTCCCAGGCTGGGTGTTTTCCCCTCTTTTCCTGTGCTGCTTTTAGGATGACATTCCTTCCCTGTGTTGCTTCCAGTGTATTTTTATTTCATAGATCTTATTTTTAACTGTAGAAAATCTTTTATAGGTTTTATTTGTGTATTCTATTTTTCCTCCTAGATGGTCGTTTCCCTTTATATCCTGTTTAAGGTTTAAGTTTCTTGTCCATTAAATCCACCCTCTCATGCCTGGTTCTCTTTCTGTTCATTACTTCTTCATTGTGTGTGTGTGTGTGTGTGTGTGTGTGTGTGTGTGTGTGTGTGTGTCTGCGTCTGTGTGTCTGTGTCTGTGTGTGTCTGTGTTTAAAATAGTGAGTGATGGATTTTATTCTAGTCAGCTTGAGTTCTGTAAGGATTGCTTTTAAGTTGTTTAGGCAGATCCAGGAGCACTGGGTGTGTGTTTGTTTGAGATTATCCTTGTACCTCAGCTATTCTATGTTTTGCAAGCACTGTCCACTTATAAGTATGTTACCTATACCTGAATAAGTATTGGGAAGTATTTGGTCTTTTAGTGCATTGGGTTTTCCCTCCACTTACAGGTCTGTCCCTTCCTCCCCTCCTTCCTGCCCCTCCCTCACCTCCTTCCTGCCCCTCCCTCGCCTCCTTCCTGCCCCTCCCTGGCCTCCTTCCTGCACCTCCCTCGCCTCCTTCCTGCCCCTCCCTCACCTCCTTCCTGTCCCTCTCTCCCAGCTCCTTCTCTTCTTTGTTTCTTCTTTTTTATTTTGTTCTGTACTGATTTTTAAACTTTTTTATTTATTATTTTTATTTTATGTGTATGAGTGCATTGCCTGCATGTATGTGAGTGCACCTGTGTTGTGCAATGCCGTGGAGGTCAGAAGAACGGCATTGGACTTCTCTGGAACTGGAGTTATGGACAGTTAAGATGCTTTTAACCCCTGAGCCATCTCTCCAGCCCTCTGTTCTATTTTGTTTTGTGGTGCTGGAGACTAAACCCAGGCAAGGGTTTGGTTAGCCCTGTACAAGCTCTCTGCCCCTGAGCTCGTCTCAAGCCCAGACAGTGGTTGGTTGTCGTGAGTACACATAGTAGAACTGTGCTCAGAGTTCAGCATGACCCTCTGCAGATCTCTCTAGCTTCACTTATGAATTTGCTTATGCGTTCATTCCTGCAACCCCTCCTTTCTGGAATTCCGTGTGTGTGTGTGTGTGTGTGTGTGTGTGTGTGTGTGTGTGTATTCAAGACTCACAGGCTCTGTCCAGGTTTTCCTCCTGTACTGTGTTTCAGATACTGCCTGAATGCAGCAAGCCTGGGGTAATTTAAGGATGACTCTTATTTCGGTTTTTTAGTGATCTGATAATGACTGCATGTTGTCCAAAATCTGAAAACCATTGCTTCTTATCTTGGGTTTGAATTTCAAGTTGCTTTGGATGGGCTGATAATTTCTGTACCATTCAGCCCTTCATGGGTGAGTTAAATAACATAGATCTAAGCAGACATGGGCACTGTTGATAAATGAAACTTTATTATTTATTTGAAAGAATAATGGGTTGCTTTTCTTAGAATAAAAGATACATTTATTTAAATTTTTTCTTTTTTCTGGATATTAATGTCCTGTAGTACTGTTTTTCTGAAGTTGGGTGCCGCAGAGTTTGGTGAGTATATGTTCATGATTGTAATATCTTCTTGGTCAAGTGTTCTATTGATCAGAATGAAGTGACCCATATATATATATATATGTGTGTGTGTGTGTGTATGCATGTGCTGCTAGTAACGGTTGTCAAGTTGGGATTGTCTCTCAGGGAGCTCATCCCTGGAGAAAACTGATTCTCCCTCTTTCAACATCCATTGATTCCCTGGAGCTCTTCACCTTGAGGTGGGACCCTATGTAATTTCCCCGTTCACCTTGCCATGCCAACTGCTTTTACCCTGATGCAGACCTTATTAGACTATGGTACTGTGGGGTTCATTGCTATCGCCTCCCTGCCATGTCTACAGTGTACTAACTAGCATCAGGTGACCAGGTGTCTTGTCCCTCCGGCTCTTACAGTATTTCCACCTGTGAAGCATTTTCTTGATTGCTAGTTGATGTAGAGGGCACGGCCTACTGTGGGCTGTGCCATCTTCAGGTAGGTGGGTCTGGGCTGTGTAAGAAAGGTCGATGAGCACGAGCCTGAGAGCCAGCCAGCAAGCAGTGTTCCTTTATGGTTTCTGTTTCCAGCTCCTGCTTTGAACTCCTGGCTTCCCTCAACAATGAACTGCAATCTGTAAACTGAAATAAGCCCTCCCTTCTCCAAGTTGTATTTGGTCATGGTGTTTAGCGTAGCAACAGAAAAGCAACTAGAACCATGTGCGTGTATAGGTTTTGAGACAGGACTCATTGAATAGGCCAGGCTGGTCTCAAACTCATGGCAGGTCTCCAGCCTCAGCCTTGAAGTGCTAATACTACAGATGTGCCACCACATCTGGTTTAAACTAGTATTTTTAACTGACTTCTCCCTGTGGCTTCTTAAGATGATATTATTTTATTACTGCAGTTCTTAAATTTTTAAAGTTATAAAACCAAGAGTATAATTAGTAGATTAGCATTTAATATTTGACATTTGTATTTGAATATTTTATAATTCTTGTTTTCAAGAGAAAAATAATGTATAGCTAAGGTGGACTGATTGACTTCTGGTTTTAAAGCTTATGAGACCTTGATAAGGTTCAGAAATGAATATTGTAAACAGATCAAAATGTCTTATGGTATGAGATAGTGACAAAGTATCTGCGGTGCGCAGAGAAGCTGCCGGTGATTCTGGCGTCAGAGCAGAGCCTGTGGAGGGGGTGTTTGAGCCGGGTCTTGGAGAGCGAATAGTGTGGAGGGCAGAGTTAGAACAGAATGGTTAGTTTTATTTTTGTACATTTAAAAAATACAATTATTATGCGTTTTTCTCTCAAGGAGCAAGTATCAAATGTGATAGTCTTGTGCCCTGTTAGTACATTTTTATCCAAGTTTGTGTCCTAATTTTGTTTTGCTTTGTAACAAGCAGGGATTTAATTTTTATATATATATATATTCCAAAGAGAGGCATTTTTAACACGTTTTCCCAGAAATAACTTGAAGCAGGTTATATAAAAATATATATACAATGAAGTTTAAGGGGGGAACATAGGAATAAGAAATCAAAGACCAAAGGATTTGCTAACATGAGTTCAACCTTGGTGGAATAATGGTTTCCATTAGCAGCGTGGTCAGAGGACACTTCGTTTAACACTCCACCCCATTCTCTGGCTTTACATTCTTTCTGCCAACCTCTCCCGCAAAAGTCTCTGAGCCTTGGAGGGGAAGATAGGTGTGGGATGAGCTTCCTCCCATTGTGGCAAGGCACTGAACTTTCAGATCTCTGCATCATCTGTTTCCCATGAGCTATTGGCCCATTTCAGAGGGATTCCATCTATTATAAGGATTTGGTGCTAGGATCCACAAATGAGGGAGAACATACGTCTTTTTTTTTTCTGAGTCTGTGTTACTTCACTTAGTATAACAGTTTCTAGATCCATCCATTTACCTGCAGATTTCATTTCATCTTTCTTTACTGCTGAGTAGAACTCCATTGTGTAAATGTGCTACATTTTCATTATTCACTCGTCAGTTGAGGGGCACTTAGCTTGCTTACATCTCTTAGCTACTGTGAAAAGAGCAGCAACAAGCATGGATCTGCGATAGGATGAGTCCTTTGGGTACATGTCAAGGAGTGGTATAACCGGGTCAAATGGTAGGTTCATTTTTAGCTTTTTAGGAGTTCTCCACACTATTTTTTCATAGTGGTTGCACGAGTTTGTAATCCCACCAGCAGTGAATGAGCTGTCCCCCTTTCTCCACATCCCCAAGGTTCCAGGAGTCTGGCTGGAGTCTGGGCCTGGCTCAATTGAACCTCCTGCTCGGCTCTCAGAAAGCTTCAGTCAGGATGCCAACCAGAACTGTCATCTGAGGCTCTGGTCTCCACACTCAATGCTTGGTTCTCATGGCTGTGGACTCGGGCCCTCCCTCAGCTTCTGGAGGTGGTCTGTTCTGGTTTCTCTGCATTGTGGCTGTGTGGTCCTCAGTACTCACAGGAAGCGTCATGGTTACTTTGGCCATATCTGTGTCCTTGACTTCCTTCTTAGATATCTGTACCTTCTTTTAGGTCAACCCCTTCCTTCCCATTGGCTTTACTCCATCCCAGAAATAACTGTATTTTTGATGAGCTGAAAGTAAACTGATTAGAATCCTTAATTCCACCCCAGATTCCCTTCTTTTGTCCTGTCATTCAGCTGCTAGCAGGAGATACCCTCCCTGTTCACAGGTCCCGTCCACACACCACCAGTAAGTACTCCTCAGGGACAGGGAATCTTGGGGCTAGCTCAGAAGTCTGCCTGCTGCGGTTTCACCAATGTTATTAACATAAAGTTTAATATGAACTATATTTGACACAAAGAATATAGATGAATTAGAAATACCAAAAAAACTATCATTAAGTAGATAGGGGAAACTGGTTATTTTCTGACTTACAGCTATAACCTTAGTAGATTGTTTTATAATTCTGTTTCTTTAAAATATAGCATGTTAAGCTGGGTGTGGTGGTGCACACTTTTAATCCCAGAGTTTAGGAGATAGAGGCAGGTGGATCTCTGAGATTGAGACCAGCTTGATCTACATAGTTCTAGGCCTGCTGAGGCTACAGGGAGATCCTGTCTTAGTAAAGTAAAGTAAAAAGTAAAGTAAATAAAAATAAAAAAATAGTAGAATTAAGTCCCATTAGTCTTTAGAAAAGAATCTCAATGAAACTTTGGTAATTTTCTGTTTCCTTAGCAATAAATATGTACAATTTCAAAAATCCTGTTTCTCTTTTTTGCATAATTTAAATACTTAGATTTGCACTCTCTTAAGTGTTTTGAAGTTATATGGTAATGTTCTAGCAACATGAAGGGGGGGTGAATACTGTTCACAATTCTAAGTGCAGTGTTGCTTAGCTACCTAGCCCTTTAATTTGAAATGTTAGGCATTTTGATAATTGGTAGCCCTTTAGCTTCTGAGTGTTGGCTCCTGACACACTGCAATGTTTTATGTATGCTTTCCACCTTCTCATTGTAGATGTTATTGTGAGAGGTTAAAAAAGAGAGTGTATTTAATAGCAGTCAGTAGAGTACCTTAACTACATAAAATCAGTCATTTCAGGAGAAGCTCTAATGGACACAAATGAAATTATAAGAAATACTTTAATATGAACTCACTTCAGATATAGCTATACTACAAAATGCAATAATTATACCAATCAGTCACTTGATTGTAAGTAAAAATCATTGGAATGTCTAGAATATTGCATATAGGTATATTAGAATAGGATCATTGTTGTGGCAGTAATTCCAGCGAGCATACTGAGCAAGCTGCTGCTTTCTGTTGCTGTTCATGCTACTTTGTGGGAAGTGCACATCCAGTATGAAGCAGTGGTCCGGGCCCGGTCTGAAGAGTGTGTGAAGCTTCTCCCAGGCAGACTCTTATTTTTCCATTTTTCTGTGTGTGGATGTGCGTGCGTGCGTGCATGCGTGCATGTGTGTGTGTGTGTGTGTGTGTATTTGCACATGTACATACGGAGGTCCAGGGTTGATGCTGGGGAATTGCCTCTGTCACTCTTCTGCCATGTTCATTGAGGCAGGGTCTCTCAATCAGATGCAGAGCTCACAAATATGGCTAGTGCGGCTAGATAGCTTACTCTGGGCAGCCCTGTCTCCCTGGAGAGGCTCCCTCCACCCAGCAGCTACACGGTGTCTGGGGGTCAAACCCAGGTCCTCACATTTGCATGGCAAGTGCTTTAACCCTGAGCTGTCTCCCTAGCCAGTAGACTCTTTTAATAGTTTTTTACTGTATATTTCTACCCTATTATATGTATACTTTTTTCAGAAGTACATATAAATATGAACTGGTCAAAATCTACCCATAATCCTCCTTCCTCCAGAAAAGTGCTGCTAAGGTGTTGGTGTGTTTCCCCCTTGTATACTGTCCTTGAATGTCATTTGCTTGGCATATTGTTTTAATTTTCTTATTATTTTGAGATAAGGGTCTCTCAGATCATTAAGATAGTTTGAGAGCTTGTTTGATGACTGATGTACGAGCATGCAGTGCTTCCCTTGTTTGGATAGGTAGTTTCCTGTTATCGTGTGGCTAACACTGGAAATTGTGTAAAACCTTTGTCAGCAGTTCTCAGTTTCTTTAATGGAGCTCCTAGGAGTAAAAAAAAACACACTTTTTTTTTCTTTTGGTCTTAGACCCAGCTGTCCTTGAACTATGTAGACCAGGCTGGCCTTGAACTCACAGAGATTTGCCTGCCTCTGCCTCCCAGTGCTGGGATTAAAGGCATGTGCCACCACACCAGGCCTAAAAAAAAGGAACATTTTAAAGAAGTAAACCTACTAACAGATTACTTTTCTGAAAAGCTGGCCATATTAATATTTACTGGTTTAATTTCTGAAAAAGGAAAATATTTAATGCATTGTTTTTATGATGTCAGTAGCCCTTTATAACTTTGTGCAATTTTTCACCTCCCTGTCTCACTCACTGACAACCCCTTGTGCCTGTGGCACAGGACATTTTTCTTTGCTTTCCACTTTCTTTCTTGTTTTCATTCATTGATTTGGTCTTACAGCTATCTTACTCTGCAGGTTCTTCAGCCTTTGCTCTCTGACTTTAAATCATATAGAGTGTGTTTTTGTGTTTCGTGTTGAGTTGGAACAAAGCTGACTTTTTTTCAAAGGCCAACCCACTGTTACAGTGCCAGTAAAGAGGTATCCCCATGCCATTGACCTGCGACAGTTCTTTTCTACCTTCCTTTCTTCACATTCATATAACATTTATTACAGTATAGTGGTATAACTGTATCTCATCAATTTTGTTATAGATTAAACTTAATGAGAAGATGTGTGTATAGAAAAAGATGTAATATATAGAGATTTCAATGTTGCCCGTGATCTCTCTCAGGTGTCTGCTGGGGTCTTGGAACACAATTCTCACGGATAAGAGGGGAGAACCTCCTTAACCTTTATTATTGTAAGCCATTGAAACTTTTAAAATGTACTCTTTGGTAATTTTGTATGTGAATACAGTGAACTTAGATCAGGTCCACCTTCTGTCCCCAGCTCCTCCCTCATCTATAAATTCCAAATTCCCTGTTTCTGGTCTCCTTCGTTCATCTTTCTGGTCTTGTTCAGTATTGTTTAACATTATCCTATCTTTTTGTTCTTCTTCCCTGCTTACCCCTTTCTGTGGAGTAACACAGATTGTTTACCCAACACCTCATGCTATGGGCACCCCTGGCTGTTTTATGTTTTTTTGTTGGTATTGTGAATGAAAAAAGATCTACTTTCTGACTTTTACTGGCATAATGGATGGGTACTGATTTTAACAAGAATACTTATTTCAAAAATGAGCTTTTCTCAATAATTATTACAGATTATTGTATAGAATTTGTTATATCTAATTATAATATCCACAAATGAAAATTTACTATCTCTTTCCCAGGAGTTGTGTCTGGATTGGCCAGTATTCCAGAGTAATATTAACTAAGAATTTTAATAGTAGGAATTCTCATCACAGAAAAGTTAAAGCCATGGTAAGGAAAAACTGTATGCAGCGTTCTATTAAAACAAAAGCTGTATGGACGTGAGTCTTCCATAATTGTCTAAGATCAGATTAATTGCTTTGACAATTTACTGAGGTTCAAGTGCACAGAGGTCTGGGGAGATGTTCGAATGTCCAGTCGGGGGCAGCATCTGATTACTTCTGATGAGTTCTTTTCAAAGGGAAGGCACCGGACCTCAGTTGGCAGGTTGAGAAAGAACGTTTGGGAAGGGTGCCCAGAAGACAGTCAGCACAGGAGGTATTTATGCTGGTGACTTCAGTCTGTGGTGATGGCTGAATACTATAGTGATGCAGGATGCTTTGAGCTCCTGGATCTGTGGACTGCAGCTCTGACTCTGCAGTTCTTTCTCAAGGAACGGCAGTGATCATCTTGGGAGACCTTGCTCATCCCAACAGAGGCCATGCTAGAGCAGGATCCGTCATTTGCCCTTACTCCATTGCAGAATTCTCAAGCTACATATGTATCAATGGGAGTCTTTTCATTATGATTTTAAGAAGCAGTATTTTTCCTTCCACATTAACTGTCACCTCAGTGGTTATATTTCATGGCTTTTGATGCATAGTAAACCAGTCCACAGCTTCCTGGTTTAAAGCCTTAATCATATGTTGAGCTCATAATTCTGCAAGTTGGCAATTTAGGCTGAGTTTAACTGGGCAGATTCTTCATTGTCCCTAGTGTGTCTGGTCGACTGTGGTTAGTTAGATGTTCTTGCTGGGCAGTCTGGGAGGACCTCAGTTCTCCACAGATGCCATCTCGTCTCATGATATTGCAGGCAGCTGAGATGGAGCAGAAATAAGTAGAGTCTCTGAGGCTATACTTGTGTCAAATTCCATTGACCGAAAGAAGTTTTTAGATAATCTGGTTTGCTCCCTCTCCCCTGCCATCCCTCCCTCCCCAGTGCTGAGAATCAAATCTCAGGTATTCCTTGCACACGCTAGGCAACTGTTCTATACTGAACTGATCTCCAGATTCCACCTCTTTATGTGAACTGCTATAACACCACCTTGCAAACAGCATGGACCCAGGGAAGCATGGAGATGGGGGCCCGGTGTGCCAGGAGTCCAACGCAGCCAGCGAATGAAGGACTCAGGTGTGCTGAGCACCGTTCCAGCCTGTGTGGGTTTTAGTTTTACTGTCGTAAACCTGTGCTGCTTTTCATCTCAGACTGTTGTCAGTGCACGTTTCCCTCTTATGCAGCTTTTGTGTTTCCAGTTGTTTTGTTCATTATTACCCGTGCTGAGTAGTAACGTCCTAAATTTTATATAAAGGTGTCTTCTCTACATCCTCCAGATGTAATCGTCAATGGGTGGGAATATTTTTCTTCATAGATCCCTCCTTGGTTTTCCTGTTGTCTTTTTTCAGTCTTTAAAAATTTATTATTGTACAATATTGTATAACTGTAATAATTCAACTGTAAACCTAAAAATTTACAGCCAATTTTGAAAGAGATGCATCCTACCTCAGGAAACCGTTATTGAATATGTCAATTGTGTTGTAATGATATGCTTCTTCTAAGTATGTTGTTATTAAATAAATCATTTTTAAAAATTTAAAAAAAAATTTATTATTGGCCAGGCGTGGTAGCGCATGCCTTTAATCCCAGCGCTTGGGAGGCAGAGGCAGGTGGATCTTTGTGAGTTTGAGGCCGGTCTGGTCTACATAGTGAGATCCAGGACAGCTCGGGCTACAGGGAGACCCTGTCCCAAAAAGACAAAAAAAAAAAAATTATTATTGGAGAGACACGCTACCCACACACATGCTGGGGTCCGAGGACAGCTTTGGGGTTCCTTCTCTCCTTCCACCTTGCTGAGGCAGGTTCTCTCCTGTGTCTGCTGCTGGACACATGCTCCAGGTTACCTGGCTGCCAGCTGTTTCTGTCTCCATCTCCCATCTTGCCTTAGGAGTGCTGGGTTTTCTCTTTCTCTTTGGATGCCAACAATGGATGTTTTTCACTGTGCTCTTATATATGAATGTCTTCTTGTATATGTGTCTGATAGGTTGGTATTACTATTCCCGGGAACTGGGAGGCAGCAAATTAAACTAGTATTTGTGACTTGTACCATATTCTAATTTTGGTATACACACACACACACACACACACACACAAACACACACGCACACACCCCTTCATCGTCAGTTATTCCTTCCAGGTTTTCTCTTGGGGAACTGACCCTCCGGCACCAGGCTTTTCTCTTTGCCCCCTTGCTTGCCCAGAGGTTGGAGGCCAAGAGTGTACTCCCATAGCCTCGAGCCAGCTTTCCAGGCCACTCCACAACTGCTGTTAGGATTCATTGTTGTCACTGTTGAACCTTTGGAGAAGGTTCCAAAGATCCTGTTTTTCCCTTAGTTGTCTGTCCTTGGAAACTCTTTCTGGCCTCTGCGCTTAAGATTTAATGGTAAAATTAGAACCTCAGTGAAACCATCTTACCAGAAAGTAGTTTCTATGGCTATAGAAGTACAATTTGCTATTAAGTGTGTATTATTTCGGTAATCTCTTAACAGAACTTAAATGGTGTTCACCATTACTCTTTAAGCATGACTTGGTTTAGACACCTCCTGAACCCTTCTAGCACCACAACTTACTGATTTGGTTTATGGAAAGATTGTCTATATCCTACAGCCCTCAGTTGAGTTTACCTTATTGTTAAAATTTGAAAATAATCATCAGGTTTTCCTATTATAGAAATGTGTATACCTATTACTGTATGTGTACCCATATCAAATGTCATGTATACCAGAGACTTTGAGTTAGGGAAAACCAGAATCCTGTTTTCCTAACTAGATTAGTGCTCTTAACCTGTACTCAAGTGCACATCTGCCTGCTGTGTGGAGGAAATTCTACTGTAAATGGTCACGGCAACTTTCTCCATTCTTAAGGCTGTTCAGTGCTTTCATGGGTCGTAGGAAGCATTTGACTGGCAAATAAAAAGGACAACAGAGTGGCACTCATGCTGGTTCACAAGTTATTTTTCTTTGCTACAGGCTTATGATAGCAGTGTTACCTGGTCTAATATAAACTGCTTTGTATTCATTATTCTAGACCTCCTACAGAAAAAAATAAAAATTCTCCACAGTGTAAAGAGGCTATGGCTTCTACAAACTCTGCCATTTGAATGGTTTGAGAACTGCTGCAGTGATTATTTTGTGTGATGCTGGAGGTCAGAGACTTTTGTCATCCCCATCATCACACAAATAATCAGAGCCCACTGCAGACACTGTGTGTGTGTGTGTGTGTGTGTGTGTGTGTGTGTGTGTGTGTTTAGTGCTGGAGGTTAAATCCAGGGCCTTCTGCGTGTTAGGCAGGTGAGCTGTATGGAGCCAGAATGCCTACCCGCATTCCATACTTTTAGTGGAAAATAACCAGGAATTATTTTTGAAGCAAGGTCTTGTTATGAAGCCCATGATATCCTGGAATTTGCTATGTAGCCCAGGCCAGCCTCAAATGTCTGTCTTAGCCTTCTGAGTGCTAGAATTACAGGCATATAGCACCATACCCGGCTTTGTGTTTAATATTCTCAGATAGATTTGGGGGAGTGTTTAGGAGGAAGTAAGAGCATGGGAACAGACAAAGGATTGAAGATCTGAGAATTATGAATATAAATATCAGTTTATTCCTGTTAAGCATTTGGTTTAAAACTCCACCATTATGATCAAAATTAAAATATTGAATTTTTGTCATTTTTAGTTTAATAAATTACTTTGGAACTGATGAAAGTTGATTCTTAACTATTACCATCTTAGTCAGTACTTGAGTAAAGTGGACACAAAGACATAACAGTCACATACTTCCAGTTACAAGGCCATAATGAAAGTTTTGGAAAGAGAGCGAGGTGGTCAAAACTGATCCTTGCTGGACAAAAGCACACCCAAGATGATTAGCTGTGCTTCGTGGGATGGGATTGGAAAAGGGACGTGCAGTGTACTACATGGCTCAGACCATAGCAAACTGACATGCAGTACACTACGTGGGCTTGGACCGTAGCAAGTTGATGTACAGTGTACTACATGGCTTAGACCATAGCAAACTGACATGCAGTACACTACGTGGGCTTGGACCATAGCAAGTTGGCGTGCAGAACACTATGTGGGCTTGGACCGTAGCAAGTTGGCATGCAGAACACTACGTGGGCTTGGACCATAGCAAGTTGGCGTGCAGAACACTACGTGGGCTTGGACCACAGCAAGTTGGCATGCAGAACACTACGTGGGCTTGGACCATAGGAAGTTGGTGTGCAGAACACTACGTGGGCTTGGACCGTAGCAAGTTGGCGTGCAGAACACTACATGGGCTTGGACCGTAGCAAGCTGGTATGGAGAGAAACAGGATACTGCAATGGTAGGTAGGAGGGACAGCAGAAGTTATAGATCAAGGACCATGAGAATTCAAAGAAGAGAGCTTTTCAGCTATGACCAATCTAGAGGAGTTAGCATCATCTGAGTTAGTGGGTTTTGAACATGCCCAACAAGGTAAGGGTCTTCTCTGTGAAGGAAAAACATGGCCAAGGCACCTGTGACTGAAGGAACAGCTGGTGTTGCATAGCCAGTGTTTGCCCACTGATTTAGTGTCTGTTTCCTGTTAACAGCATGGCCCTCAGGGAATTGTAGTTGACTAGGAAAGACATGAAACTGGAAACTAGTGGGGATGTGAGCATTGCCAGGCCTGGTTCCCTGGTGAGCATCTGGTGTGAGGGGAGATGGTTGGATGGAGATGGATGACTTGGTCAGGACAGGCCATCTGAGGAAATAATTTTTGTTAGAATTGGCTTGCCTTTGGGGAAGTCTTTACCATTGTTGCTACCCCAGTGCATTTAATGATGTCCCCTGGACACTACTGCTGAGCTCTCTCCTTTCCACCAGTGTTTGCTTTACCCACTGCTGAATGAGTGCTTCACCCATCAGTGACCGTGTTACTGTTGTTTTACAGAAACCGAAGCTGAAGGATTGGCACCCCCCTGGGGGCTTCATTCTAGGCCTGTGGGCCCTTATCATCATGGTTTTCTTCAAGACCTATGGAATCAAGCACATGAAGTTCATTTTTTAGACTCAAGGGTACGTGAAGGACGAGTGGAAGATTGCAGCCTTGGATGAAGACATGCCTTCTGTTTTAGAATATGTTGCTATTGTAAATTAGACAAAAAATAGGAAAACTGAATTTTAATTATAATGGTTTTATAATTTAAAGAAAAATAGGTGTTAATGTGCAATTGTTAGTCGACACTGAATGTTTCTGTGTGTGTGTGTGTGTATGTGTGTGTGTGTGTGTGTGTGAGAGAGAGAGAGAGAGAGAGAGAGAGAAGTGGGAGCAATGACATCAGAATATACTGATTGATTCATTTTACCCTCTTTTCATCTGTAAAAGTAAAAACAGTGAAGGTGTTGATTCTCACTAAAAGAGGTAACTTCTATTAACAGTTTTGTATATGTTCTTCTGGTCTTTTTATATATGTACAAATTCTCCCCCAAAGTACAGATCATATAGAACGTATCACTTAATAACCTGTCATTTTGTTTTACAACATATTATCAACCTCTGCTTCCTCTTGGCTCTTCTTTAAGAATGCATTGTCAACTGGGCATGGACGCACGTCCCTCTTGTTTGGGCTGCTCAGGAAGCTGAGTTCAACAGAGCCATAGGGCTTCAAGGCCAGCCTGGGTAACAAGATAAAATAAGAAAAAGACACTGTGTGGCTGTACAGTACGCATTGTATGAGTGTGTGGTATTCATGTGACAGTCTTCTGTTGGACCACTTACCTTGTTTCCAGAGTTTCCCTTTGGTTCATTCTTCAGTTTTTTTCCCTTGTCAGTCACTCCTGGAATTCTGTAGCTTTAATTGCAAATAAAGATGAAAAATCAGTTTCTTACTTGGTGATACCTAGAGTCACAAGGACTTTATCAACTGTCTAGGAAATTTAAGCCTTTGAGAATTTCATGTGTTAACTGTTCATAGAAACACACCGTTATTTTTCATTTCTAAGTGTTCTGTGGGTCTCTAGAATTGATCACCTTTTCTTGAGTTTTTATCTTGAAAGAGACAGCCAACAGTGAATTTATTTAAGGTGAATCTTGCTGACTAACTGGATCTACACTTTCCCTGAGGACAGTCCCAGAAAGTATGGCATGCATAGAGCACACACAGCCCAGCCTTCATGTGCGATGATCTTCAGACCTTTTCTGTGGAGGAGGTAGTACTGAGCTGTGTCTTGTGGCCACTCTCAGATATGAGGGTAGGAGAATGCCTGCAGGTTTTGTGTTCATGTCTCGGAGGATGCCTTTATATGTTCTATTTGTATTACCTGAGGACTGCGTATGCAGCTGTTTTCATTACAAAGGTTCTTTTATAGCTGTAGATAACAGTAAGAAGAAGAGAGCTCTTCTTGCACAGTAAAACTGTCTAAAGTTAACAATCCATGGGATCTGTTGATCTTTTAGCTTCTAAAATATTATGTTTTAGTGATAAGCAAAATTGTCATACTTAGGGCTAGAGAGACGGCCCAGTGGTTAAGAGTACTCTCTGCTTTGCAGAGGACCTGAGTTCATTTCCCAGCACCCACATGGCAGCTAACAACCATCCAAAACTCCAGTTCCAGAGGATTTGACGCCCTCTTCTGGCCTCTGCAAGCACTGTATAACACAGGTGCACTTACATACATTCAGGCAAAACATTCATACACATAAAATAAGTAAATAAATAATTTTTTGAAAGCTTGTCGTACTTTCACAGGCAAAAGAGTGGCTGTCTTCTCCCCATCAGAACAAATGATAATGAAGTTTTTTCTGTCTGTGAAATCATTGTTTGAATTGACATTTTCTTGGTGTGCTATGTAGGTGAAGAAATTTTTATCTGGTTACATAGAAAAGCATCTTTTTTGGATACAGGAAGGTAGGGACAGAAAGCTAAGCAGTCTGATCATCATAATGGTAAGAGACAGTTTGACTATGTCACCCTCCAGACATGCACACAGGGTCATGAGCAACATGGTGGGGTGGAGTTTTTAGAATGGTTAAAGAATTAGAATTGTTCTTGAGCCAAAGTAATTTAATTTGAACATAATGAAGCACTGTGATGTCAGGCTGCTGGAAGGTAAAGAGATCCCTCTTCAGAGGTTGGAGTAGGTTCTCATAGCAAACAGAGAAGAGCTGCTGGGCAGAGCACACAGATTCAGTCTGTCTAGGCAGACTTTCAAAGAGCACTTGTTTTTTTCTCTTTCACTTCTTGAATTTTCAGAATACACTTGAGGCAGAAAGCTTCATATCTGTGTGTAACTGTAATCTCATGGAGCGTATTCTGCAGCCAGTACTAAGCAGATCACCTCACGTGTGAGCATATAGGGCAGCACTGGAGTGTGGCTGAACCAGCCCATGTTCTGCCTGATCAATCATATTTTGAAATATATTCTCAGAGTCCCAAAGAGCTGAACACGTGACAGTGTTGGTGTTTCCCAGTGTGGTGAGGACAGATGAGCCATTGGTGTGACTAAACATTTCAGAAGTTGTAAACGTGTGGGGCTGCCTTCTCATTCTGCTTAGGGACACACCAAGGGCTCAGTTAATGGTGACAGAGCCCTCCTCTGTGGCACTCGCCCACCTTTTAAAGTTTCAAGGTGTGATTCTTCCACCTTCCTCCCCTCCCTCATGGTGTCCTTAGGGGAGTAAAGGAAAGTGGCAAATGAATCCTCACAGACATGTTCTGACATTTCAGGGAGGGCAGGGCATAGTGAGGCAGCCCTGTGAAGGCACCTGTGTGAGAACAAGAGACCCAGACCCAGTGTCATGGATTCCAGAATCACAAAAGACTTTTATTTGTAGCTTATGAAATGAAGATGTAGTTTGTGTGCAGAGCTAATGAAATTGGATAAAACAATGAAATAAACACAAAAATAATGCACGCATTTATGGTTTTAAGTTTTATAGATTCTCCACTACTTGAAATTGGTGACTCCCATACCAAACATAACTCAGCTTGTTTTTGCTTACCAAGAGTTTTCCACTTTACTGTGTGTTGCTAACATGTCTTCCATGATGTATGTCTTGTAGCAGAGTTACAGTTACTGTGGGAATCATTCGAGATTTTGACTCATGTGTTTCTGGAATCCTTACAACAAATATTGCATTAACATAGACACACTCTCAGTTTCTTTTTACCAAAATTAAGCCCACCTTGGTAGATGCTGTTTTAATTTGTGAACAAGATAATTTCTAAACATGCCCTGAGGTCCAGCTGTAAAATCGTGAGATGAAATCAGCGTGCAGGTTTGGCCTGCAGCAGCCTCATGACTTGCTTGTTAGGCTTTGGAGCCCAGGGCTTTTGCTGCTGTTCTCTTGCTGCCTGTCCTGCCCACATGCCCACTGCTCAGACAGGAAACAGCTTCCATCTTGACAATAAACCTTGGTAACCAAACTCTTTTTCTGTGAGTCCAAAACAAAACAAAACAACAACAACAACAGCAACAACAACAGCATTCAGGAAATGTGCTGTAAAGTATCTGGCTTAGTGAGTTCAGAGCTATAAGCAGGTTGCACGGTGTGGATCTAGTATTTACAGAAAGGCCAGTGCTTAGGCCTCTGCTGACTGGGACACCACTGACTTTTCTCAAATCCTCTGCTCTGCCCAGGTCTGGCCATAGTCCTCATTGGCTTTGCTACGCTGGGCCATCCTGCTGTGTCCTGCTTGCAGTGGTCTGCGTTTACATTGATTTTTCCTTCCATAATCTTTCAGTTATTCAGCAATCTCAGTCCACAAGCTTTCTTGCTTCTCTCTTTTTCTCATCCTATTTTATATAGGTGGGGCTTTTCTCAGTCTTACATAAGCCTTCTTTCTCTAGTGTCTTTTCTCGATGATTGGAGTCGCACCGTCAGTGTGCTAAACCACGCCGATAATGTGTCTTCATTCCTGGGGCCAGACATTGGATAATAATGTTGCAGTCCTTCACCAGAAAGCTTTCCCCAATCCCTTATCAGAACGTCTTAGTTTCAAATGCTAAAAACCCACGTAGAACAGATTTAGACACAGCTGCTCTCCTAGAGGTAGTAGGCTCGGTGATCTTGGTAGTAAGGGGCCAGTTGGTTTCTGGATTGGACTGTCCTGGTACTTAGTTCCCCTTCTCCTTCCCTGGGAAGTGGCTTTCTCACCTGGCTGGTAACTGCCACCTTTTATATCACGGTCCTTTAATTCCAGTTCTAAAAGTTGTGGGACTGATTGTGTATCAGGAGGGGTTTACCCACCAGAGGACCAGGGTCCCAAAAGCAGCAAAGCTGTGATGGAATACTCATCGGGGCCCATTGAGGGAAGGGAGGGCTCACAGGAGCCAGGCAGGCACCCTAGTACTTTGTGCTAACTTTTAGTCAGTGGGTACCCCTGCATACAGACCATGATCATGGGGCTACTCTGGAACTCCTGAGGAGTACCAGGCCACGAGACACGGCATCTGTATTTTAGTAAGATCCCCATGCAGCTTACACTGGAAGGGAGAAGCTCTGGTCTACATTATATTCCTAAGCAGCTCATGTTTTTCTTTCCCGTTTGATTTTCAAATTAGTGTACAAAAAATGGGTCTTGTGACATTTCATACATCTGTATCATTGAACTGCCCTCACCTGCCTCTTGTTGGTCCTTTTCCTCACCCCAAGCAGCCCTGCTTTTATGGTGTGTGTGTGTGTGTGTTTGTGTATGAAAGGTTTAGGGTTCAAGGGAGTCAGAGACAGACTGTCCTTTGAAGAGCTATTAATGACATAGACAGCCAGATGGCATCCTGAGGGCTCTGTGGAGAGTTCAGACCTATGTGGGAAGGCAAGATTGTCTTCTTCCGTGTTTAGAGGAAAAGGGAGGGAAGTAGATGAGGTTTTGACTTTCATTTGGCCTTTGCTAGGAATAACCAGTCAGTAGCCAAAGAATGCCACGATGGTCATGGCTAAATGTCTGTCCTGGTTGGTCATTACTGGGAGTAATGGGCCAGGAAAGACAAGAATCTAGAGAGGTAAGTTAGTGCTGGAAATCCAAATCACTTCAGAATGGAGGAGCTTGGAGCTGGCTAACAAGATCTTCATGGGTACATGAAGGAGATGTGTGTATTTAAACCTAGGTTCTGCATGTGGGAAAACATGTAGTACTGTCTTTGCCTGTTCCCTCTGTACCCCCCCCCTTGGACCTCTCTTCCCTACCAAACCCTCCTGCTTCTATGTCATATATATGTTTACATCTACATATACTTAAACCCCGATTCCACATATGGGAGAAAATGGAGTGCTTGTCCTTCTGAGGGGCTCATTTCACTTAACACGAAGGTATCCAGGTTCATCCGTTTTTTTTGAAAATGACATAATTCCATGTGCCTTTGTGGAGGGGTCTGTTCTGTTCTGTACCCTGTGCCACACTCTCCCTATCTGCTCATCTGTTGATGTGATCTAGGCTGTTCCTCCTCTTGGCCACTGTGGGTAATGTCACAGTAAACACGGGGCGTGCAATTTTATCTCCTGCAAAGAGATGCTAAAAGATTATCAGCACTCACTTGTTTGTCAGCCACGGGCAGCATAGCATGTCTTATAGGTGAATCAGCACTGTAGCATTATCTCTGACTTCTGTTCAGACCTTCGAAGATGGCAAACCACCACTCACATTCTTCTTATTTCCTTCAACGTTTCAGAGAGTAGCAAATGCTGCTAACAGGCATCCAGTTAGTGTGTGTGATGTTGCCAGTTCTCAAGCACACCGCTCCTCTGAAGGTGGAGTCTGTAGTACAGTTCCCCTTGCCTTGTATATGGGCTGGCCACAGTGGTTGACTCTAATCGTAGAACAGTACTACACAATTTAGTACGGGACTGTGCAGCCGTGCTTCTTACCCGACACCTTTCCTGAGGAAGCGGAGTCCTGTGGAGAAGCTGTGCATGTATATTCTGGGGCCCAGGCCAGGCCCCAGCCAACCCCTAACACTGAGCTCCAGAGGTGCTAGAGAGAGACCCTTAAGTAAGGCCCACATCATTTTTCCCAGGAACCACAGGAAATCACAGAAAAATACTATTACTTCAGAGTAGCTGCTTGGTGATAGTAGCTGAAACCCATGTTTTTAGTTTTGAGAATTTGACACAATGCATTTTGATCACATTTACCTTCCCAGCCCCTCCGAGGTACACCCCCACCTCCCTACCCACCAACTTCTAACTTCCTGTCCTCTTTTGTTTAAAAAAAAAACTCACAAGAGTCCAATTTGTGCTATCCAAATACTCTTGGGTGTGGGGCCGTCCACTGGCTGTAGTGGTCCTGCCGGGGGCCACACTTTTGAAGAAAAACCACTCACCCTCTTCCAGCCGCTATCAACTGCCCAGCTCCTCAGCTGAAACCCTGTCTTAATGTGTTGCCCACTGTAGCAGAGGCGCAAGGCAGGCAAGAATATGATCAGTTCTGAAAGAGTAGCAAATTGATTAACAAACTGATTCTAGAAAGACTCATGAGAAAACTGCCTGCCAGATACACAGAAACAATCAAACAAACAAAAAACACCAAATGGGACTCTACCAAGAAACTTTTATTTTCAGTTACTACATAAACAAAACCTTCATGTTTTATTTGCTAGCAGTTAAAGGGGCAGAGACCAGTTCTCTGGAACATGGTTTGAAGACAGATTGGATTTCCCTACTCCTTTGTGTATCCATTATCCGCTGTTCTGTCACAATGGACACTTCTCTTCCTTTCCCACCCGCTCCATGCTGTTCCCAGAAGGATTTGCTTTGTCATCTGGAAATTAAATTGGGGTGATGTAACCTCGTACTTCCTGCCTCTTGCCTCTGTTTCCTCCCTTCCACACTGTCCTCCAGTCCCTTGGATGCAGAGATGGAGATGATGTCCCTGTACCCAGAGTGCTGACCCCATGCCATCTCCTCTTTCTGGGTCCTGCTTACTGAGAACCTTGTCTCTCATCCCTCCATCTCTTCTCACATAGAAATGTGTGCCCTGATAGTTTGTAAGATGTTCGTACCTTCCTCATCTTAGAAAGTCTCAGGACTGTATGCTCTCCCTTCTACGTGTTTTGTGAAGCTCCTCCCATCTTCATTTTGAAGCTGTTTTTTGAGAAAGGGCCCCAATTCCTAGAGTGGCTTCCCTGTCTTGCTGTCGCTCAGGGCCCTCTGTCCTCTGGCTTCACACTTCCTCTCCTCTACATGCTCCACTTGATGGTTTCAGTGACCTGCTCATTGCCAAAGCCAAAGGGAACTGCTCTTCAGATTATATCCTTATCTCTTCTTTTTTTAATTTTTAACTTATGTGTTTTTATGTGTATGAGTGCATTGCCTGCATGTGTGTAAGTGCACCTGCGTCGTGCAGTGTCCGCAGAGGACAGAAGATGGCATTGGATTTCCCTGGAACTGGAGTTATAGATGGTTGTTAGGTGCCATGTGGGTGCTGGGATTTGAACCCCTGTCTTCTGCAACAGTGTTCTCAACCGCTGAGCCATCTCTCCACTCGCATCATCTTTTCTTAATAAATTCCCTTCTGCCTTCATTGCTCCCCCCACCCCCTTCCTGGCATTCCTGCACTCAGTTTCTGCTGCTTTTGCAGCTGAGCACCTCTCCTGGGCGGCCCACTCCAAATGTTCTGCAGATCTTTCCCAGACTCTTCAAATGCCACTGTCCCTGGATATTTACATCCCTGTCTGCGTCCTCTGCCATTACCTCTGCACCATTGGCAATCAACTTTCCATGCCCAGGTATCTTTCTTCAGTGACAGATGAACCTTTCCATTTCTACTCAGAAGCCCCCGGGAATCTCAGTCTCAACATAGCCCCAGCTGAACCTATGTATTACCTTTTCTCTCATTGCTCAGCCCATCTGTTTTCTTTTTTCTGTTTTCTGTTCCAAATCCTCTTGGAGTAACTTCAGTGTGAAGGTGTGGGTCTGGTGGAAGGGCATTCGCTGTGTGGAGTTTCTTATGTGATGATGGTGGTCTACTCTGTAGGTGTAAGTTAGATTCAGCCATCACCGTGTGTGTGCCATGGGCTTGTGAAGCAGGGGTTGTGGTGGCGGGGATGGAGAATATGTGTAGACTTAACAACCTGGACTCCCTTTTCCGAGCACTGGCCTGCTGACACTACTGTCCAGTACCAAAACTGCCAGCCATAGACCATTTTGAAACTCAGCTACCAGCCGTTACTGCCTCTGTTCTGTAGGTGGCCGGCCAGCCAACTGGTGGCAGGTTGATTATACTGGTCTCTCATTAGAAGGATGAGCAGAAAGTGATTCTTACCAGAATAGAAAGGTGATGGGTGCAGACTCAGTGCTGTCCTCAGCACTGTCTGTGGACTCAGACACCTTGTCTGTGTTCACTGTCATGACTCTGTTATTTGCTCTGTGAACCTGGAAGCAGAGAAGGGGGAATACCAGTGGCCCCAGCCCATGGGACAGTGCTGCCCACATTCAGGGTGGGTCTCCCCCTTCTGTTAAACTGCTCTGGAAAAGTCACACAGAAAGATGTGACTCACTAATGTTCTGGACATTTCTTCATCCAATCAATTTGATAGTTGAAATTGGCCATCACAGTGGCATTCTGCTCAGCACGGCATCTGTTTAAGAAACTCATTTCACAGCACGAGAAGTGTGGCATTGAATTTACACCCAGGTAAGTGGACTTACTTTGTATCGCATAACTGGCCTAACTGAAGATGGAATGGTCTACTGAAGACTAGTTAAGCCACCTGATAGGACACAGCACTCCAGAAGGAGTTGTTCTGCCCCACAGGCTGCAGTGTGGGCTTTGTACTCCTCGGTGCTATTTCTCGAGTAGCCACAATACATGTATCTGGAGACTAGAAGTGAGGGTGGGTTTCCTTACTCCGTATCTGTGAATCCACTCACAGATGCTTGCTTACACCTGGCAGCTTTGAGATTTGCCAATTTAGAAGTCAGCCTGGGGCTGGAGAGATGGCTCAGCAGTTATGAGCCAGAGCTCATCCCAGCACCCACATGGCGTCTAACAGCCCTCTATAACTCCAGTTCCAGAAAATCCCTCTTCTGGCCTCCACGGGCATTGCAAGACATGGGTGCACTTACACACACGCAGGCATAACACTCATAAAAAAATAAGTCAAAAAAATGTGGAAGTCATTCCCACAGGAAGAATGCTTTCATTAGGAGTCACGACAAGTCACTGAATTTTAAGAGAAGATTGTTGCCTCGACACCCCAGACATTCTACTGCTGAACCTCCTGGCCAAAAATAAAGATTTATTCTACTGGTTGGAGTGATTGGAAAATACTGAACAGAAACTGAGTTGCCACTGCACACAAGATGAAGAGGATTAGATGGAATCCTCAGGATTCTCTGAGGAAGGTCCTGGTGTTTCCATGATGAAAAGCTGTCACCCCGACCAAGCAACCAAGCAACAAGACGAACCCCAAGCAGGCTTTGATCTCTGTACCGGATGAAGACGGGGCTGCCGCGCCTCTGAGGGTGAGGGGAACAAACCAGTACTTTCAGTTATGACCTCGAAGACGGGAGCACAGAAACGAGGCCAGCTGGGAAGGCTTTATCTTTGCCGGCTATGGGTCTATGTGGGTGTGTGGTTTATTTTCTACACAAGTTGGTGGCACTAACCCTACAGTATCACCTTTAGATAAGAAATACCCGTGGAACAATGTTGGACTTGAGGGGAGACGAACATTGCCAGAAGTAGAAACTGTATGTGCATCTATTCGGGCAAAGGGTGAGAATTCCGTTGTTAGAGTGCTGATGTCTCGTTAGATGGAAACACCGCAGTTTCAGTGTACTGAGCTCAGATGTGTGAAGAAGGGACCATGGGAGCTGAATAGGCAAAGGGGAACACTGTTGTGTTGTCAGTTTATTGTCTTTTCAGGACTCCAGGTCCCTCGTTTACTGTCCTATGACATTGGAGCTGAGCCCCTCCACAGTGTCCCTGTACAGCAAGCATCTCACTAAGCTTTGTCACGGCAGCATGCAGAGGAAGAAGCTCGTGCTCATTTGCAGTACCTTGTTTCCTGGCACAGTGTGCATGCCCAAATGACTGTGTCTTCTGCAGTGGCCAGTGGTTGGCAGCACAGAGGACTTTTCTGTGAACAGCTTCATGGTAGAGTACCACAGCAAAGCACATCTCTGTGAGTGGGTTGTCAGATAAGCCAGCTCAGCGACTCTGTGGTGGCGTGTGGCTGGTGACCACATCCCTGTAAACAATTTCCCCAGCACATCTTTTTTGGGGAAATTCCCCTGAACAACCTTCCCTGTAATCTTCAAGTAGCTCCTTAGGGAATCCTGAGACATGGCTCCTCCCTAGAGATGGCTTTACCTAGCACCCCAGGGCTCATGTTCTAGGAAGTTTCCCCAACACGAAGCTTCAGTGAACTCTGCCACCCATCAGTCCTGCCTTGTTCCCTCCAGCAATGCCAGAGCCTCAGCTTTCAGTGGAGGTGACCTCTGCCTTGAGTACCCTAGCTTGGTCCTGGGCTAGCAGCTGCTCCTGCCTGCTTTCCCTTTGTGTCCTTGACGTTTTCATCTCTCACCGGCAAATTTTTCCTCACTCCTCTTTGTTTATGTGAATGCTGCCTCTTTATCGAACCTCGATGGACACATCCTCTCAGAAGTCACATGAAGGAAGTGATAGAATTCTTGGCCCTAGTCATTTAAATTGTTCAAAGTATGTCATTGGCTTAAATGTTCTGTTCCCCTTGAAAGAGATGAACAAAAGCCCATTCCTCACTACCTCTCTTCAATTCTGGTGTCACGATGAAGGAACAGCCTCAGACAGAGTGATGGTGGCTGGAGCTGACTGAGGTCATCAGTGCTCAGATGTGGAATAAGCATAGCCAGCCAGCAAGGCCTCACCAGGTTTCAGAGCTCTGCATCCTCCTGGCCTATGTGGACCCCTCTTCTCTATAAAGGGAGGGAGAGGACAGATTCACATCACAGAAATGCCTCCTGAAATACCTGCCAAGAATCATGATGGCTCAAAAGAGGAAAACCAGTGAGGGCGTATTGGCATAGAGGATGCTCTGGTCCAGTTTCTGCAAAGGTGCTTACCAATAAAAGCGACCGAGCAGGTTGGAGGGCTTTGGAAGGTGTTTGAGTAAGACAGAGGACTGATGGAGGAGGTGAGGACGGAGGACCGATGGAGGAGGTGAGGACAGAGGAGGTGAGGATGGAGGAGGTGAGGATGGAGGAGATGAGGATGGAGAAGGTGAAGGCGGAGGACTGATGGAGGAGGTGAGGATGGAGGACCGATGGAGGAGGTGAGGACGGGGGACTGATGGAGAAGGTGAGGATGGAGGAGGTGAGGATGGAGGACCGATGGAGGAGGTGAGGACAGGGGACCGATGGAGAAGGTGAGGACGGGGGACTGATGGAGAAGGTGAGGATGGAGGAGGTGAGGATGGAGGACCGATGGAGGAGGTGAGGACAGGGGACCGATGGAGAAGGTGAGGACGGGGGACTGATGGAGAAGGTGAGGATGGAGGAGGTGAGGATGGAGGACCAATGGAGGAGGGGAGGATGGAGGAGGTGAGGATGGAGAAGGTGAGGATGGAGGACTGATGGAGGAGGTGAGGACAGAGGAGTGAGGCTGAAAAGAGAAAATGAAAAGGCGTGAAAATAGCACTTTCAACAGATTGAAAAGCAAATCCAGAAAGCTCAGAAATGAAAGAACAGAACTAGAGAAGAATGTGACAAAAGAATTAAAATTGTAGAGGTTAACATCTGAAGCTTAGAATTTCAAGGGTGTAGTGGTGAATAGAGCTAAAGTGAAAAAGAAAAAAAAAATCTTTTAATGTGAAAAACAATGGAGGGAAAACTGAATGAAATCAAGAGATGGACTCAGATGTTGAAAGAATTTAAAGGAAGATTTCCAGTGTCAACACTAGTCAGAGGAATGTAGTTCTCTAAGTTGCTAAACATTAAAGAACAAAACAAACTAAAAATAAACATAGGAGATAAAAGGTTTAAAACACGAGAAACATTTTTATTTAAAGTGAGTCACCTGCTTTGTAAGACATCTGGCTTTTGTTACTATTGTTCTCCAGCTGCTATTCACAAACTCTCGAAGATTCTCTGGGTTCCTTTCATTCCCAAGTTTAGGTTCTTTGCAAAGCACCCCACATGGCTCCTTCAGGCCAAAACCAAAGGCAGTGAGCAAGCGGTTCAAATATTTAGTTTCTAGTTCCTCTTTCCCCAAAGCTACGATTTCCTGTGTCTATTTATTTTATTATTTTTATTTTATGTGTATGAGTGTATTGTTTGCATGTATGTAAGTGCACCTGTGTCATGTAATGGCCGCAGAGGCTACAAGAGGGTGTCAGATCCCCTGGAACTTGAGTTACAGACAGTTGTTAGCCACCATGTGGGTGCTGGGAATCCAACCTGGGTCCTCTGGAAAAACAGCCAGTCCACTTAACGCTGAGCCATCTCTCCAGCCCCGTGAGGAACTGGACCTGGCCTGGCTGGTGCTGTCACTTGCTTTGGCAGTCCTTGGTGTTTCCAGAAGTATTTTGAAATACACCTTACATCATGTGCCAAAGTGCACGTGTGCATCTGTGTAACTGAAAGAAAAAGGGAATACTGCTGATTCTTTATATAGTACTCCTTTTAGTTCTCTTTTATGCTGTATTATCATTGTGTTTATGGCTTCCCAGCCATATCTGATTATATTTGCATCTCCAAACCTCCCATCAAGCTGGCTCAATATGAGCATGGAGGAGCACAGCCAGGGAAAGTCCCTTTCAGGGAATGACAGCCCGTCTGTAGTGAAAATGCACTCTGCTTCCCATTGCTGGCTCATCCATACAGCGTGTTCCTCCGACACTGGCGAAGAGTCAGCACCTTCTGCTGAGTGAGTGGCACACTCTCTGAGGTGCCCACGCAGAAACAAGGAGCCGGGAGCCTGGAGAAGAGGCTCCAGAAGAGTTCCTGGAAGAGCCACTAAATTGAAAGTATCTATTGGACATAGCTTTTTTTTTTTTTTTTTGATTGATAGAAAACCAACACAAATATGATTAAATACAAAGTAGAGCTGATTGCTGTAACTGAAGGTCCAGGAGAGATTTGTTTTCAGGCTCAGCTTGATCTAGCACTCCAGGATCTAGCACTCTGGGATCTAGCACTCCAGGATCTAGCACTCTGGGATCTAGTGCTCCAGGATCCATCTCAGCTCCGCTTCCCTTGAGATGGCTGTTCTGTGGTTCAGTGTGTTCGGTGACTCCCCTTGAAGTAGCAAACGTACATATTATACCACACCTTAAGTCTAAAGCATTGTGAATGGAAAAGGAAGAGCTTACAAGGTCATGTTCCAGTTTTTAAACCATTGTGTCTGGACAGACAGGATATGCCAATGTCTGTAAGCCAGTCAACACTGGCTCCTGCATCTATGTGTACAAGATGCCCCACAGACCACTTGGCTAAGAGGGGAGGGACAGATTTTCCAAGGAAGCCATAGGGCCCTGAGACCTGGAGGGTGAGAAGATGGGAAGTGGGCTGTCAATGGCATGTGCTTACTGAGCCTCAAAGGCTAAATGGAGACAGGGAGGAACTAGAAAGACTTGCCAGCTGGTGGGGACATGGGAGAGGGGCAGCTCTCCAGGTGGAAATGAGCAGTGTGGGTAAAATCTGGAGTCACCCATGTCACCTAATGGAGCCGGGACTGCAGGACTATTAAGGGGCAGTGAGGGCTAAGACAGGTTGACAAGGCCACCCTTAGACAAGTGGTCTGTGAGGCATCTGTTCCATACACATTAAGTTTACTACGCAAAGTACTGCCCTAACTCAGTGAAGAAAATATCACTTAGAATGAATGGTACTGTGAGCACTGGAGGACCTTGAGGGAAAAAAGAAACAACTGTGACCCTTCCTTTACATGATACGTCAAAGTCAGTTTGAGATGGGTTCTAAATTATCCAAATATGGACAGGTGAAAAATAGCACTTCGGAAGAAGCCAGGAGATTAGCTTCATGACCTTGACTACCCTAAGAGTCCTTAAATAGAACACAAATTGTATGATGCATAAAATATTGGTAACTCAGAATTTATTAAAATTTAAGAAACTTTTTCATCACCTAAATATTCCATAAAGACAGTGAAAAGGCATTGTCATAAACCTGTCCAAAGACTCAACTCAGTACTACATAAAGAATTCCTATAAATACGAAAAGGAATGATTGACAGCCCATTGTAAAGGTTGGACAAAATCCTTGAACACAATATCACAAAAGATGCTATGCAGATGGTCAGTAAGCATATTAAAGGATGCTCAATATAACCATTTGTCAAAGAGATAAAAATCTAAAGTCACAGGGAGATAGTCCAAGTGTTAGCAAGTGTGTGAAGCAACCAGAGTTTTTGTTACTGCTGGTGGGGGTGTAAGTAATAAATGCTGTGTCAACTGTCAGAGACAGTATTTCATGTGCTAAAGATCTAACCTCCTGGTATGACCAGGGGGCGCGTTGGGAAGTATGTCAGCCAAGGTGGGAGATCCCAAGAGTGGGATTATAAAGGGTTCTCTTTCCATCTGAGGATAAGAGAAGATAGTCTGTACTTGAAAGGGGCCTCACCAATCTACCCATGCTAGCTCTCCCATCCTGGACTTCCGACCTCCAGAGCAGTGGGGAATCGATTTATATTGTTTTTAACACCCACCTCATGTATTTGTTATAGAGGTCCAAACAAACTGACAGTCTCAAATCACAAGTACGAGAATGTTCATAAGGAATGCTCCACTGCACAGCAAGGAAATGGCTATTACTATGTGTGCCCGTAGGCAGAAACTTTATGGGGCAGAGTGCTAAATATTGAACCCAGGTAGGCCTCAAACATGCTAGGCAAGTACTCCTTCACTGAGCTACATCCCTAACCCTAGGGATAACTCTTGTACACATAATTTTGATTGAAATAAACTAGACATTAAATAATCTATAGCATACAGTTCCATTTGTATGAAATTTAAAAATAGGCAAAATGAGTCTTTACTGACAAAGTGGTTACCTGGATGAGGAGACTGGAGAGTGTGGGTGAAAATTCTGCAGTGCTGAGCGTACTGTGCTGGGTTGTGTAGCTCTGTAAAAGCTCATCAATCTATATGCATAAATTTGTGTACTTACTAAATGATAATTGTAAATTTTAATGACTTTTTAAAAAGGACAAAAATCATTTTTAAAACAACAATCCAGATATTCCTCGGAAAGAAAGAAAAGGAGAAGGGGAAGCCTCTCTAAGGGTATCAATACTAACAAACTTGCACTAGCAAGACTGCATGGCATCAGTACAAGCAGACAATTGGGTCTGTGTTGAACAGAGTACAGAGAGCAGAGATAAAACAGTCCCCGTGTTTATGGAAATGTGATTGCAGGTCATCGGGAAGAATGAAACAGTCAAGAAATGCAGGAAATGATGCTGGAACATGTGGTGCCTATAAGAAAAGTGACTTCTGGGCTGGAGAGATGGCGTTAAGAGCACTGGCTGTTCTTGCAGAAGACCCGGGTTTGAATCCCAGCACCCACATGGCAGCTAACAACTGTCAGTAACTCCAGTTCCAGGGACTCCAACAGCCTCTTCTGTCCTCCGCAGGCATTGCACGACACGGGTACACTTACATGCAGCCGTAACACTCATGCACATAAAATAAAAATAAATCCAAAAAAAGAGGGAAAAATTCTATTTCACATCATACAAAAATTACTGATCCTGGATTGCCGTGTTAATGAGAGAAATTCCGAAATGCTTAGGCTAAAAGACAGGAAACACTAGCTAGGAGTAGTGGGGTTAGTGCATGAGGAGTAAAGTGCGCAGATCACAGAGGGTAGAAAACGTGACTGCTTGGGGCTGAGAAGACTTTTCATTAGGAGACAGCACAGAGGAAAAGAAAAGGTGAGTCACAAAGCACAAGATGTGTGTGGCGCGTACCATCAACGATGAAATGTAGTATCTGGGGAACGGAATGTTCTAATCTTGTGTGACTTTTCCTCAGGAGACACGAACATGGAATGTCTGTTCACCCGTGAAAGAGCACTGGTGACAGTTCAGAGAAACAATTCCAGGCATCGAGCTTGAGCTTGATGGATCAGTGACTTTGTTGTGGTTACATACAGGAGTTACAGGGACTGAAAGGCAGCTGTGTCATGGAAGGCCACCCTGCATGGCTGATGACTCGTGAAGGCTGCATCCCAGCTGTCTACAGGACTTGCAGGAAGCTGAGCCAGTTGGACATCTCTCTACACCCCCCAATCCCCACCAGCAATTGCTTATATAACCCCTGGGAGAGGCCTTGTGAATCTTAAAATTTTCAGAATGTCCTGAACCTTGTAAGTTTTCTTTACTTCCTGGGCCTTGTTTATTTCCTGAGTCTTATAGGCTTCCCCTTCCCTCCAGGAGGGAATGTTCCAATTTGGGGGAAATAACTCTACAACAACTCAGAATTCTTTCAAAGGGCAAAGATATAGACGTTCAGTGGAAAAGTCAACAGAGATGATGGTCATTTCTCAGGTGAGGTCACTAATGGAAACTGAACATGAGAAAATGATGAACCTCAAAGAATCAGGCAAATGCAAATTAAGGTCACGATGAGATATGATTTACACCACCAACTGGCTAAAAATTTAGTCTTGAATTACTAAGTGTCGGCAAGGATGTGGGCAATTGCTGCTGAAGAACAGAGTCCAGCCGCTGTGGAAGACACGCCTGTAGCTTCTCACTCATGCCATGGTTTTGCTGCACAGCATTCTCAGTCCTAGGTATGTGCTCCAAAAATAGTCTAAGAATTTTCATGAAACCGTAAAAAGTGAAAATATTCATTGTGGATATTAGTAAGAAGCAGAATGCCCCACGGATAGCTGAGGAGAGGTGAAAAGTTGTACTGTTGAAGAATTTCCTCTCTGCTGGTTATTATCCGTGGTCACAAAGAAGAGCTGTCCAGTCACAGAAGGGAAGAAGCCAGGAGGATGATTAAGACAGAGCTTGGCAGAGAGAGGGGCGTGAACATGGGTGGCTGACCAAGAGGCTGTGTCTGCGCTTCTTTTACAGGCTTAGGTGGGCTCTGATTGGCTTGTGTGTTTGCAAATTAGGTGAGAGGTAAAGAATGATTAGAAGAGATCTTGCCAAAGGGGAAAAGGATTCCCGGTTAGGTCAGCAGCTCTGTTCCCCTCTTCCATGTTAAAGTTGATGTGAAGGAGGGGACATGGGGAAATCGGCCTTAGGTTGTCTCAGGACTTGGTAAACAGAGTGAAACCATTTGTCTGCTCCATCTCCAACCACGGAAGGTCTCTGGCCACTGGCACCAGTCACAGCTAAGACCCTTTTAGTCCCTGCCTCTGTTTTATCCCAAGGGTCTTTTTACCTCCTCCCTCTATCAGCCACCCAATGGTATCATGTAATAGCAAAAATAAAACGCCAGGCATGGTGGCACACGCTGTTAATCCCAGCACTCGGGAGGCAGAGGTTTGGTGGATCTCTGTGAATTCGAGGTCAGCCTGGTCTCCATAGTGAATCCAGGACAGCTGGGGCTACAGGGAGACCCTGTCTCAAAAAGATGAAAAATAAACAAATTAAATAAATAAATAAACCTTGGAAGAAAGCAAGTTTTAGAAGACCATATGAACGTATAGCAGTCACATAAGACAAATATGCAAACGAAGCAGAGCACAGCATGTGTGGACGTATCTGTATGTGATAAACCCCTTAGGGAACAGGAGAAGGAGACAGAAAATCGTAATAGAACATGCAGGGCTTCAAGGGTGCTGTGCTGCTTTCTAATTTACGTGTTTGTGCACATTTAGGGTACATATTTTATTTTTACGTGTATGAGTGTATTGCCTGCGTGTGTATAAGTGCACCTGTGTCGTGTAAAACCCACAGAGGTCAGAAGAGCATGTCAGATTCCCCTGGAACTGGAAGGATGAATGGTTTTTAGCAACCATGTGGGTGCCGAGAATCAAACCTGTGTCTTCTGCAAGAGCAACCAACAGTTTTCTGCCTTTCTTTTTTATGTATTTTTAAAAAATATTTTATTTTATGTGTATGTGTGTATTGCCTACATGTAGGTAAGTGCACCCATGTTGTGAAATGCCCGTGGAAGACAGAAGAGGCTGTTGTTGGATCCCCTGGAACTGGAGTTACGGACAGCTGTTAGCTGCCATGTGGGTGCTTGGATTCGAACCCGGGTCTTCTGCAAGAACAGTCAGTGTTCTTAACCACTGAACCATCTCTCCAGCCCCTTTATGTATTTTTTAAAATTTTATGTGTATGAATGTTTAGCCTGCATGAAGTCCACCCACGTCATGCAATGCCTGTAGAGGCCAGAAGAAGGTGTCGCATTCCCTGGAACTAGAGTGACAGATGGTTGTTAGCCAACATGTGCGTTCTCGGAACCATACCCAGGTCCTCTGCAAGAGCGGTCGCTGCTCTTAACTGCAGAGCCATCTCTCTATCCCCACTTGATGAATGGTCTGATAGAAATGATTACCTATAAGATTACATTTCTACCAAGAAGCACTTGGTGACAAAGGACAAGGACTCTAGAAAGCAACTCTGACTCCTAATCTGCCTTTCTCAATGAACAGTGTTATGGCTTTGGTAAGTTGTTCAAGTGTCCTGTGCCTCAATGCTTGCATCTGGAAAAGGGGAGCAGTGAAAATATGGGGTTATTTTGATCATTAAATGTTTGTAGAGGTAAAGCCCTTAGCAAAGTTGGATAATGAGCCTTGCTGAATATCTGCTCACATTGACATGAAGGGCCAGCTGTGCGCCCTCTATTAGTCTCCTTGTTTGCAATGGAGGGCGAGAGGGAAAGGGGGAGAGGGAGGGAGAGAGAGAGAGGGAAAGAGAGAGAGAATGGGATTGTGGCCAAACAGTGTCTCTCTAAAGCACACTGGATACTCGGGAAGCAAAGTTTAAAGTGAGTAGTTTGATTTGGTCTTACGCATCCCCTAATTTGGAAATTAAAGGGTTAATTTCATGAAGATCCAAAACACGCAAAGGTGGCGTGCACAGTGCACAGACAGGCTCTCCAGAGCTGATGTCTCATGCCACCCCTGTGGGATTATTTGAAATGCTCTTGCAATGTCTTTCTTAATATCTCATGCACTAACATCTTATGATTATAATAAAAAGCCTGAAGTTCTGGGAAAATCTGTAGCTCTCCAGTCCAGAAATAAGCACTGTTCTCAGATAAATGTGGACGTCCGTCCTCTTCCCAGTCCGTTAAAGGCCGATGACTGAACAGAGCTGTGGGTGGAGTCGGCAGTGGAGTGCCGCCCTGCTCACATCCCTATAGAGAGGCTCCGGGACAGCTCGCTCCTCCCCTACTGCCTTGCCCTCTCCTCATCTAGGTGGTGATGGACCCCAGGTGCCGGACCCCAGTGACTCCATGGGCTGGGACGCTTTTTGCTGTATTCTCCCCTCACTTCCTGAGAGGGATAAAACCACTTTGGATCTGCTGTTTGTGGAAGCAAATGCACTTTTTGCTTTGCTCCCTTTTGCTTTTAATGTGAATCTGTCTTTAATTTTAAAACAGACTCTCAAAACCACCAGTTGGATCCCCAGCACCTTCAGAAAGCTGTCAAGGTGCTGGTGAGCCTAACACAGTCTCTTTTTGTCTTGTAGTCCGGCTTCTAAAGTCAGAGCCCTCATGGTTTTTCTGCCTCTCAACACACACTGTAGCATTTGTCAATATTAAATTTAATTTGTGCTAAGAGCAGCTCAGTAACAGTGGAAACACAAAGCTCACTGACCTTTACCTTACCTATGCATTCAGTCCAGCCAACATTAGCAAATCTAATGAACACTTCAAGGTTGTCCTAGCCACATGTAGGTCAGTTCTGTTGTATTTAAATACATTGTATGCTTAGGAACTGACCCTACAAAACCCACATAAAATTTATCTACCTCACAACCAGCTGTACCACTTGTTATTTTAAAATAGAATATATTTGTATCCAAGTATCAATCCAATGGTCAATATTAAAGAGGTCAACATTAACAACAGACATTTATTGAGTGCCTATTGTATGCAAGGCACAGTACTAGGTATAGGGCTACAAAGACAAAGGAGATACAGTCCCTGCCCTCAAGGAGCTTACAATCTAGTCTAACAGGACAAGTACATAGAGGGACAGGACAATCCAAGGTAGCGTGTCACATTCAGGCAGTAGGAAAACAGGATTTCAGCCTTTTTTGCATTTACATTTCAATACCCTGAGTAGGTAGGGGAGTGAGCTAGAACAGTTCTGAACCTTCTAGAAAGTCTCACCTCTTTCCACTCTGAAGTATCTTCTGGTATGTACTAAAACCTAGGCAACCTGATCCTTCCTCCTGCCCTGCCTCCTCAGACTGTCTTACAGTTTTCTTTGAGAAGCTTCTGCGAGGTTGGCCTTCTGAGCCACTTTGTTCAAGCTGACCCCACTTTTAGCGTTTGGACTTCTCCGTCCTCCTCAGGCTGGGCCAACAAGCGGCATTTCTGAGGTCCCTCGTCCTGTAGTGAGCTGAACTCCTGCAGCAGAACAGCCACTGCTCTGCAAGGACCAACACAGAATCTGCTCCCTGGACAGATCTTGAGTTTACAGCCCACCAGGAAGACCTGACCAACCCAAGACCCGGGGTTTGCAAGCACACCGAAGACAGGAGAGGGTTAGGAGAGACAGAGCAAGAAGGCAGGAGGTTCAAGAGAAGCCAGGAGGATGGAGGAAAGGCCTGGTCAGTGGGAACCTTATAGAATAGGAGAGGACTATGGACCTTCTCTCTAGGTAAGATTCCCTCTGGGGGAACCCAGGGTCTGTTTCTGAAATCAGGTCATTCAACTATTTGGAGGGGTACAGAATAGGTACATATGTATTCAAATAACACTGTCTTTGGGGTTTTTTTTTTGGAGACAGGGTCTCTCTATAGCTCCAGTTGGTCTGGAACTCACTATGTAGATTAGGCTGGCCTTGATCTCACAGAGATCTGCCTGCCTCTGCTTCCCGAGTGCTGGAACTAAAAGTGTGCACCGCCAAGCTTGGCCGTCTTTTGAAATTTTTAAGTGTGTGTTTATTTCAACACGAAATTATCTGTTTCCACTCATAATTCAAATGGGTCAGCCATAGAGAGGACTTTTGGAAGACATAGATGCCTTGCAATTTGGAACACAAATTCAATAGCAACCTAAGGATTCAGAAGCCACACAAATTTACCTACCTTCAGGTATAGGACTTTGGTTTTTTGCTTTCATTTAGTTTTATAAAGACAGTGTTGTGTTCTGAATTCTTAAGACCTGGGTGTCCCTAAATTGCTGTTTCTATGCCTAATCCTAAGGATTACAGCAGGGTAAACTAAGCGCAGGGGCTTAGCTCCCTAACATCCTTTTATAGGAATGGAAATCACACAGCCAAGTCCCCAAGCAGCATACTGAATATTTACCTCCTAATGGTCTTTTAATGTACGCTTTCTTGGGTGAATATTTACTGTAGAATATTAAATGTGTGATTCCTCTTTTTATGGGCCATTTGAAGTGATTGATTTAGTTTGTGAATTCCTGTATCTTTGCCCATAATGGATATCTATTGTAATGGCCTCTGCCAAATGTTCTTGCTTTGAAATAACAGAAGCCATGGATCGGCCAGCTGTGGTATCCTATTACTGTGGTCTTAAAAGCTAGGAGGAGGCTGATGACACCGCTAAGGGAGAAGAAAAAGGTATATAACATCCCAAGTATGACTGAGACTCCAAATGTACTGAAATCACCCAGGTCTATAAACAGGGTTTTGTATCTTTTATATCAGAGTTTATGTTTAATGGTGTTGAATGGCATTAAGTCTGACAGTCATGAAATGATAATGGTTAAGAAAAAGTTCAATTGCCCACAACCAGGTCCATCAGCACAAGCCATCAGAACTTTAGGCATTTTCTTCAATGCTGTAAAATCATGACCCACGTGATAATTTCTTACACTGTTATAAACCACATTTTTGAGAAAATATGAACTTATGTACTGTAGCTACATGTGATTTAAAACAATTCTCAGCTAGGACGCCAAGACTTTTGGCATCTGGTTGCTTTTTATTCTTTTGAGTATTTGAGAGGAAAAAATTACAAAAAACATGGAGCTATCTTGATATTCTTTTTTTTTTTTTTTTTCCTTTTTAAGAAGAAAGACCTAAAGATACACAGACAATGTGGGATATTAGATCGGGTAATAGAATTGCATCCTTGCAACTATATTTTTCCAAATTTCCCTAAGTATAGGAGTTGTCAAAGGAGCCACTTACATTTTACCAAATAGTCTCTTCAAGTGATTGTAAAGGTGACCCATAAGTCAATTGTGTAAAATTCATACACTTCTTCCTTGGTTTATACAAAGACTGCTCAGAGGTCATGCTGTGGAAGAGATTGTGGTAGAAAAAACTTGTAGCTCCATAAAAACTGTGAAAAAAATGTGAAGATTGACTCCCAGTATGCCTTGGTCAGCCACTTCAATTTTCTCTTTTACTGGCTTTTCCCAGCTCAGGCCACACCACAATAATACTTTGTTTCTGCTATCTGAATACCTAGAGTATGTTTGTATTTCCATAACAGTACTCTCTGTAATTAACAGTGCAGGTTAATGGAAGAGAATGTGACCTTATTATTAATTAAGAAGAGAGAAAAGAAGTGGTGAGAGACCTTTAATCACAAGCCAGGTCCTGCTTGTAAAGCAATGTTAGTCTCCTCTTTATATGAGTTGGTGCCTTCAAATTTGGCATTAGAGATGCTAATGTCCCTTTGAGGGTATGTAAAGAAAATGCTGGTAAATTCTTTATAGCCTTTTTTGAGGGGCTAGAGAGATGGTTCAATGGTTAAGAGCACTGGCTGCTCTTGCAGAGGACCTGGGTTCAGTTCCCAGCACCTACATGGCAGATCACAACCATCTGTAATTTGAGCTCCAGGTGGTCCAATGATGCCCTCTTCTGGCCTCCTCAGGCACTGTATGCATGTGGTGCATTTACATGCTGGCAAAACATCTACACACCTAAAACAAAATCCTTTTTAAAAGAATTTTTGAACAATATTACTTGTTGAAAAGAAAAATCTATAATACTAGTTCATTTTGGCTTTGAATAACTTGAGTCTTTTCTATTCCTTCAGACTAAGATTGGCAGTGAGTGAGTCTGAATGGTTTATGGGATAGTAGGTTGTGTGCCAGGGAATGTCCTCTCAAAAAAGGGCAGCTCTCAGCACCTGAAGCCAGAGAACATTCAGATCTCCCCCGCTTCCCCTCCTCTCTCTCTCTCTCTCTCTCCCTCTCTCTCTCTCTCCTCTCCCCCCCCCCAGAGAAACAGGAAATGGAGTTAGTCCAGAGAGATCCAGGAGGAAACATGCTTTCAACCCCAGAGAGAGGTACGTAGTTCTGAACCGTAACACCCACCCCCATGCCCACTGTAGGTTCCTGCTGCTCTTGGAGGCCTGTCATTCCAGATCTAGCCCTGTCTAGACCTCAGCTGGGCAGCTAGAGGACCACACAATCTTAGCTTTGCACGAGAAGCCGAGAGATCATCTGGTGCAGCATCATTCTGAAGAAGAGGAAAGTGCAACCGAAGAGAAGTTACTTTATCAGTTGTTATGAAAGAAACTATCGCATCTTTACATTTCTCTCGTTGGCATCTTTTTGTTTTAATAACACAGTTTTTGGTTTTTGATTTTTGTTCTTTTGGACACTTATGTACATTAGAAAATGTTATAGCTGTTCTCATGGAAGAGCAATTTGCCTGAAGCCCAGGGTTCAAAAAATGCCACAAAAGATTTTCAAGTCATGTACCGATTTCATGCTAATGATGAGCGTCATGAATGCAGTAACTTGCCAGCTCAGTTCTAGACCATTCCAACACCATTCAGGATTAAAGAGTCAGGAAGAATAAATTACCACATAATCATAATCTATAAAAATACTGGCCTAGAATACACTAAAAAACTCTCAATAAATAAATAGCAGACATTTGCTTCATGATGGTCATTGGAGATGTGCTCTTCAGAAGTCGTGTCTGTACTTTCTGGCTTTTTACAAATCAGATTCATCAAATGACAAAGGTTACAGGTCAGGTCAGAGGACAGCCCGACAGAAGAGTCTTGACATGGTATGACTACAAAGAAACGCAGCCAAGGGCGCTGGGCTGCTAGTGTTTCAGTTTCAAAGGCAGCGCTTCTGGAGTGTTCTCAGCCTTGGCAGTGTCACTGAATCAAGGGCTCAGCTTCCCTTTCCAAGAGACATCACTCCTTAGGATGAGTTCATTCTGGAATGTTTTCACACACCACATGGGCTGCAGGTCCGCCAGGCAGTTGTCCAGGGTGCTGAGGGGTGGGGCTCTTATCTGTCACCAGTTCAGTTCCCCTTTCCTGCCTGGTGCTTCAAGAAGTCCCTGGCCTCGTGCCTGACACTGTGGGTATCTGGCATTACAGTCTAGCGCAGTCCTTCCTCAGAATACAGGCTTATTTTCAGCATGATTTGTACCAGGTGATTCTGGTTTCCAGTCTGGTTGAAAAAAGTGAATGTTGAATGTCCGTGCCCAGTTCTTAAACACTCGTTTCTCTGTGATGAAACGGTGATGACTGCCCTTGCGTCCTCGCTCATGGGAGAGGTACATTGTACATTCATCAGGTCCAAAAGGCTCATAGTAATGATAAGGTACTGAGGGGTGGTTAGGGTCCCTGCGGGAGGAAATGAGATCACGCATTAAAGCAAAGTGAAACACGGGAAAAACCCCAAAACACACATGCAAAGTGAAACCAGGTTTTTCATTGACCAGTTCAGGAAAGGTTTAATAAGCTGATAAGCACAGATTGTATTTTGTCATCAAATGAATTTCAGCAAATGTTTTTTCTGATGTTGAAGCAATAAGAAACGTTTTAATGTTGTAAAATGAATGGACCGAAACACCCAGAGGTTTCCAGTCATAGCAACACATGACTGGAAGGACCTGCCATGAGCTGATTCCTATCTAGAGTCCTGTCCTAAGCCATCCTGCCTTGGTCACTGCTCCAGCCATACTAGACTTTCTGACTGGCAGCTACGCCAACCTGGCCCCTACCTCAGAGTGTTTGCACTTGAGGGTGATCACCAGTTTGAATCTTACCCCCTAGTTCCTGTCTGCTCGCTGGGGGACATCAAATGCACCCTCCTGCCTCCAGCTCCCACTACTCCATCTCATTATCAGTTTCTTTAGAGTGTTACTCTACTTGAAATTGCAGTTATCTAGTTATCGTCTGCTCGTGAAGACAGCGATCTATCTTATTTCTAGAACATGCCTAGTAGGGGCTCCATAAACAATGTTTGCATTCTGTCATTGAAGAACTGTATAGGGAGTTAGCGGCTGAGTAGCAAGCCCCTCTAGATGCTTTCTCCTCCAAATATGGAAAGTCAGTGGTTCTAAGTATGATCCCATGGGAGAAAAGACAGCCAGCCAGGGGCTTCCAACGTCTGCTGTTCTGCTTGGCCACAGGTTTAAAGTCTAGTGTCTCCTGGTCCAGAAACTCCAACTTTTCAATCCTTGCTGGGAAGGCTGATAGTTCCAACATGTTTTTGACTATGTCCCCATCTCTGTCTCAAATTCCTCAAGGTGATATACCTAGTACTAACACGTGAGGGGATGGGTGTCTTTGTTATGGGGATACAAAAGGGCTCTGGTATCAAACCAGTGTCCATTGAAGAACAGTGCCCCCACCTCATCCGGCTTTGAACAGTAGATGATAAGATTCATCCAAGTCTCCCACCAGATAAACTTTTGCTAATTTAAGCTTCCAGGCACATCTAAGCTGGGGTATACAGGCCACATGTATCTCAAGATAGTTAAGACTGCAACACATTTGTAGACCATAGCGTCAGGTCACAAAGTCAAAAGGTTGGACACTCCTGCTAGAGACAGAAAATGCCAAAGCCACTGGGGTCCTTGCAGTGTCCAGTCAGAGCCGGATGCCTGAGGCTGTCCTCTAAAACTGGAGCTCCATTTCCAAGATGCTCAGCCTGCTAGTACCTATTCGCTTTCTTCAGAGGAGATCAATACTCAAATGAGTTTTAGCGCAGCAGTCTCTCAGGGGTCAGAGATTGAAGTCTTTTATCAGAAGAGGTGTCAGGTCTGTGGCTCTGGCAACAATAAACCTTTGGGCAGCTTCCCCTCTTAGGTCAAAGCTCTTCCAGGAAGAGAGATTTATTTTTGTCATGCGGCATTCTAAGCATTCCTCATCCTGGCTGGGTGTTGCACTGTTAACACTTTGCATCTCCAATAGGCCTGTCTTGGAACAGGGGAACGCACACCTGCCCTGTCTAGTCATTAAGATGTCACTGATAACCCCTAGAAACTGGAATTCCTGTAAAGTTTTGTTAGAAAGTGTTTCCACTTCAAAGAATTCATACTGGGGAAGAGGCAGGTTGGAGCTGACTACTGTGGAGAAACAAGCAAAGATGGAAGAGCTGGTGTGGAGCCTCCCGCCTGTAATCCTAGCACGTAAGAGGCTGAAGAAGGAGGACCATGCGAAAACTCAATCTGCGATACAGACTGAGACCCTGTCTCAGACAGACAGACGGACGTCAAAACGAAAATAGCAGCAATAAGTAAATAAATCAAATCTGGAAAAAACAAGGGCATGTGAACTCCGCAGGTGTGGGAATGGGTACCAAGTCCACCCCGCCATGCTATCACTGCGGAAGTTTTTCTTTCATCTCAAATCAGGTTTTAAATCTGATTCACCCACGTTTTAGGCATCTTATTGGCATCAATCTACTAAAGAAACAATTAGGTTTCTAAAAATATCATGTGATTGATTTTGCACTTAGGAACACAGAGTAATTGGAAATCAGCTAAAGGATGCCCCGAGATCAATTTCCTTATTCAGGAGGACCATCTCTTTGAATGAAAGCTAATCTGGACTCCATATTGATCAGCTACAAAGAGAATTAGATTTATGTATTTGCGTATCACAGTTTCAGAGGTGTCCAAGTGAGCCATTCATGTAGGTGACAGTTGCTTTTATCCTTTGACACTCTGTACAACCAGTGAAAAAATGCTTTGCAGGGCTTGGGAAGGCAGAGCTGAGCAGGGCAGGAGCAGTGCCCCAGCTCCCCAGGCTGGAAGCCTGCCCTCCACTTTTCATTCATTCATTCCTTGCTTCTTAGGTTGCTTCCCCAACCTGCTCTCTAAAGGCTGCAGAGCTTTCTCTTCCTTGCCCTATCCCTGTGCAAACTATCAATATCTGCTAATTTCCATACGTGAAGGCTGTGTGCAAAAGGCCTGGGTCACCAGGCCTGGTGGTGCACACCTTTAATCTCAGAGGTAGGTGGATCACTGTGAGATTGAGTCCAACCGGGTCTCCATAGCAAGGCCATCTGGGCCATCTGGGGCTAAAGGAGACCCTGTCTAAAACAATTCCAGAGCAAGCTTCCCCTGGCTGCAGCCTGCTCTGCTCTCTGACAACAGAACATGAAGAAGGACTTTTTGTCCTCTTTTTGTTTCTTTTTTTTAAAGAGAAAGCAGGTGAGGAGAGTGGAGGGATCAGTATTTAATGCACAGTGCAGTGTTACAGAAATGCTGCCTGCATCCATGACCATAGATTCTGGCCTACATCACTTGGAGCGGTCCTAGGCACAGAGCGTTTAAAAAGGGCCTTAAGTTTAAGCATCAAAATAAATAGCACCATTGGATAGTCAGACCCACAAAGTGAAATAAATACAATCTCATGATTTTGCAATAAAGAACAGAACAAATAAACAACTGGAGAAAGAGTAGCATGTTATTACAAAAGAATTCTAATAAATAAATGTAGAAACCATGAGGAGATAAAAAAAATCATCCTTGGGGCAATACAATAATCCTTGCAATTGAGATGATCATTAGTGAGGAGAGAGATTAGGAGAAATACCATACCTGCATAGTCTAAATGTATCTCCCTCAATGACCAAATTAAAAACAGTAACTGTACAATAGGTAAACACAGCAAAAATCACTTTCATCAAATGATCAAGGCTAACGTTATCAGCAGTGAGAGCACAGACACCGGGTCCACACTGCCACCCCTTCCCAGTGCAGCCCGAGGACTTCTCTACGCTTTTAGGGAGTTCACCTCACACAAACCAGGGTTCGTGCCTTCAGTGTCAAAAAGAATTTTAAGATTAGCTGGACTAGTGAAGTAAAGTTAGTGATTTCATTAAAGATATTTTAATATATCAGCTTAAGCATGAGGATTAAAAGAAGAGGCACTCGGGCGAAAGTAACACACACTTCAGGGGATGTGTGCTCCCCAACAGAGAGGACGGGAGAGTGAGAGGAACCTAAACAAGGATATGGGCTTCTTGGAGACAGAGTTGCTATCAATCAAGATCTTTTTTTTTTTTTTTGGTCCTTTGAGACAGGGTCTCCCTGTAGCCCCAGCTGTCCTGGGACTCACTATGTAGACCAGGCTGGCCTTGAACTCACAGAGATCCGCCTTCCTCTGCCTCCCAAGTGCTGGGACTAAAGGCGTGCACCACCATGCCCAGCTTGATCTCAAGATCTTTATATCTCAAAAGTGTTACAGAAAATCAGGAGAGACAAGTAGCCAAAGTCAGGTGAGGAGAGAGTTTATTCTTAATAGTAGTGAGACTGACACATGGATCATTCTGTAAAGGTGTCCGCCACTTGTTCAAGTTTGGAGGGATATTTATGCTCATATGTGAGGAATGCAAGCAAAAGGTAAATAGCACATACATGGTAATTTACAAGTAACATATGGCCTTGAGGGTTACAGGAACGTGGTAGCTTTGGGAAAGAAAGACTTCTATCCTGGGTAACTGTAGGGGTGGAGGAAGAGTCCTGTTCTCCTCCCCCATTTCTATCTCCTATCTCCAGGCTTTTCCTGCTCCAAAGTTCTTAATTACCGTCACATTACAAGAGCTTTTTTGGGGGGGGTCTTTTTGAGGCAGGGTCTCCCAGTAGCCCCAGCTGGCCTGAAACTCACTGTGTAGACCAAGAGGCTGGCCTTGAAGTCAGAGACCCACTTGCCTCTGCCTCCTGAGTACTGGGATTAAAGGCTTAACGCCACCACGCCCAGCACATTGCAAGAGCTTTTTATCAACCATCTGATGTGTTTTTTTAATCTCCACTATAAGAGATTGTAAGAAACCTGTTCCTTCACTCTGTCTTGATGAGATCCATGGGTTGGGGGGGGGAGTCTGGAGATGCCTTGGGTGGAATTATGATCTGATAAGGTAAAACCACAAGCCAGCAGGGTTGTCCACAGGTTTGGCTCATATCCTTTCCCTGTAAGGGAAGTTTCTGGTGAGATCCCTAGAAAACTGCGGGTGAATGATTGGGAAAGGGAAAAGCCTCAAGCAGTTGCTAATTGTGCTAGAATTCTTGCTCTGATGTTGGTGAAGGCTTCATCCAGATTCCAGAGTCAGGGGCTTCTTTTCTCATCCTCACATCTCCAAGATTTCCCCTGCCTCTCTGTCCTGCCCCAGTATCACCAGTGATAAAACATGGATCTCATGCACTACTTTATAGGAGATGCTGATGAGGGCTGTGGTCCCGTTTCCAGGAGTGCAGAACCTCAGTCTAATCATGGGAAAATACCAGCAACTCAGATGTGGGAAATTCTACAAAATGCCCGAGTCTTCAAAGGTGTCAAAGTCGTGAAGAACAAGGGCGAATCTAAGCAGACTAGGAGACACAGTTGGTAAGGCACAGAGATCCTTGATAGGCCTTGGAGGAGACAGAGACCGTTAGTAGACAGGTAAAGTGTCAGTGAAGTCTGGAGTTTGAGCATTGCACTGATGTTAATGTCTTAGTTTTGGTAATTAGATCATAGTTATGCAAAGTATCAGCACAAGGAAGCTGGCTGGAGGCAGATGAACTCTCTGTGCAGTATTTTGGCAGCTTTTCTGTATTAAGACAAAGGATTATGATATAAATAATGTATATGTATATATTATTTTACTATGTATATATTATTAAAAGCAACTCCTTAGGGTAGTGTACTGTGTAGCCAGGCTTGAGGAATGTATGTGTGTGTGTGTGTTTCCATATGTGCAAACTCCTCCGTGTGTTTGAAGGTCAGAGGTCAACCTTAGTTGCTGTTCCTCAGGTGCCATCCACCTTAGTTTTTGATTCAGGGTCTCTCACTGGGCTGAAGTTCACCAAGCAGACTGGGCTGACCGATCAGGGAGCCCCCGGGATCCAGCTCTCTCTGCCTCTCCAGCTTTGGGATTACAAGTTTATGACACCATACCAGTCTGCCCCTCCCCACCCCGCCCCACCATGGGTTCTGAGAATCTACCTCTCAAGTCTCTAAGGAGAGCAAGCAGTTTATCTGCTGAGCTGTCTCCTAGGCCCAAGACGACTGACTTCATAAGTACTTGGTTATGTAATTTATTTCTGTCTCTATCAGCCCTCTCAGGTAAGGACTGCTGCTTCCATTTGATAGTGTGTGGCCCCCAGGTAGAGTCCAGTGCCTGGGTTTGGACACGCAGCTCCCTTAGTGGACCACCCAAGTTGCTAGATTGGAGCATTTTCAGTTAAGAACACAGTCCTCAGCACTCTCCGTGAACAGACTTACTTACTCTTCCCAATGCCCTGATAAGGAATATTCTAAAACCATGCACAGAAAAACCAACGAAGTTTCAAAGTAAAAACTGGAGCCCACAATAGTTAACTGTGGACTCTTTACTCTGAAGACAGAGGTTTTGTGTTAGAGAAGCCTCTGTTTCCCAGGCCAGGTTTCTACACCAAGGATCTCTGAGCTTCTGATGGGAGCAGCAGCAGGGGGCTGGGAGTAGCTTGTTTCTCACTGCATTCTTCAGGCATCTTGCTGTAGGAGTCCCTGTGATTGGTGCTCACTCTGTGTGGCCTAGCAGAGTGTTAAGCAGAGGCCTCAGCGTCCTGTAAAATCCTGCTCACCAGCAGGGGTTTGTAATGTTCTATTTAAAATTATTTCACAGCTAACCTGAACAATTAGGGGGAATCTCATAATATGAACAAGCAAGGGAGGATACTTCTATTTAAGGGTTCAGGAATGCTATCCCAAATATGGTACCTTGACACTTGAAGAAGCAGCAGAGGAGACGGGTTATTCTTTCCATATCCCTAGCCCACTCCCCTAAAGCTAGACAGTAAACAATTCTTGACCTTCCTCTAAAGTAGAACCTAAAAGCTTTGTCCCAGAGGTGCCCTTCCTAGACCCAGAGGAAAGGGACACCCTTATCTCAAAGACACAGAGATGCCAAGGAAAATTGTGACTAATTAAGTCTCCCTAAATCCACTCTGATTTATCATGGGTAGACTATACATTTTTATATATTCATATATCTCCACAACTGTCTACTTCAAAGTTAGCTTAAAAAACACATTTCACTGGGTGTGGTGGTGCATGCCTTTAGTCCCAGCACTTGAGAAGCAGAGGCAGCCTGATCTCTGAGATCAGGGCTAGCCTGGTCTACATAGGGAGTTCCAGGCCAGCTGGGATTACAGGGAGACCCTGTCTCAAATAAATAAATAAATAAATAAATAAATAAAT
>NW_008351693.1:1409672-1453242 GCF_000622305.1 Nannospalax galili
TAATTAATTAATTAAAAATTTACAAAAGCCCCACGTTTTCTTGTTTCATTGAATCTTCATTTCTGAAGGTTCCTGTGTACATTAAATGCATATCAAGTACACGTGTGTATCTTCTAGGTTGGCCCTGCTCACTGTGTTTGGGGATGGACTACCCAAAGGCTAAAAGCGTCCCAAGGTGAGAATGAAAATTGGCATCGTCATCTTTATCTAGAGCTTTGGACTTTCTAAGCACACCTCTGCATTTGACCTGGTAGCTGGCATATGGTTGCTACTCGGGAACTGTTTGAAGTTTAGAACGAACAGTGGCTAGGTGTCTGGGTTACTCTGTAGGTGGCTTGCATCAGAGGCTTTTAGAAACACGATGTAGCATTTAAAAGAAAGGAAGTGCTCCACACAACACTTCCCAGAAGCCCACCATGGTGCCGTGAATCCCCTGGGCCGCCCTATTCTGCTGCCTGGATTTTTTTTGTCCTTGTAGCCTCTTTAGAAGGATCTCAGCTGCTTGCCTTGGGAGCCTATGGCATTACCACTGTGTGGGGAGTATGCAACACTAAGAACCAGCTGCTTATCCTTCACAGGAGAAAGAGCTGTAGTGACTCTCCTGATCCCCCGCCCAGCCCGCCACACTTGGGCCCCTCAGCTGGTACCAAAACGTCTCAGAATGAATCCACAGCAGACAGAAAGGAGACAGAAAGTCATGCAAACAGCCAGTGTCTGGTGAGAGTTGGCCAAATTATGGCAAAGGAGGACAAGGGGATGAGCCTTCTGGAAGCTTATTCCATTTCATTCTTCTAAGACCTCAGCCACGCAGGTGGCTGCTACATCGGTCCACGGCAAGGGTCTCATTCTGCACCAGAGACTATTGCCGAGTAGGAACCTTCCTTCTTCTGCAAGATGCTTTATTAACGTTCACTAGCTAATTCTAGCAGAATCAACTCTCCAGTATTCACAATACCTTTGAGACGTCCTTCACATTATGGATGAGGTATTAATTTAGTTCCATGACAGTGATCACTCTGAATCATTACCCCACTAATTAATACTCAAGAAATGATGGCTAACAGAGAGTTGTAAACTTGATAATGTGCTAAGTATGACTGGAAATAAGATTATTAGGTAGAATTTAAATGCTTGGTCCGTTATTATTGCAAATAATTTACAAAAGAAAATGAGATTAAAAACACTCACCATAACTTAGTTTAGAAAGCAATGATAACAGATCTTTCACTGCAATTTATAGTCCATCCAAAGTGAATGGATTTGGCTCCCTATCTGGAGATGGCATGATTTAAGGGTCTGCTGTCTACAGAATAATATATTTTGATGCCGTCGCTGGTGCAGCACATCATTAATTCTCTCAGCTTTCTGAACACTGATGGGCATGAAGTTTGGGAAGGGAGGAGGGGAGGAGGCTGGTACCCAAGCTCCTCTCTGAGAAGCCAATGTTGGTCCCTACTGACAATTAAACAGGGTAGCTGGGTTCGCAGACTGTGAATTTGCCATTTGCTGATTACACTTTTCATGCTTTCATGGCCTTTCTTGACTTGCAAAAGTTTTGACTCAAATTTTTCTAGATTTATTTTTATTTATGTGTATGTGTGTGTTGATTATATCCTGTGTATGTGTGGAGGGGTGCCTACAGGGTCCTTAGGCATAAGATCCCCTGGAGCTGGAGTTACAGACCACTGTGAGCCACTGAGTGTGGGTACTGGGATCTGAACCCCAATCTTCTTCAAGAGCAGCTAGTGCTCTTAGCCACTGAGCCAGATGTCTAGCCCTGAATCAAATTCTTAAACACCCCCAAGAGAAGGTTTAATAGATGAACTGATCTATATTGAATATATATTATGTACCAGACACAAAGGCAAGATCTAGACATACAAATAGGATGTGAGGCATGGCCTGTCCGCTCAAGGAGCAGATAGGAAAATGAAGAAGCTGGAGGAACCAGTCAGTGAGCTGGGGCACAGGAGAGCTACCGGAAGGCCTGGTAGACCCACAAGTCTGCCTCACACAGGGTATGAGAGAAGGTTTGAGGAAAGGGGGCTTCTGTGTCTGAAACAAGAAGGTGAAGGGTTAAGAGCTCAGTTTATTTGGGCCGGCAGATCTGGATTCAAATTTACCTCTGTCATTTGTCTGCCCTATGACCTTGGCTAGCCCACTGTTTCAGGTCTATGAGCTTCATGTAAAATGGTGATGCCAATAAGTCTCACCTCATCAGATTATCACAAGGGTTGATGAAATATTGCATGTGTTTCATGCTAAGCAGAGGACTGGCTTGAGGCATGTACACATGAAATAAAAACCATTATATCATTGGGGAAAAAAAAAAAACAGTGATAGTATCTAGGCAAATTAAAAAGAAGTGACGGGCCTTCCAAGCTGAGGGTAGGGTATGTGCTGGGGGGTCAGCTCCCTGACAAGATGTTCAGTGTGGCTGAAATAAACCTGTGTGGGTGGAGAGGATCTGACTAGAATAGTGTGTGGAAGGCCCATCCCGAAGGGCTGCTGTGCTGAGCTGGGGCATGTGAACTCGGTTTCAAAATCTCTGGGAAGCCCTGAGGTGTGTCAAATGACTAGGTCAGGGCTGCCATGAGCTCTAGTAGCATAGTGGTATCTGAAACAGAACACAGCCACGGTCAGGAGCAGCTGAGGCCACAGTGGCAGCAGGTTGAAGAGAAGGCTGCTTGCGGCTCGGATGGCTTTGGCCAGGAGTCAGTTCTTGACAAGCCCCTCACCTGCCAGCGTGCCATTTCTCCATCTACCACGTCCCTTAATGGGTTTTAAATACAAACACGAGATGATCGCTTTTCCCAAAGCATCTATTTGCTCAGTACTTTTAGGGTCCACTGGGAATTTTGTTGATAATGAATGACTCTTCAGGGTAACCAAGGCCCATCGGGGGATGAGATGACCAAAACTTCAGGAGAGCTGGATTCAGGGTGGCAGCTCTGGGATTGGGAGGATGAGCCAACACCAAACTTGCGGTAGGACATTCACGGATTGCTTAGGCTCCACCCATGGACTCTCGTGGTCTTGGGCTGCTGTAGGAGTCAGTTTGGTCCTTTGTCTGCCTGTGCCTGTTTTCCTGGCAGTAGAGGTGATGATCCGTAAAGCTTGTGAGCGTTGCATTTAGATTAAAAAGCAGCACAACTGTGTCTCAGCCCAGGGGATCTTTTGTTGCAGAGAAATCTTACACAGGAGCAAATCATATGTACACAGGTCCGGGTGGGGCTGCTTTGATCAAGAGAGGTCCCGTGTTCTGTTCTCACAGCTTCTTGCCCCAGGAAGGCAAGGAGTCCTCCAAATTCGGATTGAAAGCCAGACATGGATGCTTTAGTGAAGCTCAGGGGATCAGGCACCCTGACCGGCAGAGAGTGAACATCTCCACAGGACACTTGGTAACCTTCAGACTCCTTGGGACTAAACCATGATCAAGCGATCAGGCACTGGCGGTGGCCTGTGTCATTCATCTTCTGTTACCTTCTTAGTGCTCCGAATGGGTTAGTCCAGTGAACAGAAGTCTCTGTGATTAATTCAATTAATGACTTCTTTTGGGGAGCAATTGTGTCTTAGTGTAAAACAGTTAATTTGTGAAAGTGAACAGCTAGCGTTCTCCTTGCTTGGTAAATCTGGTACCATGTGGCACATTTCACCTGGTGAGAGGCTGGTTTAGAGAATGGCCATCGTCCTAAAGGAAGCTCGTGTGATAGTCTACTGGAGCTGGTGGCCAAGTGAGGCGCTGCTCGAAGGGACAGGGAAGAGATCCACCTCATATTGAAGGTCTTTCCTAACCCTCTCTTTCCAGGACCTCCTCAAAGAGCATACCCTTGGACCCCCCACCGGCAGGTTAGTGAATCCCTACTCCTGGTAATAGCTGTGCGCTGAACATACCCCATACAGGGCTGTGCTGAACATCCTTGGCCTGTTACCTGGTGGGATCATCATAAACTGTGCAGGCCAATGCTGTGCTACCACCACATAACAGACATGAAAGCTGAGACCTCAGAGACTTAGTCACTGAGTATCTTGATCAAGGTCACCAAGAACCAGTGAAGGTCAATTGATTTTCTCAAGGTCACAAACTCTTTTAAAAAAAACAGAAATGGTTATTTTTACCCATAGACGACTTTTTCTGCAGCACTGAGGACTGAGTCACTTCCTTGATATTTACAAAGTACATGTTGTATGAGGGACAGTGAATGTCTACAGGCCTGTGTTCTGGGGGCCAAAACATGAGACACACAGGGAGGTCACCCGGGTCATTCAACCAGCTCAGAGTCCACCATCGTATAAACTTTGCCTAACCATTCCTGGCCCTCATGATATGTTAATTACTTCCGAGAGCTTAGGACATCTGTACTGTGCACTTGGCCATAGCTTTCCACAGCTGCTTTCAAAATACAGCAAAAGTCAGAATGGTCTGATTAGTGGCAGGATTAACTTACGGGCTGATTTTTCATTCTCTGAGGTAGACATTATTTTCAAAGAGCATTTGACACTTAGATTGTAGAAGGTGTCTTTAAAAATTATTTATTTTTTATGTGTATGAGTGTTTTGCCTGCATGTATGTAAGTGCACTCATGTCATACGATGCCTGCAGAGGTCAAAAGTGGGTGTCAGATCCAAGTTACAGATGGTTGTTAGCCGCCATGTGTGTCCTGAGAACCGAACCCGTGTCTTCTGCAAGAGCAACCAGTGCTCTTAACTGTCGAGCCACCTCGGCAGCCCCTAGAAAAAGCCTTTTAATAGTCTCATGATAAGTGCCTTTCCCATGTTCATTGTTCGCTTGATGTGGGTAAGGCTTATCATGAGCCTCTAAGGGGACCAAGCTGAGTCCCGTTCTTTGAATCTTTCACCAAAAATGTTGGTGTCTTTCAAAGCAACTGCAGAATAATGCTTGAGATAATAGGAATTATTCTGTGTACCTTACACTATAATCTTAACATATAATATTAATAATATTTATTATTTCTTGATCTCTGTGTGCAGGGCATTGTACCAATTGTCCCATTTCATTCCCACCATGGCCTGTTTGTTCTTGTTATTTTTTCAACCTCATCTGTAAAGAAAACAGGCTCAGAGTCAGAGTCACACAGTTGGGAACTGAGTCCTGGTAGTTCAGTCATATAACCTGGAAATTAAAAAAAACACAGGTATGAGTGCATGCCTCTCTGTCTTTTCTTCTCTGATGGTTAATACGACAGGATCTAGAATGACCTAGGAGATAAAACTCTGGACATGTCTTCGAGGGAACTTCTAGACTGGTTTAATTGAGGTGGGAAGACCCACCCTAAATGTGGGAAGTGCTGTCCTCTAGGCTGGGGTCCTGGACTGAATAAAAAGGCGAAAGCAAGCTGAGCACCAGCATCATCGCTCTGCTTCCTGAACTGTCAAGATGAGCAGCTGCCTCCTGCTCCCACCACCATGCCTTCCCTGCCTCGATGGATTGCACCCCCAAACTGAGGCAGAGAACCTTCCCTTTCTTAAGTTGCTTTTCTCAGGTATTTTGTCACAGCAACAAGAAGAAGAATTAGCACACCTTACTCATCCTTGATCAGACATAACTCCAAGTGCAGATGCTCCCTGAAGCCTGCTTTCCCTCCAGTGTCACCCAGTACTTCCTGAGGCAGGACTTGGCAGACAGACCCTTCTGAAGTCCTTGCTCAGAGCACTTGGGCAGACAACTGTTGAACCTTCATGATGGCAGCAGAGGAGCGGAAGCCCCGAGCCAGATGCATCATGTGCCGTGCTCACATGACCTTAATTTTCTTGTTCTTATCTTTCCATAAATTGTCTCCATCTCACTGTACATGAAGTTGTGGTGAACTAACTCTGAATAGGAGAAATGGCAGGTTAAGTTGCCTTTCATTTGTTTTCCATAATAAATGGAATATGTCCTTGAACACTTGAAGTCATTAACATTTCAATTTATTCATGCTTTTTCTTCCCAGTGTCCTAATGGCAATATTGCATAATTATATCCACTGTATGGCCATCAACTTTGAAGGTGCCTTGCACGTCTTTGGTTGGAGTGTTGATTGAAGGAGGCAGCTGCTTTCTATGCTCTCCTCCTGACTTCTGGGACTTCAGTTGTTAAACGGGGAGACAATGCCAGTGACAGAAGTGATCAGGAACTGGGTGAGGATCCATGCTCACTCCCTCATGCTTTCTCTGTACTGGCACCAGTCCAAACCTTTCACACTTGTTAACTTAATCCACCCACGACTCACTGAGGCAGATTCTGTTATCACATCCACTGCTATAGATGAGGAGGCTGAGACACAGAGAGAGGAAGTGGCTCACATTAGGTTGGTAAGTACCAGGCTGGGCTTTAGCCACAGCTTAGGACAGCCAAGGTCTCCCTGATAATACCTTTCTGTCTCTTTTGTCAGGATAGTTACACAACTGGTAATTCTGCTGTGTTGGACGTTTGGATTAAAAAGGGTAAGAGAAAAGTGGTGGGATGGTAAAGCCTTGCTGTGGCTTGACTGCACAGCTCGAATTAGAGTTTACTCATCATTGTGAGGAGCTGGGCGGGGTGGGGGGGAGGAGGATCAGCTAGGCATGGGGGTGTGTGACAATGATCCCAGCACTTGGGAGGCTGAGGCAGAAGCACAGTGAGTTTGAGGCAGCCTGGGCTACAATAGGAAGACCCTGTAGCCTTTCCTAGAAAACAAGAGGGAAGACCAGGGAAGACCTTTGTGAGAGGATTGGTTCTGAGTCACAAGGGCTCTGTCCCTCTGAACAGATTAATGGCTTTGTGGATCAGTGGGTTAACCTGGAGGTGGGTTGGTTATAAAAGTTAGTTTCATTGTCTCTTGTATGTGTCCTTCTTACAACGTACACATGCTAGCTGCTTTCACGTCATCATGACCACAGAACCTGACAAAAACAACTTAAGAGAGGATTTTAGTTGGGATCATGGATTCAGAGGGTTTAGCTATCTTGAGGAGGATATGAAAGGGCCTCGCTGCTCACGTCCGGGGGGTCGGTAAGCAGAGAGAAAGCAGCACTGGCACTTTTCTTCCCCTTTTCTCCCCCTGGGCTACAGCCCATGGAGTGGCACCCCCTCAGTTAGTTCTTTCATGGAAATACCCTCAAAAACACACTTAGGGTGTGCTACAATTTCCTAGCTCAAGCTGGCAGAGAAGATGAAAGGTCACACCATGTGAAGCCCTGGGCCACCTCAGGGCTCTGCAGAGTTGCAACCAGCAAGAAGTTCTCCACCCATCCCAGCTCCTCTACCTTAGACCTGCCAGCCTCTGGAATCCCAGTGGAATAAACCTTTGTTCTTTATAAGTTACACAGTTTGTGGCATTAGTTCTAGCAACAAAAAGTTAAGAGAGACAGGATTAAATGCTTTTTCTCATCCTTGCTTTGTATGTTCAAATTGTAGCTCTTGCCTAGAGACCCATGGCTTTTGAAACACTGTGGGTTTAAAACACATGATGGTATAGCCAAGTGTACATTTCAGCCAGAAAGTTTTAAATAACCTTATCTCAGCTTTCATCATTTGAAGGTCATGGGTGCGGTCATGTACAGGCCACAGTGCATTCCTGAAAATCAGGGCAGTTTCTAAATTGATTAGCCTCGACACTTAAATTACACATGTGTTCTTAAGTGGGTTACCTTCCAGGCACCAAGCCCTTGAGTAGCACTCAGTGCTTTTGAGGGCATGTAGCACATGCTGCCTGGGCACAGACCAGGAGAGGCCTTGCTGCGGCCAGCAGTAGCAACGTGTGCACACCACCTTTAAAGTGATGCCTCAGAGTGATTGTGCTGTGTTTTTGGCCTTAGAAGTGCAAACTGAGGCTCTAATGTCGTAAGAGAAAGAGACTCAGAGGGAACATTTTAATTTTAGAAAACAAGCCTCCCCATCCAAGGAACTGCCCCCTCAAATCCATTAAAAAATTACCGCATTCCTTCCAAATGAGAAGGAAACTCATATTTCTTAATGCCTGGTCATCATTAATATTGTGTCAATTATTGCATTACTTTTGGGTGATAAATATTCAGAGGATAAATGAAGCCTGTAAGATGGATTAATTCTCCAGGAGTACAAACAAAAACTTTCAATATTTTATATCACATAATTAAATGCTGTTTGCTGTTTCTAGAACCAGAACTTGGGACATGCTAATTAATTGCTTTGAGAAGATGCTTTGACATGTTTCATAGTTGATATTCAGAATCAGATTATTTCTAACCCCTGCACAGCACTGCTGCTGAGTGAATTTGCAGAATCAATCCTACCTGCAGAAGTCTGGGGGCACCATGCCGTAGACATCAATCCTGTCACAGAGCTCCAGCGCGATCGTCATGGTGAACCAGCCAGTGCTGAGCCACGTGTTGGAGATCTTCCTGGAAGAGACGAAGATGAGGTCTACAGGCGGGTAAAGCAGTATTCATGTCCATTGCATTCTGGATCCTTCTGGAGTAAGGCTAACCATCGGAGATTCCCCACCACCCCAGACAGACACAGGTTCACAGGTTCTCTCTCTCTTTCTCTTTCTCTCTCTCTCTCTCTCTCTTCCTCCTTCCCCCCACTGATAAACATTTCAATTTTTCTAAATTGAAATGTCTTACTGTGTAATCATAACTGATGTCAATGAGTTGAGAGACTCTTACATCACTAAATATGATGATCAATATTCGAAAGTTTAGGTATGTGTCGTCACAACTCAATTGTAAGGTGGCAATATCCATGCAGCACTTTGTCATTAGTTAGAATACTTGACTAGAAATTCTCTTTGTACTCTCAAGCAAGCTAGATAACGAATAATTTAAATATGAATAAACATGTAGGTCTACCTAGCAACCGCTCTATTCTTTCACCCTCCTATCATCTATGTATCTGTACTCATCAGCATCCTGTCATCTATCATCCATTGATCTTTCATCTATCTATCTAGCTGTCTATCATTGATCTATATTCATCATCATCATCTATCATCCATATGTCATCTATGCATCATGTATGTATGTATGTATGTATGCATGTGTCTGTCTGTTCATCTGTCCATCCATTCTGAGGTGAAAGCTTGTCACCAAGTAGATTAGTGACACCAGCGTTATGACTGAATGTCTTTTATTGGGAGGAGGACATTTTCTGGGAAGGCAGAGGAGAGAGCCAGGGAGACACATTTAACTGAACATTTGCTTTTATTTTTCTTTAGGACATTCAGGGCCTTCTGAAAATTTTTTACTATAAACCCCAAATTGACAAGTTTAAGGAACGAATCTACATTCCACTATTCATTAATGTGTCCACCCAGACATCTTCGTGGAGCTTGAATAATGTGCTGAGCCTCAGGAGCCCTGTGGAGACACAGCACCCCGGTCTAATTTCAGTCCTGAGAGTGACTGGGTCTCCATGCTACGCTGCTGTGGGTGTTAATTTCTTCGGGGACTGCTGGTTTTTCCTTTTTCAGTGCCATGGCATGCCTCATTAGCCAGCTCCAAACACCTTATCCCCAAGGTCAGACTGTCTGACTTTGCCCAGCCACAGAACTATATGTGAGGTGAATATCAGAGCTGCAGACAGGGTTTTCTACGTGCACTGTGCGGCACCACACCTTGAGAAGAGGGAAGACTGTTCAACTGTTCTCTGCATCTTCATTTCATTCAGGGACAAAAAGGAGACCATTTTAAAGGAGTCCTTTGCCTTGTCAGATGCCTGAGAGGCCTGGACGGGTTAGTCTTTCCTGGGTTGCTGTTTCAACTTTCTAGTCATTAAGCCCTTACCTTGTCTCCCTCCCTTCCTTGCCATCCTGACCCAAGCTTTTCAGAGCTGCATGGGAGAACCACATAAGCTTGACCCTTTCCTGCTTCTGCATAATCAGCTCGGTGACAGGAGGCAGGCTGCTGCCAATCTCCGCCCCTCTGGCTCTTATCTACAAAGCAGGTAGGGGAAACACTCTATCCTCTGGCTGTTTAAGACGTCAGGGAGGGAATGTCCACAGAAAGCTTTGAGTGGGGTCTCTGGGCCGACAGAAATCCTCCCTCCTCTCCCAGCTGCTGCGGGAACGAACAAAGAAAATAATTCAGCCCTTCTTTCCCATGCTTTTTAGTGCGTATGAAGGAACTTTCCAACATGCCGTCCCTGGTGTGTGGTGGGTGGTACATCAGTAGTCAAGGGAAGTTCTTAAAAAGAGCAGAAACGTCCAGCTTCATAGGAATTAATGCCTTCCTTCTCACTGGGGCCATGTATTCATAAGGCTTTGGGGACTGGAGGAATCGGGAAGGTGTAGAACCTACTGAGGGAGGAAGGGAAGAAAAAGAGCCTTCTTTTAAGTGAGAGCCTGTTCTCACCTTCCTGCTGTGTCAATGTACTGGGCAGTTCTTCCTGGTCTAGTCTGAGGGAATAATAACTGGGAAGATGTGGAGCTCAGAAAGAGAAGGACGAGCACTTGCATCGCTGTGCCGGGTAGCTCAGTTGTCAACTTGACACACCAGGGAAAATGAAGCCTCAGTTGGGGAATTTCCTCCATCAGTTGGCCTGTGGGCCTGTCTGGAACTTTTTCTTGACTGTTGAGTGTTGTGGGAGGGCCCAGCCCCACTGTGGGTAGTGCTGCCCCTACACAGGTGGTCCTGGATTATATAAGCAAGCAGGGTGAATACAGGCCAGAGAGCAAGTCAGTGAACAGTCCTCCGTGGTCTGTACTTCAGTTCCTACCTCCAGGTTTCTGTTTGAGCTTCTCCCCGGCTTTGCTGGATAAAGGATTGCATTGTAAACTAACTAAACACTTCATTTCCAAGTTGGTTTGGGTCAGTGTTTTTATCACAGCAACAGAAAGCAAATTAGAACAGAAATTGGTACCAGAGAGTAGGATGTCGCTGTGATGGCGCTGACCATTTGTGCCTGGAAGGACTGTGGAAGTTTTTGGAGCTTTGGACTGGAAAAACGCTTGGAGCTCAGTGAACTCTTCTGTAGGAAATTGGAAGATAATGTTGAAAGAGATGTAGATGATGGAGACCTGGCTTATGAAGCTTCAAAAGAAAACAAGACTCTATTTGTGTGATAGAGTTTGAATTAAGATTTTTTTGGATATGAAGCCGTTTGTGCTTTACCAGGATAATCAATACTGGTCAGCTGGGGCTGAAAAATCAGCTGTGGTTAACAAGAGACCAGCACTGTCAAGGTGGAATCTTCTGGGGAGGATTTCCTCAGGGCCAGCACACAGAAGCTGTGGTACAGAGAGGGCCAAGGCTGCGCATCAAACTTCCAGCAGAACTTGACAATGTGCAAGAGTCTTGCAGGTGGTGCTGAGTGTTGAAAACAGGAAGGGTTCTGGAGAGAAGCTGAGGCTTTGCACTGTGAGCGGCCAGGAGGCCACTGGTGAAGCAGAACCTCAGTTGCAGACAAGACCCTGGCATATTGGAGATGTCTGACTGTGAGACGACCACCAAGGGCACAGCCAGAGAAGTGGAGCTGCCCAAGCCCTTTGGAGCCCAGAAAATCGTGAGTAAATAAATCCCAGATGTCCAGCCTTGAGCTACATCTCTGGACTTTGGTTTTAGTTAAGTGTGCCCAGTTCTTTCCTATTGAAGTAAGAAGTATTTAACTTGTTTTGGATTTTACAGGAGCCCACAGTTAAGGGATTTTTAAAGAGGCATTGAACCTTTAAAGTTGGAATTTTTAAGGACTGTGGGACTTTTAAAGTTATACTGGGTCTTATATTGTGATATTAATATTAACATGAGATGTGTTTGTGTGTCAAGTTGACAATGGGTGGATTGTGCTGGATAGCTTCAGTGTCAACTTGACACCCTAGGAAGAGGAGCCTCGATCAAGAAATTTCCTCTATTGGATTGGCCTGTGGCCACGTCTGTGGGGCATTTTCTTCTCTGAGGCATTTTCTTGATTGTTGAGTGATGTGAGAGGGCCCAGTCCGCTGTGGGTGGGGCCACACCTCGGCAGGTGATCTTGGATTGTATAAGAAAGCAGGGTGAGCATAGGCTAGGGGAGCAAGCCAGTAAGCAGCGGTCCTCGAGGGTCTTCAGTTCCTGCCTCCAGGTTCCTTGCCGTGACGTCCCTCAGTGATGAACTATGACCTGGGAGATATAAAATAAATAAACCCTTTCCTCCCCAAGTTGGTTTTATTCAGTGTGTTTATCATAGCTGTGGAAAGAAAACTAGGACAATCCCCAGATTTCTGATCTGGAGACCACACCCATCATAATTGTCTCTTGCTTTTACATCTACCAGACATCTAGGAGGGCTTTCCCAAGGGCAGAAACTCTTTCTATGTTTTTGTGTGATGTGGAATAGATCACAAGCCACAGCCTAAATTACAGGAGGATGTGGTGCTACAGAAATGGCTCTGTGGGTAAAAATGGGGAGAATACAAAGTAGGAGACTAAAGGACTAAAGTAAGAAATTCTTTTAAGTGACACTTAAAATTCCCCAGACTTCCTAAATAATAGCCTTTTGGGATCTCATGCTATAGAAATGCAACTGCTTTGTACCGTCTTCCTGAAAAGATTTGAACTCTTTTCTTTCCTCAACAAAGGAATATCTACTGTTTTTACACTTAATCAGCTGTAATGAAAGAATATGAAGAGCTGTCATGTGCTTATTAGAGAAAATTATCAGATATTCTTTTATATGATGAAGTAACACACTGAGCTGATAATTCTATAGTGCACACTAAATTACAATTAAAGGCCTTTCTGCTCCACCAGAATCTCATTTATAATCTCTATGGAAATATTCTCCTGTAGTTACTTCATTTATGCTTCCTTTATCTAATTACTATAATATTGGTTCTGAATCTATTTTCCTAATGTGCCCTTATTCAATTATAAAGTTATTTTCAAGTACAGTTACTTTCTAATATCAAAGAATACCACTTGGCCACCTCTGTCATCTGCTTCTTAACTGACAATTGTTCCTGAACCATTTTTGCCTCCACTTTTAAGTAGAGTGAAACTTCCGTAAATCAAAATCTCTTGACTTATTCCTTTTTTTCCCCAAAAAATAATAGCCTGAATGGACTGTCCCAATGATGAGCTCTGCGAATTAAGCTCTCCCGGTGCCTGTACCACCGGTACCTGTTCTCTTGGTCCTCTGTGCATACACAGGAAATAGTTTCAACCCATCAGCTCTAGATTTTGGTGGAATGGAAATAGTTCTGTTCTGAAGGGCTCTTTCTGTCTTTTAGCTTGGAGCAGGCTGCAGGTTAAGAATATGGACATGTAAGAACATTGAGTCAGTATAATATTAGCTTTTAAAAGACATTTTTCTTGAGGTAAGAGGCACAACACTTCTAGAAGGATCAATATGCTTTGTTATGTTACAAGGTTATAAGTGAGAGTCCCCGATCGGGGCAGGGTGGCAGCTAACAGGGGCACATCTGCAGAAAGAGACCTAGGAGCCCAGCTGCAAAAATTTGGCTTGCTCATAACATCTGAGACTAACAGATAGATGCACTGAGCAGGAAGTTTTCACTGGTCAGGATTCAGGGAGGGGGCAGGCTATGTTTTGGTAGGATATTGTTTCCTAAAGATTTTAAGTGGCCAGAAGGCAGAGTGGTCGAGTCTCCGAATTATCTACTTCAGATAATCTCATATGGAGCTCCAAAGCAATGTGCGGTTATCCTGAATAGCAAACCCTGAGACAGGAGTTTCAGGAATACTTACATTTAGCAAACAGCCATTAAACAAAAAATTAAAGAGAGAGAGAGCGAGAGAGAACGTGTTTTCTATGGAAGAGACGGTTTCAACTTACTTTGAGAGGCTGAAACAGCAACATCTCTCTCTAAATGAACCCTCTTCCTTGTTCATTCCTATAAAATGTTTTCTTGGTCAAGGACTTATTAGCATGTATGTGCATCTCTCCTGTCTGTGTGGCTCACAGGGTTGTTTATGATTGGGTTTTGCGGCAGCTTCTAATATTGATCAAGATCGTCAGTGTGACCTGTCGTTGCACTAGCCCTGGCTCTCCCAGGCTAGCTATAGGTCTAAACTGTGCTAACCATGGGTCTTCTGGGCTAACCATGGGTCCACTGGACTAGCTATTGGGTCTATTGGGGTAGTTACAGGTCAGCTCGGATAGCTATGGCTTTCCTGGGCTAGCTGTAGACTGACTGGGCTAACCAGGAGTCTGGTCTGGGGTAGCCACATGTCTGCTGTGCCTTCCTGGGAAGGAGGCCACAGTGCTGATGACAGCAGTAGCTCCCCTCTCACCAGGTCCCGAATCTACTACTTTCAAGCCCAGCCCTGTTACAAGGTTTCCAAGATTTAAAAACATAGCTCTTTCATTCAAAGATGGGGACACTGGACTTTGTTCTTTCGTCAAGACTTTGCTGTTCAATAATGTGTCACCTCTGCTTGCCAAATATTGGGCTCAGTGCTTCTAGTCTTTATTTTACTCATGGAATCTTTTAGTTCTAAGTTAAAAATGAACTCAATAACAGTTTTTATAAGAAGGGTCTTACACCACTGAGTGTACATTAGCTATAAAATTATATGCTCTAGAATCTAAAATCAGAGAAATTTCATTATTAGGCTAGTCTGATGATTGGAAGTCACTGTCCCTTTCTTCACAGATAATTATGGTCACGGAGTCTCTAGAAGCAGAGATAACTTGTCCAGGTCACACAACTCCAGAGTGATGGGGCGGGAGTTGTAGCACAGGCCTGCAGCTTCCCTGGGTTCCACTGCCCTCTGTTCCAGTCTGACCTGGACTTGTCCAGCTTCTGACCCTTTGTTCCCCTCAACCTCATCTAGTGCCATGGTCCCAGCTGTCCTCGGTACAGCTGCCGATGGCTTTTCTCCAGTCTCGCCTTCATGTCCCCTCCTACCTGATCCCATCATCCCATGGGGAGTGTCCCCTCCCCTCCAGCTTCCAGCCCTTCCATAATTGGAAAAACACTGACCTAGCAGCTTGAGGCATCCTTTTGAGAAGGCCTTTCACTTACCTAGAGCAATGCTTTCAAAAAACTGCAATTTATAGTGAGAAATACATTTTACATCAGAACGATGAATATATACATATACATATATAGGTATTTGGTTCTCATTTCATTTTTAAAGTGTGTAATTCATTGGATTTTAGTGTATTCACAGCTACAACCCTCACATTGAGTTTAGAACATTTTCATACCTAAAAAACTATCATCCATCCATTCATCCATCCATCCAGCCACCCACCACCCACCCACCCATCTACTCATCCACCTATCCACCCACACATCAACCCCCCCATCCATCCACCCATCCATCTACCCACCCATCTACCAACCCATTCATCTATCATCCACCCATCATCCACCCATCCATCCATCCATCCATCCATCCATCATCTACCCATCCATCATCCATCCATCATCCATCCATCATCCATCCATCCATCATCCATCCATCCATCCACCCACCCATCTACCCATCTAGCCATCCATCCACCTACCCACCACCCATCTACCCATCATCCATCTTCTGTCATCTGCCATCTAGAATGAAACTTTAGAACAATACTTAATGTCAGGCAGGCTAATACCATCTGCTCTACTCCATTCTATTCTGTTCCTCCCATTTCTTTAGAATATTGCTGACTATACCGACTTCATGTCCTATTATTGAATCTTAATGAACAGCTTGGGAACATTACCCTAGACTGTACCTTGCCCCTTGCTACACATGTTATAGCTCCATTTTCATCCCGTCACTACTCGATGAATGGCTAAGGCTATATTTTTAGAGGGCAGCACTCTGCTCTTGACTGTATCCTCAGAGGCAGATGCTGAGCAAGTAGTAGGTTCTCAGAGAAGAAGAGTTGGCTTGTAAATGTGTCTTTGAAAGGGGAAAATAAATCCATGCCTTTCTCTGTGTGTTCATGTGGGTGCACAGGCATGTATTTGTGAGTGTGTGGAGGCCAGAGGTCAACTTCAGGTGTCATTCTTCAGGTGCTGTCCACTTTGTTTGTTGAAGCAGGGTCTCTCACTAGCTTGGAGGTCACCAAGCAAGCTAGGCTACCTGCCTAGCAAGCCCCAGGGAGCCACTGTCTCTGCCTCCCTGAAGCTGGGATTATAAGCACGCACCACCATGCCCATTTTGCACGGGGGTGCTGAGGGCTGAATGCAGGTCCTCGTTCTTGCACAGCAAGTGCTTTACAAATGGAGCTATCTCCCCAGCTTCACAGCTCTCTTTTTGATAAATGAAGCTACTCTGTCCCACCTTTTACTAATGCAGGCCAGAAGCTGCTTAGCTTTTTCCCAAATAAGGTTTTAGCCCTGCATCCCCCATATAAAGGTCTGAGTATTTCATATCACTTTGCCTGATACACTCAGCTTGAACATCTTCTTGCCAGGGGGACTCAATAGGTTTGCTCCACTGATGGTGATGACATGAGCCATGGAGTTCATAACATAGACATCTGCCAAAGCTGCCTTCAGTGAATCAGCCCTCAGCACACACCCTCAGTGTCTCTGTAGACTCTTCTGCCCTGTCCCCTGTACCTGTCTTTGCCAGTCTCCTGCTTGAAGAGTTCATCAAACTGTAGCATCTTGTGGCGTGTGATCATGAAGGCCTTCAGCCGTGGCAGCACCTGACTCAGGAGCTGCAGGTTGTTGTACACCTGGCCCTTGCCATCCCGCCGCATGTAGCTGCTGGGGCCCCAGAAGATGAACACGGTGCCCTGGCTCACATTGAGCAGGTCATGGCGGTTACGGAGGATCCTCTGGATGCTGGAGTGTGCGATGACCCTTAGGCTGGTGCGGTTGCCCACATCACGCCCATAGCCACGGGTGGGGGCGTCGTTCATGCGGATGACACACTCTGTCTGGTCGATCTGGGGGCCCTGCTGACTACGTAGCAGGTGCCCTGAGCTGGTCACCAGGGCGCAGTCGGTGCAGTGCATTTTCAAGGGCTGCAAGGCAGGGGGGAGAGAAAGGTGGTGTCAGGCACAGAGGATGTACTGTGTTGGCACCACCAGCTTCTACTCCTGTCTCCAGACAAGGTTGTTATTGCCCTTCTTCCCTGTCATGCCAGAGTCTGTCCATTTCATTGTGACTGCATGGGTCCTTGCACTTTCTTCTAAACTGCTGACAGAATGTTAGATAAGGGAGGAGAAGAGCTGGAGTTGATCTGTCCATCACTGGCTAGGGGCTTTGCTGATGATGTCAGGTAGTGTATGGACACATGAACCCAGCAGGATAGCCATCATTGTTTTTAAAAAAATTCATTAATTATTATTTTTATTTTATGTGTATAAGTGTATTGCCTGCACGTATGTGAGTGTACCCATGTTGTGCAGTGCCTGTGGAGGTCAGAAGAACGCGTTGGATGCCCTGAAACTGGATGGTTGTCAGCCGCCATGTGGGTGCTGGGAATCGAACCAGGGTCCTCTGAAAGAGTAGCCAGTGCTCTTAAACGCCAAGTCATCTCTCCAGTCCCAAGATGGCCATGTGTTCTAGTACATATGGTGATGGTTAGCCTTAGAGATGGGAAGAAATATGCTCGAAGATAAGTAGTTATGAAATCATAAAGTCATTCTTTCAAAACCAGGGACTCCAAAGTTACCCGTGAGTCAAAGCAATTCTGTGAATTGCTGTGATGCTAGTTTTGAGACTTTGTCCATCTTATTGAAAAGCTAAGCTTTTATTGATATTCTTAGATGCTGTACAAGTATGTTTATCCTAAATAAATACCACCTAAGAATTACATGAGAAATAGCACACAGAGTCAGGGCCATAATGTTAAAACAATTATGATTTTCTGCTCTCCTTTTAAGGTAGGGAGAAGAGAGGCTGCGATATCCCATTTTCATCAGTGTGGAGTCTCAGGTTCACGGCCACACACCTCATCTAGGAATTTCAGGACCAAGGTTCTTCTCTCACCCATAGAAAACATGCATTCTGGTCACACACAGCCGACCAGGGACAACTTCAGTACCAGCACTCAGTGCGGCACCTCGAGCTCATTTGCCTTCAGAACACTTAGGTGCTAACAAATTAAACATTCCCTGCTCATGTTTAATGGGAAATATCTCTTCGTTGTAAGAAGGTAATGAAATTAGAGCCTGAAGCCAGGGACAGGAAGAGCAGAAGAAAATGACAATCCAGTGGTTTGGGTTGCTTTTTGAGACAGGGTGTCTTGTAGCCCAGGCTGACCTCAAACTCATTGTATAGCCCCAAATGACTTTGAATCCCTGATCCTCCTGCTGTTACTTTGCCCAGTACTGGGATTACAGGTGTGTCCTACCACTCCTAGTTTATGGGTTGCTAGGGATCGAACCCAGTGTTTCCTGCATGCTAGGCAAGTGCTCTCCCAACTGAGCCATATCCTTAGCATAATCAAAATATTCTGAAGGGAAGTCGTATCACTAAATCTTCCCCAGAACTCCGTGCTTTTCTATTGACTATGAACAGAGCACCTGGCTCCTGTGGTCTAAGGAAATCAGATCCTATTTAGCATTGCACATATTCAGTGTTCTATTTACCTATGGACCGTGAGATAGTTTCCTAAAGCATGGGTGTGACTTCAAAGCTTGACTGAGACCTCCCTAGACAGTCACCTCTCGTGGCATGGTGGGTCCAGCTTTATTTCCAATATCTTGTTATGTTGGTTAGTTTCTGTCAATCTGATGCAAACTAGAGTCACCCGGGAAACAGGAACCTCAACTAAAGAATTTCCCAGATCAGATTGGCCTGTGGACATATCTGTGAGGCATTTCCTTATTTGCTAGTTGATGTGGGAGGGCTCAGACCACTGTGGGCAGTGCCATCCTTAGGCAGGAAGGTCTGGGCTGGATAAGAAAGTTAGCAGCTGAGCAAGCCGGGGGAACAAGCAGTGCCCCTTCATGGTCTCTGCTTCAGTGTCTTTAGGTTTCTGCCTTTGATTCCTGCCTGACATCCCTCAAAGACTGTGCCTTGAAAGTGTAAGATGAAGCAAACCCTTTCCTCCCCAAGTTAATTTTGGTCAGTGTTTTATGACAGCAAACTAGAACACTTGCCAAGTCACTGAACTCTACAACCTCAGTTTCTTCAATGCTAACCAAGAAGAAAAGCATAGTCTACCTTGACAGACCGGTAAACCTAAGACATACATACTTTGATTGTCATTAGCAGTATTTGACCTGTAAAAATGGTTGTTGTATGTGTTTGAACCTAATCAAAGCACAGGATTCATTACAAGAATTAGTAAATGACAATGCTCTTAGGGTTATCATGAGTGGTGAATGTTCTAAGTACTTACTAAGTCAGGACTGAGTGCTGTTGAGCTTATGACCAACACAAGCACTTGTGAAATACAGACTGTACCACAGTGCAAGTTACCACCATTCACACAGCACCCAGTTGCTCTTAGGTGATAGACACTGGGCTAGGCAGTCGGATACAGAAAACCAGGGGCAAACAGAGCCCTTCAAAACTTTCACTTTGGAGACGGACAGTGTGTTAGTGAAGGAGCACAGTAAGGTATGACAGGGCGTGAGGAGGACTGTGATGAAATCCAGCTGAAGGCGGTTAATGACGACTTTGTAGGCTGGGAATGGGAATGTAAAGAGTGGTCAAATAGCTAATATTGCATGTTCTGCACGTGTCAGGCACTTCTCTGAGCTTTTTATATAGTCGTATTTATCTCTCACAATCCTATGAAGTGTTTAAGTGCTGCTACTCCCCAAATAAGAACACTGAAGGATAAAAACAAAGCAGTTTACTCAAGGTCATACAGTTAGAAAGAGAACTGGGATTTGAACCCAGAAAATCTGGCTCCAGAGCCAGCGGGATTACTGTTCTGCTAGCACAGTGCAGCACAACAGTTAGAGTGTTGAGAGGGGCTTCAGCCACTGTCTACCTCCTCCTCCCTGCCAAGAGTGCAGTATGCTATCTCTTTCCTTTCATGGTGGCGCACACCTTTAATCCCAGCACTCCGGAGGCAGAGGCAGGCGGATCTCTGTGAGTTCAAGGCCACCCTGGTCTACTCCAGGTCTACTCCCTGGTCTACTCTGTGAGTTCCAGGACAGCTGGGGCTACAGGGAGACCCTGTCTCAAAAAGACAAAAAAAAAAAAATTTATGGGGGCTGAAGAGACGGCTCAGTGGCTAAGAGCACTGACTATACTTTCAGAGAACCTGGGTTTGAGTCCCAGCATCCACATGGCAGCTGACAACTGTCTGTAACTCCAGGTCCAGGGGATCTGATGCCTTCTTCTGACCTCTGTGGGCATTGCATGACACGCATGCACCTACCTACATGCAGGCAATACACTCATACACATAAAATAAAAATAAATAAAATATTGAAAAAAAATTTTAAAAATTATGTGTATATGAGTGTGTCTATGTGTGGGTATGCACATGTGTCCAGCTGCCCTTGGAAGCCAGTGGATCCCCCTGAACTGCAGTTACAGGCAGTTGTGAGCTGCCCAACATACTGCTGGGAACCAAACACTGGTCCTCTGCAGGAGCATTATGGGCTCTTAACTCCTGGGCAGATGTGAGGATTCTGGGAGGATTATTCAGTGTACACTCATTCAGCTAGACCATATGTCCATGGTGGTGACACATGGTCAAGACCTGACCTTGAGGAAGAGCCACATTCACATGCCCAGCAGGTAGCCTCTGTTCTCCTCAGCAAACTGCTGGGATCCGAATCCTCCTTGTGAACTTCTATGGTAAGAGACCATCTCGGAGGCTGAATGTTGGAGGAAGTACTGAACTTTCCTCTTCCTCACTTTACAGGCACATCCTGTACACAAATCATGGAGAACACAACAGTAGTTTATTCAATGATATTAGTTAGTTTGTTTGCTGTTGAGAATACCTCTCAAGAGACAGCTTAAGAGAGAAGAGGGTTGTTTTGGCTCATGGCTGAAGAGATATGGCTCATGATCAGGAAGCCTGGAAGCAAGTAGCTTTATGGTGGCATGAGTGCCAGGGAGCTGCTTGCTCACATCTGGTCAGGTCAGGGAGTGGGGAGAGACAGGAAGGGGGGCAGGGCTCTACACCCCAAGAGATCCACTTCCTCCAGTTAGACCTCCTCTCCCAAAGGTTCCACAACCTCCCAAATAGCACCACCAGCAGGGAACTAACTATTCACGCAGGGGTCTGTGGGGATCTTTTACATCTAAACCATAACGCAGATTAACGTTGATGTATCAGACACTGAACTTGATGCTATAGATAAGACAACTAAGGGAATTGTGGTGGCATGAGTGCCAGGGAGCTGCTTGCTCACATCTGGTCAGGTCAGGAAGTGGGGAGAGACAGGAAGGGGGGCAGGGCTCTACACCCCAAGAGATCCACTTCCTCCAGTTAGACCTCCTCTCCCAAAGGTTCCACAACCTCCCAAACAGCACCACCAGCAGGGAACTAACTATTCACGCAGGAGTCTGTGGGGATCTTTTACATCTAAACCATAACGCAGATTAACGCTGATGTATCAGACACTGAACTTGATGCTATAGATAAGACAACTAAGGGAATTCCTTCTCAAGGGATCTTGCAGTCCAACTTGTAGGGACAATACCCCATCCTGCACTTCACGTTACTTAGTAAGTTTGCTCAGGGGGGCCTAAGGCCATGGGAATGGAATTTTCCAGTTTAGTTTACAGTTTCAAGACACTGTGCTCACTGTTACTGGAGAATATTCTCTGGGGAGGTCCCATGGCAGCTCATTTCCCTATAATTATTTCATTGGAACTCTCACAGCTGAGGCTGGTTGACAGGTGAAATACCTGTCACCCTAGGAGCACTCCAAGGACCTTGTTCTTTTTCTCTCCTTGCCCTGCAGAAGAACTTCTCAAGGGAGTGGTGGGGGCCGGTGTGTATGTGTTCTGAGCCTTCCTTACTGGGATTACTGCACACAACCAGAGCCTGCCAGGGATTGTCCCAATCCCAGACAGCCCACGCTCCTCTTCCCTGCACACGCACTCAAGCTCTTTACCCTCAGTTCATCTCTGGTACTAACAATAACATCTTCGAGCTGTGTTGGTGCACCACACAATGCAAGCAAGACTGACGTCTGAATTCTATGTTAAGTGGCCTTTGCCAAGGGGTGGCAATAACAGCCCTGCTGTTCTACGTATAATGTCACACTTTCAGCAACACAGAGAAGCATGTATCAAAGGTGGACCGCTTCCAAAGGAGGAAATGGAGTCTGGTTCCTGAATTCATAAGGACTAAAAATCATGCAAATTGTGTGACCTTATGTCTTGGGCATATTATGAGTTCTCCAAGAGAGTCATGTTCTTTCATGTCTCACTACTATGAAAGTCCTACTGTCTGAAAATCTACAGAGGTCAGGAAATTAGGATTGTGGGCAGTGTCATAAAGGGGAGAGGGGACTAATGCAGTAGGAAGAATTAAGTGGGGTGGGGGATCGGAGAGGAGGGCAGAGCAGGGAGTATGGGGAGGGAGAACTAACACTAAAGGCTCTTAGAAAATTCATGTGGGAACCTATTGTAGAAGCTTCTTAAAATATATACATATAAAGAGGTTAAATGGAGTTAACCTATAACGGAGGAGGGGCAGGTGGATAATGTCCCTAACAGACACCACAGGCTAGCAAATTAACAGCCTGATGCTAGGAATGAGGTTCCCTCTTTTGGAGTTGTTGACAAGAGGGTTCCCATAGACCCTCAAACAATACTGACTATTGACATTACTCTTGGTTGCCCCCACCTCCAGAACTTGATGGCAAGACCCTATTGCTGAAGACAGTACAAACTTGAATCATACAACAAACACAGAGAAATCAAGTTGGTTCTGACCTTAAAGTTTCATCTCTGTTGGCTAGCTTTCACAGGACTGGGAAGGTGCTATGCATGTTATTGAAAGAGTAATCATCACCCTTGCCCAGCTGTGAATACTGTGAGCTACTACAATAACAACTGACCTTGCATGATATGCCCACTGGTGCAATAGTGGCATGAATATTATGAGAGTAACCAACAACTTTCTGAGTGAACTTAAGCCCAGTTTACAAGATGGAGCCTGTACTTGGCACTGTTATTGGGCCTAAGAACCTGTAGCTAGACAGGTCACAGGTCATAGGGGAGAACCTACTAGTCTTATTCTCCTAATTAGACAAACTAACTCCTAATGACATTGTTGTACCCATAGGTGAGTGCATTTCTCAACTCTTACCAGAGAAACTTCTTATACCAGATGGCAAAAGACTTTCAACTAGTCAAGATGCAGAGAATAAGAGATTGAAGTTCTCAGCCCTAAATAGGACATCTATGTCACAGTCTCTCCTCCCAAGGCTCAGGGATCATGGTGGGAGAAGGGGCAGAAAGAGCCATAGGGGGTGGAGGAATACAAGGAAACAGTGTTTTCTGTACACAACAGAGCCATTGTACATATAAACTCACAGTGGTTGTGACAGCATGCACAAACAAGCCCAAGCCAGACAAAATCCCGGCATGGAAGAGGAGGTGGGCATAGAGCCCCAGCCCTAGCTGATGGGCAATCAATAGCTGCTAGGAGAGACAGAGTCAGTTTTCATTAAAGGTGTCATGGTGGGTAGATTAACCAGACTCCATGGGATGGCTCCACACCCAAGAATATTTGGGTAACACAAATTTGACTCAATAGGCCTTAAAAAAATAATAGAGAACATGAAGTGGGGAGGTGGTAGAGCTGAGAGAGATGGGAGAGGGGGTCTGAATAATGAAAATACACTGTGTGAAGTTCTCAAAAAATTAATAAAGATATTATTTTTAAAACATCCTAGTGTCTTAATGACCTGGCAGGGAATGTTCACAGTTGGAAAGTTGGCTCCTGATGCCATGTTTGTATGCTCCTATCTGAAGTAGGATGCGGGTGGATGGATCGCTGAGGAGAACATGAGAAGGTTGGCTTGTGACTCTGCCTGCCAGCCAGCCAGTGTGCCGCAGAGGAGGACTGGGTGGGGGCGTGGCTCCTAGGGACATTTTTGCCTAGCAAGACCTTTGTTCTGGCCCCTTCCTTAGAGTCTTCAGCCTCTGGTTCTCTGGAACATTCTCCTCACAGTCCCATTGGCTCAGGAGCTCCATTACATGGAGTGACCCATATTAGGTCACTCCAGTCTTTGTAATCTCTTCCATCCTGACCTATAAGAAGCATTTAATTGACTATGGGTATAGTTCAGCTGGCAGAGTGATTGCCTAGCATGCACAAGGCCCTGGGTGCAATCCCCAGCACCACACACAAACCTTGGCATGGTGACACATGCCACTAACCTCAGCACTTAGGGTATAGACACAAAGGAATTAAAAGTTCCTGTCAGCATTGGCTAAACAGTGAGTCTGAGGCCAACCTGGGACACATGAGACCCTATCAAAAAAGCATTTAATTAGCACTAAATAGAGAGAGGATGGGTAAATGACCAGAAGCCTAGGTTTTTGTCTTCTCTGTCCTGTGAGGAATCTACCTCTTGAGAGATAAGCAACAGGTTTAAAGGTGGCCCAGCCAGCATCTTGCTTGTGATTGCCTTGGTTCTGGTGCACTGGAGAAGGGGGACTGGCTACAGATACTCACCTGCAGAGAAGGCTGTGGCCTGTTGCCTCAGGGCAGCCTCTCAACCTGGACTTATCATGGCCAGAACTCGGCGCTGTCCAGAATTAATGGCTGGCTGGGAAAATGGTCCAGGACACAGTTAGGGCCATTAAAGCCGGTCAGTTATTAATCCCCAGGAAGAGCTTTATGCCAAGGTCATTAGCTCTATTGTGAGGTGAAAAATACCCAGGAAAATCCACAGTACACAAGAGGTACCCAGAGGGCAGTCTGCACAGGCTCAGAGCTGCAGCCCCAGCCCCACTGGTGAGGAGTCAGCAAGCTGTGTAGGAACCTGTGGGAGACAAGTGGGCCGCAGGCTCCCCAGGGGGAACATGTGTATATGTGCATGTTTTCACAGTGCGCATCATTTTATTTTTGCTATTCTCTCTGCACTTGGGCAATTTGCAAACATTTCCCATTATCCTAGAACCCAGGGTAGGGTATGTACCCTACAGGGGTCTCAAGACTATTTTAGAATGTTTCAGGATGTGTGAATTATCCTGTCACAGTCCCCTGCTGGCACAAAAGGCCCGCCCACAAAAGACCAAGCAAACACATGTATGCACACATGCCCACAACATGGACACACGTGCACATGCACGCCTGCACACACACTCAGTCACATAGGAGATAGGGAAGTAAGACAAGCGTCCATCAGGCCAACCCCTTCACACTGAGATGACAGGAGCAATTCCTACTTGGGGACACAAGCTAAGAAATCAAGGTCTGATTTCTGTCGCAGTTGGAGGGGCAATGCAGACAGAATTCTCTCTGTGACCCAGTGGAGGCCTCTGGAGTCATTCTCTCACAGACCAAGCCAAGTCAAATTAAAGTTGACACCTGAAACACCGGGTGATGTCCTTGCACACATCTGCAGCCAGCAACACCACGGCTTTACTTCTTAAAATTCTGATTTATTTGGCAGGGGAAGGTACCTTGGAGCGTAATGCCCATTAGCTCTGTAATGATACCAGCCTTGCTCGGGGAGCTGCCTGTTGGTCTGGAGCAAGCATAGATATATTAAATGACTTCAGGTGTTTCAAGAATCTCTGACTTTCCAAGCTGATGTTTTCCTGTAATTACTAGGCCATTATTACCTGTCAATCTCAGTTCAGGCTCCTTGGTGAAAGCCAGTCTGATTATTTAATATGATTCACCAGGAAAATGTTACTCTTCCAAGAGGGTCCTTCCCTGCTGTTCAATGACAAGCTCACCCGCCAGCCTCCAGGGCCAGAAGGCTGGCCATCCTCTCCCCACCCAGCATGGTGCCATCTTGTTTACACCCCTTGTCTGGCTAGGTATGGGCTCACTCCACAGCAAGGGGTCTAAAATCCCATCTCTGTGGTCATTGGCTTTGACTCAGCTTCTTCCACTCCACAGGGGGTAACACTGGGTCAAACTGCTTAGTGTTTTCCAGATCCATTTTTCATCTGTAGCATGAGCGTGGGAAAGCCACTTTCATCTCAATCCACAGCGCCAGTTCGGCTCAACTGCTCATGCCAATTCAGGGCTCATTCTTGACACTCACTGGCTATCACTAAGTTCATCTGTTTCTACTGGGTCAAATATGGTACTCAAGCCCTAGCCCTCATCATGCCTACCACCTCCACCTCAGCCACCACCACCACTATCTCTCCTAAGCTCCTGTAGCCTTTGTAGCTCTAAATTGACTTCTCTCATTCTCTCCCTCACCTGTATCCTCCGTCTTGTAGAAGGACCTGGAGTCATCCTTAATAGACAAGTCAAGCTTTTTCACGCATCTGCTAAACCTTCCAATGGCTTCCTGTTGCGCTAAGAACAAGAACCGGCCTCCCCTCAAGCCCTATGCTATAGCCCCATCATTCGCAGTTTGGGCCCCTGTCTGTCCCTCTGCACTCCTGAACAGCCCTCTCCTTTGATCACATTGCTGGTTCCCCACTGCTGGCTGTCTGATGAGTTTTGTGTTGGCTGTTCCCCCAGCCCAGCCACACTCCCCACTCTTTCTACAACACTTTAAAGCTCTTCTGAATAGTCTCACAAGCCAGGAAGTCCCTCCCACCTCTCTGTTACACCAGCCGCCTTTCCCATCTCTCGTTACTCCTTTCCGTGATCCAGGGTTTATTTTATTTTTCTAAGCTCAAGTGTTAATTCTAAATAATCCTAAGTATTGGTTTGTGTGCCTACATGTTTATTGTCTTTTCCCCCACATTCTGAGCTGTAAACACACAAAAGGAGAGACGGTATCTTATTTACATAGTATTTTCAGTACCATAAACAGTGTCCAGTGCAGTGAAGAAATTCAACAAACGTTTTTGAACAAGCAATTGCATGATAGGTATGTAAATCACTATATAGTGCATGGCACAGAATGTGAAATGGATATGCTTGTTGTATTTATTTGTGACCATTTGGTGGGTAACCAGTTCCTGATACTTTCTGCCTTAGGTAACTAGATTCTATTTTCCAAAGCACAACACTGGAATTGTGTTATGGAACATACCACAAGTATCACTGAATTAACTTCAAAGGGAGACCTGGGAAAACCCATGATTTCTTTTTAATTTAATTCATTTTTAATGTGTTTTTAACATTCAGTCTTATTAAGATAATTTGTCTGCCATAAAATTTATCCATTTTACTTTATTTAACTATATTTGATATAGGGTCTCATATAGCCCGGGGTGGCTTCAAAGTTGCTATGTAGCCAAGGATGACTTTGAACTTCTGATCTTTCCACCTCTACCAAGTGCTAGGATTTCAGGTGTGCAGTACAATGCCCAGTGACAAAGTCAGCTATATTAAACTTCAGTGGGGCGGCTATGACTAATTTTAGAATATTTCCATCATTCTAAAAAGAAATCCCTGGGCTACCTGTTTGTAGCCCCTCTCCATTCCATAGCCATCCCTAGTTGAGCACTGAATTTTTTTGCCTTTAGATGGATCTTCTTCGGCTATTTCTTGTAAATGAAGCCCTATGATTTATAGTAGTCCCATCTTATCTGCAGTTACACTCTCTACAGTTTGTTTTGTGTAATCATTCACTAGTTGATCCGTGATGGCAGTGTGAACACGCATGTACAACTCTTTGTGAACTTACATCTTTATTTCTCTGGAGGAACCCAGGAATAGAATTTCTGGGTCATATAAGATGATAATCTTGTTTAAGATCTTGAAAAACTACTAAACTGCTTTTTCAAGTAATTATAACATTTTAGATCCCTAATTACAATGTGTAAGGTTTTTAATGTTGCTAAATCCTTGTCAACATTTTGTGTCCTCACTCCTTCTTTCTCGAACATGTATTTATTTTAATTTTATGTGTATGAGTGTTTGCCTACATGAATGCATGTGTGTGCACGGTGCCCATGAAGGTCAGAAGAGGGCACCAAAACCCCTGGAACTGGAGTTACGGACAGTTGTGAGCTGCCATGTAGATGCTGGAAACTGAAGCTGGGTCCTCTGCAAGCACAGTTCGTGCTCTTTTGGGCCATCCCTCTAGTTTCTATGCCCTTTTTGATATTAGCCATTCTAATGGTTGAGATTGTGATTTTCCTTTTCCTAATGTTTGATGGAGTTGAACATCTTTTTATGGATTTATTTTGCCATATTTTGAGGTTTCTGCTTCCATGTATTGCATCCTACATTCCATACCAAACAAATCACCAAAAGTAGGGGACTGCTGAACTCGGTATTTAGTTGACCTCTTGTATGTGTGTTGAACCCACTAGGTAGGTGTAGTGATTAGTCTTCATTATCAACCTGACTGAATTTAGAGTGACCTAAGAGGCTGGTGAGGCACAGCAGTATTTCTGTGAGCTGGTTCCCAGAGAAGGTTAACTGAGCGAGGAAGACCTGATCTAAATGCAAATGGAACCACTCCATGTCTGGGGGCTGGAAGGGAGTGAGAGGAAACAGGGGAGAGCTACCTGCAGCTTGGCACCCCTCTTTCTGGCCTCCATGAAGAATCTCCTCGGTCACAGATGCCCCAAGCACATGGGGCCAAGAAATCGTGGACCTCCAAAATCATGAGCCCAAATCAAGTCTTCCTCCCTTAAGTTGTCTCTGCCAGTGACCAGAAAAGTAGTTCCTGCTGTCCTGCCTGTTTGCTTCAGGGTACTTATCCCAATCTTAAATGGTTAAAATATTTATTGTTTTCATTTTCTGGTGCTTGGCACACAGTAATACAGAGGTGCGCAAGAAGTGCTTTGACCAAGTTCTTGCTCCTTTGGTCCCTCACTTTCTTGGCAAGCAGTGGATGATTTTCCTCTGTTCCCTAAGGGTGTGCACAAGTGGTTTGAGCAGCGATCTGGGTCCTAGATAGCCTGCTTCATTCCTAGGATGCTGGCACAGTGGTTGGTAGTTTACATGGGTTCACCTGCCATCTGACAACTCCCTTGTGATTCTGCCAAAGGTCACTCACATGCAATTACTTCCTGAAGGACGGTGGACACTAAGGCCCTGTGTCCTCATCAGAAGCAACAAAAGGCTGCAATTTCATTAAGTAATGAATGTCATCAGACATGCCTGATTCCGCAAAACTGGCTTGTTTGATTTCTGCCAGCTTTGAATGAAACCTAAAACAAATATAAGCAGGACCCCAAGCCTGGGAGGATAGCTGAGCTGATCGACGGACAGCCAGAGGAGAATCATGAGACTCGAGAGTTCTGTTCACAGCTGAACGAGGAAGAGGGGAAAGCTGAGATTTCAGTCAGTGAATAAGGAAGCCCAAGGGACCAGGACAGTGAGGGTCCAGTGCTGAAGTGCAGGGAATACTGGCTTGGGCACCAGGCATGGCTACCCTCAGGTCCATCATTACTGGCAGGCAGGCCCCTGTCCCAGCCTGCTTGACCATCTGGAGACTGGCCATGTGGATACCCACTGAGCAGCAGCTGTTGGTATGATGGTAGCTTAATGCCTACAGATCTAGAGAGCCCTCTCGAGTCACCGCCGTACCCACTGGCTGCAGGTCCTGCCTGTCACTCATGACCTGCTGGCCCAACCTCCTGGAGCTATTGAATTTACTTGATTCTGTCCACCAGCCCATTGCTTCCCTTTCTAAAATCTATCTGATCAGTGCCTACTCTCAGAATCTCTAAATGACCTCCCATGGCTCCAAGAGGTGGTCCACCAGTGGCTTCCCAGGCCCCAACACCTTGTGACATCCCTCATGTTGCCCCCTCCCTGTCCTGACTCTTTATACTTAAGTCCCAATGACTTTAACTTTGCAGTTCCAAGCAGCACAATTCATAAAGCTTTGCCTCAGGACCCATGCACCTGTATGCTCTCCCCCTGAACTGAACTTCCTCCTTTGTAAACCCAGACATATCTACCTTGCAGAGACCCTTAATGAGATAATGATATTTGGTATTTCTCTTACCACCTTCTCTCCCTATCTTGTAAATAAATAATGTCTTTATCTTTCATTGAAAGACGTTGCTTCCACAGGGATACTTCCCAAAGACTAACTTGGTGCCCTGCTTTTCCTGTGTTATTTGTAAAAGTATAACCACAAGCTCAGTGTCTCTCTTCCATGAAAGTGCAAGGTCCTTAAGAAATGGACTCCTATTTGTGTGGGTGTAGGACTCAGTGTCCCCAGTGCCCACTCCCCTCAGTAAACCTTTGCTGTCCGTGTAACTAAATTGGCTAATGCAGGTGAGGACATCCTTCCAGAGCTATCCCCTCTCCACTTCCTGTCAGGAAGCCTGAGTGTGATCAACTGACAAATCCATAGAGAGGAATATTTAATTTTGGGCAATCATTTTTTTCTCATAGAAAACAAGAGGCACACAAACTAAACCAATATACCCCAACCTGGCATCTAGTCCTTTTACTGTCTGAGCATAAAGGAGTTTTCAGAATGAGTCGTTGGTGAGGCTTGGGTACCAACTGCTGTCAAGTAGCCAATAATCAGATTGCATCAGTGGGGATGTCTGATTCTCAGACCAATGGCTTGTTTACTGAAAAGCCTACTAGGGGCTTTGTAAGTGGAAGAATGGTCAACCACACCCCAGCAGGAAACACAGAAGTAAGCAAAGTGATACTTTTTACCATGCCAACTTCAATAAATACTATCTTGAGCTGCTAGCAAGGCAATCATTAGTTAAATAAAAGAAGCAGGCAGCTAGGGCAGACTTCTTGATGCAGGCACTGTCTACTCACTCCTGGCTACTGATGGACATTAGTGGGGATGCTCACAGGGAGGACATATTCTGTCACCTGCTTTAATCCTGTAAACCAGGATGTGTCCTCTGTACCAGGCAGAGGCTTGCTCTGTGTTAGTGAAAATCCAGTTTCTTCTTTTTGTCTTTATTTTCTCAGCATAGGCACCAACTGTTTATGTAATGGAGCCTTCTAAGCAGGCTGACCAGGACTTAACTGTCTTCACTCCTCTGGCTATACCCAGACATGGAAGGGCTATAGGACACAATGACAGGGATTCCTGACAAGAAGAGATGGGCATCTGGCTCCTTCTGGAAGACTGAAAGCAAATGATAGCCCAGAGGATGGTGGCTTCTGAGAGTCTCAGTGTTTACAAAAGTGTCTCCCCACCATGGAGATCTTCTCCCAGTCATCTTTTTTTTCATACCCCTCTTTTGACTCCATCCATTTATATTAGAACTTTCTTTAGATTCTGCCCAGCTCAGTAGCAGATCCAGAGCTCTGTGGAGACTTTAGAAGCTGGGCTCAAGCCTCAGTTGTCTATTCCATGGTGAGCTCTTCCATACCCCAGCTCCTCCTGTCTCTTCCTGGACTCTGCTCTCTGGGTCCTGCAGGTTGTGTCTGTTGCTATTGATGATGCCGGTGAAAACAGCTTCATAAATGCCAATATAGTGAAAGCAAAGACTTCCCACTTTTATCAAGAAAATTATATATTTTATTTAACATCTCAGTTAAGATAAAACTGTAAGATACATATCACAGCCTTGGTTTGTATTTCAGGACATAACAGGTTCCGTGGTTAAATGATTAAAGGCAAAGTTTCAGAACACAGCCTTTACAGACTCAGGACAAATAAGACTCCAAATACGTTTATGTCTTTCCACCACAACACAAACAGCAGCATGAATGCAAGGGTTGGAAAGATGGGAGGACCAAGCATCTTAAAAGAAGAGCAGTTGGATACAGTGGTATAGGCTTGTACAAGGAAGGCGATCACCTTGAGTTCCAGGCAGCCTACGATGTACTGTGAGACTCTTTCTCAGAACAAAACAAATAGAAATGCAGAAGAGGAGGAGGGGAGGAAAAGGAAGGGAAGAAAAAGAGTATGAAGAGGAGGAGAAAGTGGCTTAAGGGTAAGTGCACTTGCTGGAGAAGCAAGGTAACCTGAGTTCAAATCCCCAGCATCTTCAAGTGCCAGGCATGGTCATATAAATCTGTAACCCCAGCAGTGATGTATGGAGGCAGGAAAATCTCTGCAACTCTCTGACTAACAAATGAACAGAAATAGTGAGCTTCAAGTTCAGTGAGAGGTCCTGTCTTGGAAAATAAGAGAAAGAAAAACAGAGGAAGACTCCCAATGTCTTCCTATGACATACACATGTGCATACACACCAACCTAAGTATGTGTGCATACATAACACGGGGGAGGAGGATGATGAGAAGGGAGAGAGGAGGAGGGGGAGGGAAGAGGAGGAGGGGGAGAGAGGAGGAGGAGGGGGAGGGAAGAGGAGGAGGCTGCAGAAGGGAAGTAACCAAAATGACATGAGAAATTAGGAATCTGAGAAATGTAGAAATTAGAACTGAGAAGACAGTGACCATAAAAATTCTGAGAGATCAGGAACTCAAAGAGGAACCATAGCAGAGCCATCTAGAAGTCAAAGGCATTCAGTGGGGCAACAGTTTTTCCCACCACTCAAAGCCATGGTGGATATGACATGTTGCATCACAAGTGACACACACAACAGCCATCCTAAGTTATCCTAAAGGCTGAGATTAAGTTAAGCTTGGTTCACTTAGGTAGGAAAGCATAAAATCAAACTGGAACCTTCAAAAGTAATTCCGACAAATAAGATTTGATGCTGAGGGAATCGTGCTTATGTTATTTTAGGCTTCATTTGCTCGTAAAACTCATTTCTCAACTAAGCTTCAAAATGAGGTGATAGACTGAGAAGTTATTGCTGAAAAGAAAAAGAGCTTTTCTGTCCTCACTCAGGTGTGGTAACAGCGGCTAACTCCCTTCAAATGTGTGTTTATCTTCTATGTACCACCAGATGGATGCCGCCGTGCAGACAGGGCCTTTGTTTCCAGTGCCTGCATTCTAGGCTGAGCCATAGGCCTCTGGATGGACTGAGCAGAGATCGCTGGGGAATGGAGAAGACCTTTTCCCCTTCGGATGCTTCGGCTACTTGGTGTTAGTGAACTTGAAACACATGGAAGGTGCAGAGCGATGTGTGAAGGGGGCCAATCCCCAAGTCACCTCTTGCAATCACAGAGATTAAGAACTCCTAATTTGTTTTGACTATGTGAAGAAAAAACCCATTTTGAGCTACTGTACATTTTGGGGGAGCTATTTGGGACAACATGAAGTTTAACTGTGATTATTAGAGAAACAGAAACTCTGTTTTCTGCTTACCATAACATGAGATTAGTGTGCATGCTCCCCATAGACCTCTGAAGCACAGCTCTGATCATAGCTTTCAAACTCAATGATTTTCTGGAACTTTATCCCCTTACCTCCAAGAGGGAATCCCCTCTCTCCCTCCCTCTCTCCCTCCCTCCTTCTCTCTCTCTCTCCCTCCCTCCCTCCCTCCCTTCCTTTTTTTTTTTTTTTTTTCAAGAGCTCCCCTGTAACCTCAACTGCCCTGGACTTTGCTGTTGAGACCACGCTGGCCTTCATCTCCCACATCAACAAATTACTCTAACATACAGTCTTTTCTACTGACTGGGTTTTTGCTGTTGTTGCTGTTGAGACAGGGTCTCCCTGTAACCTCAACTGACCTGGAACTTGCTGTGTAGACCAGGCTGGCCTTAATCTCACAGATATCTGCCTGCCTCTGAGTCTTGAGTGCTGGAATTAAAGGCACGTGCCACCACGCCCAGATGGAAATCTTCATTTCTAAAAAGGAGTCCTTCACAGCTTAGATTTTTACTGGTCCATCTTATTTTTTAGCAATCTAGTTCAAGAACCCTAAGCTCCTCACACCAGGCCATTACTCACTCCTCTGAATGGGCTCGGTCCTTGCTTCCACCTGCAGAACAGCCTCTACCCAGCCCCGAGAGCCCATCTCCTACCACTCCAGATCCTCTGTTGAGACCACCTGTCCAACAGAGCTTAGAGTCATAAAGATTACTTGGGTTCAAATTCAATCGCTTACCAGCTATTGGCCTTGGGGAGATCGCTCAGCTCCCTTACATCTCAGCTCCTGCATCTGTGTGGGTCAGGGAGCAAATCCTGTGGGAGCTTCCGGCTCCTCCTCTGTTGCCAACACTTTCCACTTCGATCATTTCTTCCCCAGTCTAAGCTGTTCACAAGCTGCCTCCTTGGGAGGCGTGATGACTTTTTAAATCTTCGTGTCCCACAGGGTCTCACAAAGTGGTTGAATTACAGAATGGGCCCAATATATTCATTAGTTGAACGAATGTATGAATTTCTGAAGTGGCAGAAAGTGGGTTTCATCTTTCTCATCTCCATTGTGCCGAGAACTATGATGTTTTTTTCCCTCCAGCTTAAATTCTAATCAGGCAATGATAAGACCTTTTAAATGCCCAATGCTTTGAAAAGGCTTTGATCATTTCTCCAGCTTTCAATGAAATTGCGTATCCCTCAATTGAGGGTTTCCAATGTACCGGGAGCTTTGCTTGGTTGTCAAAGGCACAGGACTTAGGGAGTCACTGTGGCTAGGTCACGCAGAGCAGGGGTGGGCCTTTGGTCTTTGTGCTTGTTCCTGGACCTGTGCGAGTGAGGTTTCAGAATTAAGAGTTGGTATTGAGAGCCATAGGCAGGTTGTATAATTTGAGATTACAAGGACTACATATCCTTTAGAGCTGGCTGTGTGGGAGGTGCGGGGCAGGGACCACATAGAAGTCTGTTACACGCAGAGTCCAATGGCCACATTCCATGTTGGGCTGGCCTGGCTTGCTTTCAATCACACCCAGGGCTGCAGTAGTGTTTATTTCAAAAAGAAGGCTTAGGAGGGACATCAGAACTGTAGGCCATTGTTTCATCAAACACAGGAGGTCAATATTGCTAGTCCTGTGTGCGTGCACGTGGGGTGTGTGTGTGTGTGTGTAAGTGAGTGTCCAGATCAGCATGCACATATGTAAGCATCACATGCATGTAGAAGCCAGAGGACAACCTTGGCTGTCATTAAGTGCTGCTGACCACTGCTTGTTGTTTGGAGACTGGGAACCGTGGAGGAGGCCAGGCTGTCAGGCCAGTGAGCCCCAGGGATCTACCTGTCTCCTCCTCCCCAGCACTGGGATTGCAAGCATGGGCTGCCATCCTTGTTTGTTTGTTTTTTTTTTAACATGTGTTCTGGTGATCAAGCTCAGGTATTCATGCCTGCCTGGCAAGTGTTTTACCATCTGAACTATGCAGCCCCCAGGAAGACATTCTTAAAGTTTGAAAACGTGAAGGCAACCATACCCCCACTCTGGTAACTGCTTTCAAGTATTCTGTCCCCCTTAGACAGCACAAAGAATTTCACCAGCAGCTCACGGGAAGCTGAGCTCATCTCCAGCCTCCCAGGATCTGCCTCTCTTCCCTCCCTACAGGGAAGGTTCCAAGCTGGCTGTTCCATCCAGAACTCAGGAACCAGACATGTTCAGCCTCTCTTCTAATGCCTCAGTCCAACCATCACACTTTTTGGCCGTCGTCCCCAGTTCCTCCTAGCTCTGTCCCTATGCCTCGATTCCCACATCAACATCTCTGCTGGCTTCCCACCATCATTCCCTGGAGTTAAACTTCACTTCAGTGCCCACTTGTTGGCCAACATGGCTCACTGGATTCCAGACAATTTAAGGAAGTTATTATTTACTTATTCATTTTTTTTATTTCTTTTGAGAGAAGGTCTCCTGTATCCCAGGCTGGTCTCTAACTGTCGTTGAGGATGGCCGTGAACGTCTGATGCTCTTCCCTCCACCTTCCAACTGTGGGACTTACAGGCATGTGTCATCATGTCTGGTTTATGAATGCAGGGTTTCATTCATGCTAAGCAAACACTCTTGCAACTGTGCTACCAACTCTGGGCACAGTATCTTATCCATCAAGCTTTCACAGTGTCTAGCACAAAATACACACTCAATAAGCAGTCACACATCTTAAGCTCAGGCCTCCAGCTATTGGAAAAGGCCAATAGGAAAGTACCCTTCACCCTTGCCCCCAGGTGTAGGCCTCTGAAATGGGGTCATGATCCTCATAGTCAAGAATAAAGGACCCTGGACACATCTGTCCATCTTCAGTGGAAAGGACAGCATTTACCTTTGTTGTGGGTAATTGGAGGATGGTCACACATCCTTTGAAGTTAACCGTTACTTTCTAGAACTATGAAAGGACCCCGTGAGCAGCCTGTGTGTTGAGGACAAGCTGTAGCACTGGTTCTTGCTTCATCACTCTCTGACTTTGTGAAAGAGGTAAAGAAACATTTTCGTCAATACCACCTTCCTGGGCTCCTTTATCAGTTGCTGGACAAGCACCCTGGGCCAAGGGTGCACGAGAGCTCATGGCCTAAGCACTCTGCCTGTTTTTTGGCCCTCTACCCACATTGCTCTTGATCAGTTTAGGGGTAGACCTGTGGGAGGGGGGAACAGAAGGAGGTTCGCAGCACAACACTTGGATCCAGCACATTTCCGTTTGTTTCTCGAGCCAACTAGGTAGACTCTTTCTCAACATAGAGGCTACATACGGTATTGGGGAGATGGAGAGTAAAACCCTGCTCAGAGCTGATGCCTGTTGTCCTTTCTCCGCTGACTTTGCGGAGTCCTGCACATGGTGCTGATCCCAGGCACCTAGAGTCGGGACTCTATTTCTCCTCCCCTGGAGTTTCTAAGGTTAGCCCTCTGAACTCCCCTCAGTGACTCTTCTGCAAGCCAGGGCATAAGTCCCAGTCCCACACAAAGGAGACATGCCTGCGCCTTCTAGAAAGCAGCCTCAAATGTGCTGGCCATGGTGTGTTCCTCTGTGGAGACAGAAGTGTTGACAGCAGACAGAAGGAAATTAGCAGGAGAGGAGCAGAGCTTGATCCAAGGTGCTCAGAGGTCCAACCAGGAAGGTCCCTTCCCTGGCTAAGCCAGGAGCCTCTCCTCAATAACATGCCCCAGGGTTCTTTTTCCTATGAAAACCAGCAGCAAACAAGTCAAAGGTGGCATATGACATTTAAATTAAGCTGCATTTGGAACCATAGAAGAAAGCAAGGCAGGGGGTGAGGAAAGCATCCAAGGTCACCTCGTCAGGGTCAAAGCTAAGACGAGACTGTTAAATGGACCAGCTGGTTCCCTTCTCCTTGTGAGATGTTGCCTCATAACAGAAAAACTTGGGAAATAATATTCCTTCCTGAAATCAGTTCTGGACAAGTCCAAGCCTCCTACTGGCCTGCCTGTTTTCCCTCCCTCCCAAGAGCAGTTAAGCCTCTGACTCTAGGGACAAACTCTGGACAGGAAAGGAAGAGGCTGCCTACAGCCGGGAAGGGGCCTGAGGGGGGCTGGGAAGCTCTGACCGGTGAGCCAGCTGACCTGCATCTTCCCATCAGCCCCTCTTTCCCCATCATCATCACACCCCTCACTGCCCATGCTAGCCAGGTACTGTCTTTGGAGGGCCACAGGTTCTCACATGGGCTCCATGTGCCCTGGGTTTATGGCATTCCTTACCCACATTGCCAGATTAAAATACATATGTTCCATGACTTGTTTTAAAAAGACTCACCACCCCAGCATATGCACGGGAAAGTGAGTAAGAAATCCCAAGCCAGCCTAAGGGACTTTTGGCAACTTGTGGCTGCTGGGAGGGGAAGAGACAGTGTCTTCCAGGGATGGACTCTTGGTAGGTTGACCAGGCTCTAGCAGATGGACCCATGCTGATAGACATGTGGGGACACAAATCAGAATCTATATTGTATTGTATATAGAATGGAGTACATTGAATTGGACATTGGACCTGGGGGGGGGTAGAGGGGGGAGGCGCAGATGGGGAAGGGGATCTAAATACCATCAAATTATATTGTATGAAAATCTCAAAAATTCGATTAAAAAGATGTACCCAGAGATAGCTGATGCTCATGAAGTAAATTGGGTCCAGGTGTAAGAATTGAGTTCCTTAAGGGAGACTGAGATGGCATCTCAGGTGTCTTAGCAGCCTAATTGGGGCACAGGATTGTATTACAGACTTCAGCATCACTGGGATTGTCCCAGCACCTTCCAAGGCCTGTTATGTTTGCATCCAGGACAAATGGGATCCAGGCCTAGGGGCCAGTGTAGAATATGGTAGAAGACAGAGGAGTGTAAGAATTCAGTTCCTTAAGGGAGACTGAGATGGCATCTCAGGTGTCTTAGCAGCCTAACTGGGGCACAGGATTGTATTACAGACTTCAGCATCACTGGGATTGTCCCAGCACCTTCCAAGGCCTGTTATGTTTGCATCCAGGACAAATGGGATCCAGGCCTAGGGGCCAGTGTAGAATATGGTAGAAGACAGAGGGAGGAGACCGGGGAGATGACCTTCCCATTGCTGGGATGATAAGGAAGGTGGGTCACAGCAGAGGGACATTGGAGATAGGCCGTATCTGTGAATGCCTGAACAGACCCAGAGAGGCTGTGAATTCTGGTGTTCTATGGTTAGTCAGGTTTTGATGTGCTCCAGGGCAGCATGGAGCCTGGTGACAGCTGTGTGCATGGCACCTCCTGCTGCCTAAACCATATCTTAGCCTGGGCTCACAGATAGGTCTCTGCCCATGTGTTCTCGGCAGGGTTTCTGGGTCTCCTGTTGCAAAGACCTTTCTGAACTCTTCATAATCAGAAAAACAGGCAGCATCTGTGACATCACTCCCTGAAGGCCAACCCAGAGGAAAACCCACTTCAGAAGTAGAGCAGGGATGAGCTGGGTATGGTAGACAGGCTTCTAGTTCTAGTACCCAGGAGGTGGAGGCAGGCAGCTTTCTGTGAGATGGAGGTCACCCTGGTCTACAAAGTCATTGACGCATGGGAAGAGCTGCCTTAGCTTCATGTGAACTAGCCAGGGCGTCCTGCTAATCACCGGCACTGCTTAAAAGTGTGGAGCTCCAGAAGTCTTTTTTCTGGATGCTGTCATTTAAAGAACAGGGACCCTAACAGTGTCACAAGCAAATACTGCGTGACATTTACTTCCTATCTTTAAGGCACGAACTTCTCCTGAGCAATCAAAACTTTTCTGGGCCTCAGATACGTAAAAGTTTTAAACCTTAGGCTGGGGTGATGTTGTGTGCCTAAAATTTCTCAGGAGCTCAGTTGGGAAAGCGAGGGGATCAGAAAGCAAGGCTTCTGTTTCAATGAGGAGTTTTCAACCACCTTAATTTTCTGTTTTGACAGACTTGATGGTGAGTGCAAGCTTTCATTAGAGTAATTAAAATACCACTTTCCTCAGAAGACAGAAATGGTATATGCTGGGTTTCTAGGAACTGGCCGTGTCCCAAATACAAATAGCACATACCTAGGTGTGTGTTTTGTTGGCTGGAGGGAAAAATACAAATGGGGGCATAGCAGGGTCTGCTGAATGGCACGGCAGCATCCGTGTATAAAAGGCATTGCTGTTCTTATTAGGAGGTCTGATTACATGGCTCTCAAATTTCCCCTTAAGCCTCCTGAGACGGGTGTGAGGTGCAACCTTGTAAATTGTCAGTACGTAGAAAGCTGAGATTTAGAGAGTGGTTTCCACTGTGCACCCTATAAAATGTGTCTCACGAGGAAGATTAGTATCAATCACTGGCTTATTGGAGAGAGAGATGGAAGGCAATGATAACCTGGCACCATCAACCAGAGTAATGGTCTAAGAAGCAAAAGCAATCAGAGAGGAGAAAGGAATCTGCACAGAGAAAGACAGAGCAGGAAATCTGAGTGCCATGGATCACACTGATGAGCAGGCACTGTTATGTGGGGCAAAGACTCACACGAGCCACGCAGCTCTCCGCACAATGGTCATGGCCTGCTGCTGGTCTTCAGGAGGCAGGGCAGATGAAAGCAACCCAACCCAGACTCAACTGATTTGGATCATGAGGGTTGTTACTCTTTGGGATGTGAGTTGATAAGCAGGGATGATAGGTTTGACTATTTAAAAAGGAGGTGACGATTACTGAGACACCTACAAGGCAAGGGGGTGGTCGTGAGAGCTAGAGAACCAGAACCCCTGCGGCCAGAGAGTGTCTTCCAGACATGACGGAGAAGCAGCACACGTGAGAGCTCAACAACGAGACTGCCCCAACGAGACCTGCATGACACCACCAGTTAATATGCCAACGCTGGGTGGTGGAAATTCCACAAGGTCCCACACCTAGATGAGGAGCTACAGGCATTCGATGGATGCTGAGGGAGGAGAATCAGTTTTCTCCAGCTATGAGCTCCCTGATAAGTTATTCAATCCCAAGTGCTCAGCCATAAACACATGGAAGGGGAGCGCCACTAAATGGACTCAGTAGGTTACATATGTATATATGTAGCAATATTAATTAAGGATGAGGTCATGAACTTGAGAGGGGCTGGGAGGGGACATGGGAGGATCTGGGAACTATTGGGAAAGGGACGATGTAAATTCAGTGCTCATGCATGTCAATGTTTAAAATTTTTTTTAAAAAATTAAAATAATCCTGGGTGTCATGGCGCACACGTTTGATCCAAGCACACAGGAGGCAGAGGCAGATGGATTTCTGTGAGATGAAGGCCAGCCTGGTCTACATAGCAAGCTCCAGTATAGCTGGGGCTATAGGGAGACTCTGACCTCCCAAAAACTTAACAAAGAGAGGTAGCTTGGACTAAGTTTTATGTTTAGTCTGATTTGAAGTTTTCTATGTTCTGGAAATCTTTAATTGTCCTCCTGTCAAGTGGTGGAGCTTAGTTCTCCTTATCCTAGATACACGCTGATCTGAGCATTTCTCGTCCAAGGGGAATAGAAGCCAGTGGAGAGTGGTGCTGTGGCCTTGGGGCTGGTGAGACAGCGTGCCAGATACCTCCAGTTGTCAACTTGACACACCTGGGAAGAGGGAGCCTCAACTGGGGAAGTGCATCTATGGATTGGCCTATGGGCATGTCTGTGAGGCGTTTTCTTGATTGTTCCGTGATGTGAGGGATGCAGTGCCATCCCTGGGCAGGTGGCCCTGGGTTGTATAAGAAAGGCTGAGCACAGCCCAGAGGAGAGAGCCTGTGAACCGCACTCTTCTGTGGTCTGTGCGTAGTTGCTGCATCCAGATTCCTGCCCTGAGCTCCTGCCCTGGCTTCTCTTGATGATGAACTGTGATTAGGGCATGTAAACCAAATAAACCCTTTCGTCCTCAGTGTGCTTTGGGGTCAGCGTTTCACTATAGCAGTAGAATGTGACTAGGAAAGGTGGCTTCTGCCACTTCTCTGCCCTGGGTTCCTCAGCTGCAGACTCCAGCGGCCATGCTGCGAGGAAGCCCAGGTAACATGGAGAGGCCTCTGGCAGTATCCTGTTCTAAATCTCTGCTGAGGTCCTTGCTAGCAGCCAGCACTGGCACTGAGATTCAGGAGACACTAATGACCCCAGACCGGATGTAACCACTGTATTCACTCAATGAGAGACCCCATGGAGGGCAGCCGTGCTGGATTTAGTCAGCACTCAGAACTAGGGGATACAAACCAATGATTCCTGTGGTTCTGTGACAGGTTTGGGGTGGTTCGAATGCTGCCTTCAGTAACAGGCCTGGCTTAAAACCATTTTATCTGGGGGCTTGAGAGATGGCTCAGTGTTTAAGAGCACCCGCTGCTCTTGCAGAGTGCCCAGGTTCGATTCCCAGCACCCACATGGTGGCCAACAACTGTCTGTAACTCCAGTCCAGCGGAATCTGATGCCCTCTTTCGGCTTCTGTGGGCATTGCACAACACAGGTGCAATTACATATGTGCATACAATACACTCAATCACATAAAACAAAAATAATAAAATATTTTTAAAAACCCATTTTCCTCACTTCCTCCCCCAAACTACAGGGATGAAATGGGAAGGAAGCTCAAAAAAAGTCAGGAACCATCTGAAGAGTGTGAGACACACGCACTGGGGTTTCTCAGCACCACATTCAAGTCACTTGAAGAATGTCAACAGAGGTCACAAATAGCCAAAGTGTAGAGATCAAGAATCTGCTGAATGCTGGTCCTTGGACAGAACCTCTTTATTAAACTTCTCCCACCCAAGGCTCAGGGACCATCTAGGAAGAGGGGGCAGAAAGGTTGTAAGAGCCAGGGAGGAGGCACATGACCATATGGAAACAGTCCTACAAGCTCCTGGGAAACTGCTCATACAATTCTATGGCAATGGTGTCAGCATACACAAGTCCCATGCAAACTCAGGCAGACAATAACCCAGCATAGAACTGGGGAAATGAACAATAGACATCAATCTTATCTGAAGGAATGTTGGCAACTGATTGCTGCTGGATGAAGAAGAGCTGATATTCCTAAAACAGGGGACTCTACAGAGCCTGACTAGACTAAGGGGATGGACTTGCACTGGGGAACTGCTAGGGGTAATGACAACCCAGTGGGCCTGACAGGGTTGACCAAGTATATGGGCTCCAGTGAGGGGGGGCTGTGGGAGGGTGCCAGTGGGGATGGGGATATAAAGATGATTGAGAGTTTTTGAGCTGTCTGTATGAAATACACAAAAAATTTAATAAAATTTTTTTTAAATGTCAACAGGAGAATCTGCCAAACATCTTAACCTCAAGAACAGGGAGGAGGGGCCTCTGAAGACCACATCCATCTACAGTTCAGAGTTGTAGTCCTTACTTTGTTTATCAGAACCCTTGGCTTTATTTAGCGCTGACATAGTTCAGACACTTGGCTCAGTTCAGTACATTATTTTGGTGATATAAACGCAGTATAAGGGTCTTTTCATGCAGAAAAGTCTACATATTTTGCTAAAGTATTGTGCTGGTCAACACATCTGGATATTGTGATTTGAGTCTAAGGTCTTTTAGTTTGCAGAGTAGTTGGAATAATGAGATAGGAATTGGGACGGAGGAAATAATACACCAGACAGTCCCACATCCCAATAACTGTGAGCACAGCAACAGTCTGTCACTGTGACAAGACGCTGTTTTAACTTTTGGAGACAGTGTATTGCTAGGTTGCCCAGGCTGGTCTCATACTCATGGGCTCCAATGATCCCCCTGCCTCAACTTACCAAGTCGCTCTTCTTCACCTCTCACAGGCCCTCCCTATGTGAGGAAAATGCGTGCTTTTCAATGTTCAGTGACACTGAGCTGACCTGTAACAAATCCCATTGACAAAGTCTGGGAGATTCTGCCCTCTGCCCTATCACCCACAGGATGCAATCTCTACACAATGGGACAGTTTAAACAGGGACGGAATGCTCCCCTCCCAGAAGCCCGGGGGAATTCGTGTGGCTTCACCATTTTCCTGGGGCTTTGAGGAAGCCACATGTCCTTTGGGCAGAGCCAGAGCTGCCCAAGTCCGTTCTCAGCCTGTGTCTTTGGCTCCCTTGTGAAATGTCATGGTCATTTGTTAAGTGATGTCTTTGTTCCTTCTGGCAGAGGAGTAACAAAAGCAGACATTAAAAGGGATAGTGGACTAGCAACAGTGGTCACCACGACCTATGAAATGCTTGTACCACAGCCGGTGAAGACTAAGTATCCACCACACTACACGTCTTTACCAATGTCCAAACCTATGGCAGGTGCTTCGTTCTTCCCATTCACACATCAGAAAATGGAGGTTTACAATAGGTCAAGTTACTTTGACCAGAACATTCAGCAAGTGGCCAATGCAGGATTTCTTTTATTATTTTGAAATAGTCCAGGCTAGCCTGGAACTTGGGGCAATTTTCCTACCTCAGTTGCTCCAATGCAGGATTTAAAAAATGTTGTTGTTGGTGTGTGTGTATGTGTGTGTGTGTGTGTGTGTGTGTGTGTGTGTGTGTGTGTGTGTGGAGAGAGAGAGTCTCAAAATGTTTCTTTTTT
>NW_008351693.1:1453300-1482453 GCF_000622305.1 Nannospalax galili
ATGAAAGATAAGAAGAGAGCTTCGAATCTAAGTCAAGCCTTCGTTTGACAGATGAAGACTGAGGCAGAGGCTACCTCATAAATCCTGCTGTGGACACCCTGAGAGCTAGAATATCACACTCCATGCCTCCTGCCTTTGCACCAGGTAGTGTCTTTGAAACTTTTCACTACTGCGGCTTACCAGTCTTCATAGGACTTTCTGTGATGCACAGTGAAGCGTCGCTCTTCTTTCACTCCATAAGGATGTGAGGCATGTGTTTAGTAACTTTCAGTGACATTTAGCTTTCCTCGAAAACTTAGAGTAGGTTCACTGAGGAAAAGGCCTACAAGGGCCTCTTCATGAACCGGCATGACCTGGTGTTTATCCATTTAACGCATGGGGCTCAGCCCAGCCACAGCCAAGCACAGTCCCTGCTCTCCTCCTTACAGGCAGAAGACAGCTTTACTTTGGAGTCACATCAAGTACTTCCCAAGGCAACGCCTCTGCCAAGACCACAGCAGTGATTGCTTACCCAGGCGTCCCCCACCCTCCCACCATAAAAAGGCCATTTGCGCTAAGTGGCATCACCAAGGTCATTTGCTGTCCTCAGAGCCAGAGGCTGGAGTCCAGACTTCCTAACCCAGCCCTCTTTATCCCAGAATTTAAATGTTAGGCCTCTTGGTGTGTCAGTCCCTCCACTCAAAATATTCATCGGGATGCACATTCTTTGAAATAACATCTGTTTCTTCCCCCCTATGTTGTTTCCTAGTGAAGAAAATAGTACGATCCTCAAGCCTTTGAACTGACCTACACCCATGAAAGGGAGGAGGGACATTATGCTGAAATTAGGATCTCCAGTAACTTCTTAGAAGTTTCCTTTCTAAATGGGCAAAGTAATGCACTTATGATTGTTTTAAAAAACAATGAGGACGCCTGCTCATTAAGATCGCTTGTTTCTGACTGACATGAGCCATTTAAAAGGATGGGGACTTGGCGATGGTGTAAATGGTACACAATGTGCTACAAAGAGAGGGCGAGGGAGACTGGGCCTTCTTGGAGTGTCTCAGAATTGGCAAGTATGAGAGACTAAGAAGCCCCACCCAAGCCTGTGTTGCACACTCTGTCCCCAGGAAAAGCAGACAGGTAAGGGAGGAAACACTTCCTGAGCAGGAAATGTTGGAAGGGGGCACTCATAATCATAGGCAGTCTGCTGAGCATTTCTGTTTTCTGCAGCTCCCGAATATCAATGAACTAGAACAGAAAATGTTTCCATGGGCTACGAAAATGGCAATTGTATTCTCGTTCAGTGGAGCCACTGGTGCCTCTACAATCAGTGTGTGTAGGGGCAAAGCTTACAAATGCCTCTGGGAGCTAAGAAGGAGGAACAGGGGTGTGAGACTGGCCAGTGAGGGTCCAGGGCAGAGGACAAAAGCCTGTCCACACGTAGGGCTGCTGCTGAGTCCCGCGTGACTGGGAGCACCAGACTGTGAGTCCAGGGGCCCAGATGTAACTGCCTTACCTCTTGGCTTTGTATGTGTTACTCCCCCTTTCTAAGACATCCTTGCTGTCTGGTTCACTCTCTGCTTGTCCTGGAGGCCTTATGTTATGTCCTTGGACAAGATTTTGAGTTGTCCTCCTTACCACAGATTGAAGCAGATGTCCCTTCTCTGTATTCTAGACACACCCCACTCCAATCTAGTGCTTCCCCCACTGGACTGTGGGGGAGCTGTGGGTGCTTCCTGTGAGTGACTGAGCTGCCTAGCACTCCAGACGAAGCAGATTCCCGGGGGACTCTGGGAGAGTGCTTCCAGATGAGGCTAGTATTTGAACTGGTGGACTCAGTAAAGTAGACTATCTTTCTCAATAGAATTGCAGTCCCCCAACCTACCCAGCCTGCTCTATTCTGACACATGGCTTCATTTGGGACATGTCATCTCCTCTTGCCTTTGTGCTGGGGTTTAAACCATCAGCTCCCATCGTTCTCAGGCTTTGGAATAATTTACATCATGAGCTTTCTTGAGTCTCCAACCTGTGGACTATCGATCACAAGACTTCTCAGCCTCTGAAACTGCACAAGCCCGTTCCTCACACAAATCTGAAGAATCCTGATTAATACAATTGGTTCAAGTGCCCAACACTGACTAGCACATAGTAAGCTCTCAGTAAATATTTGTTGAGAGAATAAAGGGTGCTCATACGCATGAGTAAATGGATCAATCCCAATGTACAGACTATGGAAATGTAATTTAGGGAAAAAGGTATCTGGCCTTGCAGATCAGGAGTTTAAACCCAGTGTGGCCATTAAGTAGCCACACAACCTTAGGGGGGTCAGTCAAATTTATAAACCTTAATTTCCTAAGATATAAAATACACTTTTTCCACTTCACAAATCTCTTGGAGGAAATACGTGGTCATTATGCACACAACCAGCCCCCCTAGAAAGTTCTTTTCTGCTGATTTCCAGGTGGCTGATGCTCGGGTCCCAGGGGCCTTCGTATAAGGATCCATCAGCTCCCAGCATGCGAGGACGGAAGCCTGCCAGGACACAGAGGGAGCGAGGGAGCTGGCGTGTGAACTGAGTGTGGTTCTGCGTTCCTCATGGTCTGTGGGCCCAAGCAGTAGAGATCGATCAGCCTGGGCCAGAAGTGGACTAGAAACTGCCAGTCACTGTAGTCAGGAATATATTCCGTGTTTACAGCATCTTCTAGAAGGCTGTAGTTAATGTCACCAAATTCATTGCTTGGATCATTCTCAGCCTTTTGTACTGGTGGGGGAATCTTTCTCTCTACATTCTTTATTCATAACTTTTCCAAAAAGTGACATTAAATCTGCCATTGCGTCCTGCTAATTGCCTGTAAATCAGCCATGTGTGAAGTTCTACACGCTCATCCACCAGCGTGAAGTTGCAGAGAGCCCCACACGGTGAAGGGCCCTGATGGGAAGCCTGTCATTTGGCCGATGGAACGGTAATAGATGTGGCAGTAACTGATGCATAATGGATCATGGGATTTAAAATCCGGCCTCCACACTCGAGCTGCTGCATAGGTTAGGGGATTATATGGTCACGGCCACATTGGTTATGAAATAGAAAATACTTATCCCTTCCCTTCCATCTCAGAAGGCGGTAAACATTTTATCCTGGTTTCCTCTGTGTGAGCTAAAGACTTGTGCTGTTATGAGTCAGTCTGGGGTCGAAGTAAGTGGAGGGGTTGGGGGAAAACAACCCCAAGGATGCCAGGCAATGATCCTCTGCTTATGACTTCATTCACAATTTGGCCTGACAACTGATGGGAAATGAAGTGTGATCAATTTCATTCCACTGTACATCGTTTCCATTGATTGACCTGCCAAATTGTTGATTGAATAATTAGTTAAAGTTCAGTCTAAAGAGACATTTTGCACAGTCTTCTCCAAGACAAATCTTCAGGGCCAGCTTGCTGCCAGGAGCTGGGACATTAATTGTTTATCGTTTCACTTACCAGAGGGAGCCACCATATCAATGTAAATAACTGTAATAGTCCCTGAGGGATGAGTGGCAGCTGGGAGTGAGACAAGTCACTTAGAGGAGTCAGAAGCAGCCTTAAGCTTTAGGGACAGCTTCTCCTCACCGAGGAAGGCTTGCATCCAAATGCAATGGTAAAAACACATTGCCCCCTGTGTGGTGGTCCACCCCAGTAATCTCAGAAGTAGACTGACTGAAGCAGGAAGAGAAGGAGTTCAGGGCTAGCCTGGGGTACACAGAGAGACCCCCCCATTTCAAACAAAACAGTCCCTAGACTGGGTCAGCTCTGGGTTGGAGAGGATGTTATGATTAAGGTAGACAGTGAGGGTGAGTGTAAAAGGCTTTGTGGGGGAAATGAACTAACAAAGGACCCGACAGCTATAACCAGACAAAAGCAAAAGCAAAGTCCCCCAGAGAAAAAGCACCTCGTTCCATGCCTAGAACACACTGACTAGCCAAGGAATACCAGCTCCCCTCTCCCTTGGCAAGTCTAATGCCACAAAAGAGGTGACTTTTGTGCCTCCTGTTATCCGGGTGGCATTTATCAATGTACAGGATCACTCAGAAGACTCTAGAAGCAGGAATTTGGCTTCATACTGGACCTGGCATAGGTTACTTGAGGCCCTGGACCTGGTTCATAGAGCTTGCTGCCTGTTTGGTAAGCACTGTGGATTCCCAATGCACAGGCAGAGTTCCAGGGCTACTTTTGCTCTGTGACCTTGTGTGCACACACCCCTGCTTGCTTGCACAACTCAGGCATCTGCAAATTCTTCACAAAGCAGCTACTTCCTCCTCCTTTTTTAAAAAAAGATTTGTTTTTAAGTGTATGAGTGTTTGCCTGCATGTATGTATATGTACTACATGTGTGCAGTGCTCACAGAGGCCAGAAGAGGGCATCAGATCCCCTGGAATGGAGTTACAGAAGGTTGTGAGCCCCCATATGGGTACTGGAAACTGAACCTGAGTCCTCTGGAAGAGCAGCAAGTACTCTTCATTGCTAATCCATTGCTCCAGTTCCAAATCCTCCTCCTTGAAGGGCCTTGCTTGGGCTTGACTGTAGCCCTAGAAGTTTTAAATGCCCTTGTCTCCTAGATAGCATGGTGATGCTAGACGTCTACAGAAGCACCTTGCTGAATGGCTGCCGTTTCTGCGCTGTCTTTACCATTGCATTGTGAGATTCTTTGTAGGCAGGTTCCCCTTTTCTTTCTGTATCCTTTCCCTCCATTTTCCTTTGTTCCTGGAACACTGTCTAGTTTGTCAAAAACACTCAAGGAATGGTTGTGAGTGAGCCATTTAGCCCAAAAATCTATTATAAATCTCTCCTAACTTTTCCAACCTTCTGAAACTTCAGCTAACGACCATCTGCACCTGCATCTCACAGTGAGCTCCTGCACTTGCTCACATGGCCACCTACCCACAGCTGGTCCAGTTAGGATTTGTCTTTCCAGCTTCCTGTCAGAGTGGAGGACAGGAGAAAATGCTGTGCGCTTTCAGCTGGGGTTGTGGAGACCTTCCTCAGCGTCTCTGCCTTGAGCTGGCATTCAGAGGCAAGCCTTCCTTCCACCCCCGGCGTCATGCTGGTGCTTTTGTCCTCAGCGTTTCCAGAGCTGACCTAGAATTTCCACAGATTCTGTTCTCTTGGCAAATGACCACTGAGGTTCTTCAGAGTCTGTTTTTTCTGTAGGCTTGACACTGATCAGCTGAGTGTGCCGCTGGCCACAAATAGACGGCCTAATTTACGGAAGGCTCAGAAACCTCCTCAACATTACTGTGCAGAAAAGGCATTTTTCTCCATTCCCACAGATATTTTATACCTGTCTGTGGCCTAGTGATTCAGTTCTGTCTGAATTTCCCAAAGCATCTGGCCACTGAGATTAGTACAGGGGGAGTTTAAAAGTCTTGCCAGCATCACCAGTTCTTAGTGGCAGCCTCAGCCTCCCCATGTGCCAGATGTGGGGTCTTGGGCACTTAGCCACTCTGTGTCTCTATTTTCTAATCTGTAAAATGGCAGTAATAAATAACATCACTTTTGTCAAAAGTCACCATGAGAGGAGGCTGGGGGAGATGGTTCAGTGGTTAAGTGCTTGTTGCCCAACTATGAAGATCAGGGTTCAGATTCCAGAGCCCAGGTCAATGCCAGGTGGGAGTAGTGGCCTGCCTGTAATTCCAGCCTCGAAAGGCAGACACGGGATCCCCAAGCAAGCTGGCTAGTGAGACTACCCATATCAGCAAGCTCTGGGTTTAATTGAGAGACACTGTGTGTTAGTTACTTTCTGTTGCTGTGATTAAAACACCATGACCAAGGCAACTTATAGAAGGAGGAGTTCATTTGGGCTTACGGTTTCATAGGGATAGGAATCCATCATGGCGGGGAGGCAGAGGTGGCCAGAGCAGAAAGCTGAGCGTTCAGATCTTCAAACACACACAGGAAAGAAAGAAGAGGCACCGGAAATGGGGTAAGGCTGTTAACTCTTAAAGCTCACCCCCAGTGACATGCTTCCTCCATGTCAGTTGCAAGCTGTACCTCCTAAACCTTCCCAAACTGGGGCCAAGTATTCAAATACTTGGAGCCTATGAGGGATGTTCTCATTCAAACCACAGTGAATGTGGAAGAAAGATGATTGAGAAGGACTTGAGCACGTATGTGCCCACCAAACATGCATATTCATGCATGCACACACACATATTCATGAAGAATACAAAACAGAAAAGGAGGCCATTGTGAGCATTCACATATATAAAACACTTAGGTTAATATCTTGTATATAAATAATTCTTATTATATGTGCAGGTAATGCATAGTTGTTATCACCACATTATAAAATACAAATATTACATACAAAAATGTAAGAATCATCCCTCAGGTCTGGGGGGAATAGTTCTAAGACTTCTCAAAACACAAGAATCTGCAGATCCACAAGTTCTTTACATAAAATTGTATAGAATTTGCATGAGATATCCCATGTACTAATAGCTTTAGATCACTTTGAATACTTAACACAACATAAATGCTATGCAAATAACTTTGATACTACATAGTTTAGGGGATAATGACGAGGAGAAAAGCCTGTATAGGGGCCTGAGAGATGGCTCAACAGTTCAGAGTGCATACTGCTCTTGCAGAGGAACCTGGGTTCTGGTCATAGCACCTACATTGGGCAGCTCACAACTCCAGCTCCAGGAGATCTGACGCCCTCTTCTGGCTCCTGCAGGTAACTACACTCATGGGCAAGTACCCTCAAATAGACACTTGTGCATGCACATAATTAAAAATAAAAATAAAAATAAAATCTTTTTTTTTTTTTGGTCTTTTTGAGACAGGGTCTCCCTGTAGCCCCACCTGTACTGGAACTCACCATGTAGACCAGGCTGGCCTTGAACTCACAGAGATCCACCTGCTTCTGTCTCCTGAGTGCAGGCATTAAAGGTGTGTGCCACCACGCCCAGCACCATTGTTTTTTTTAGATGCATTGTATTCTTGATTAATTCACACATACATATGTACATTTAGTGCCATAATTACCCATATTTATGTATATGTGTCAGTGGCTCTATTTGGGGAACATGATATAGAAACATTTGATGTGGCATTCATAATTCTCCCAGCATGATATAACTTTTCCGTTTCCCTGTCTTAGACCTTCAGAGGAAACCTGAGACTGCAAAGTATAAATGACTGTGTGTCCAGTACAGATTGAATTTTTCCCATAAATATTTTTAGCTCACAGTTAGTTGAATATGTGGATGTGGAACCATCAGATGTGGAGGACTGAATGCATATTGTATTATCAGCTACCTATAGAAAATACAAAAATAAAATGATTTCATATGCATATTGAAAATAAAATATTCCTATAACAAAGTGAAAACAAGCTCAATTAGTCTAAGGTACAGTTATGCAAATTGCAAATGAGAGATTGCTCTCTAGGGCTATACTTTCTAAACTTTCTAATGCTGTAGAGTCACTTAGAACATGTGTTATAAAACAAAAGTACCTTAGCTGCGTGCCCTGGGGACATCTCTAATGGCGCTTCTGTCCCTAGCAGCAAAGGAATACTGTTACAAATCACACTCTGTTTTGTTCCCAAATCTCCAGTTTGAATGTGTAGATGACCTTGTACTAGCCAGAAAGACCAAACACTCCTCATCCTGCTTGGGGAATCAATCCTCATAGCAAAAGAGCCCAAATTAGCTCTGATGTCACTGTCCTCCTGAGTGACAGCCATAGATTACTGACAAATCAGGGAAAAGGCCAAAGCTTAATCCCAGCAGAGAGCCATTTACACAGCAGAAAGTTCTAGGGTTCTCTATTCCCTGGTTTTTGGAGGCCAAGATTGTCAGCTCATATTTCAAGGAAAATGATTAAACACTCACTGGTACCAAAGTGTCAGGGAGTGAAGGACTTGCTGCTCTTGAGGGTCCCCGATATCTGAACAATATGTGGATTTCTTTGGGAAGATAGAGGCAGCTTAACTTTCTTAACTTTCCTTTCCATATCTTTTTTAAAGAACTGGTGGATTTGTCCTCAGGCTACAACTGCTTGGAGAAAATCCCTGGAAATCCTATGCCCAAGCTAATTAGAGTATGATCATTAACATCCTTAAGGAGCTGTCAAGTAGTCAGTCCAGATGCCCACATGTCCTGGAGCCACAGACTCAGATGACTGTCACACACAGAACCTTCCAATGGTGAAAACCCCAGGCTATGCAGGTAGATGGACAGTATCTCAGGATGCAGAAGTCTGTTCCAAGGAAGGAGGGAAGCACTCTTGAGAGTGGCCGAGGGCTACTTGCTGCAAGTTTGGACCTAACAGTTCATCTATACCTGGCAATGCCATTTAGAATCCTGGACCATCTGTCCAGTTTGGGGTAAACAGAATGCTGGCTGGGCATGGGGTGAGGGGCTGGATAGTTCAGACACATGAACCCCGAGTCTACAGTTTCATGTCACAGCGGTTCCTGGTGACATGTAAAGACTATGGTCCAGACTCACCAGAGCATGTATCTTAATGCTGTGGTATGGTCACTGTCACTAGGCTGACAAACCTTTCAGTCTAGAAATTAGAAACAATAGCAAATGGGAAGGGATCAAGGCCATGCTATTAAAAAAAATGTTTTAGTGTTTGCAATCAAAAAAGCAATGGGCAAGTTGTCCTAAGAAAATAGTCTTATTCAGAAGAAACTTAAAGGTGTCTCAGCTTTCAGTGATGGGATTGGCTTCCCCAGGGGAAAACATCACCTATGACAAGGTTGGAGGTTAAAATCAAGGAGAGAGATACAGCCTGAGAGCGGGACAAACCCAGACGGTAGGTCAGTTTCCTGTCACATGGAGGACGGCAAGAAGAAGATACATATAATGTTGCTCACGTAACTCAGCTGAAAGCTGCCTTTTGCCTGAGTTCATTTTCCCTCCTACCTTGATTTCTGTATCTTACTTCTCTCCCAGCACCAAACCCACCCAAGTCTCTCTAGCCACCAAGAGGGCCTGTTTCCCTTCCTTGTGTCTCTTGCTGATGGTGACATGACACAGTGATAGGGTTCTTAAAACCACCTTCTCTCACCTGTTCGCATCCACCCAACACTATCCCATCCAAACTCCCACCCAGCCCGGCTACTATATTAGCTTAATCCAAGGAAGAAGATCGATTGCTTTGCATGTTAACAGTAGTTTCGTCTGAAAAGTCTGTGGAAAGTTCCACACAGAAGATGTTCTGGCCTCTTTCTAACATTGTTATTATTACGGGCAGTGTCCCTGTCTGAAGCACTGATTTCCGTGGTGGTGGTGGCTGAGGAAGGACTGTTCCCATGGCAGCCCATGTTGTAGGACAGTTGTCCAAATGAGAACTCCTGCCTGGCTGTGTATAAACATCAAAATTTAGCTTCATAGATTCTTGACTTCAGCTTGGAGAGTGCCTGCCCTGAAGCTTAGGTTCTGGCAGACAGCCAGACTAAAATGACCTGTTTGTGGTTGTAAAACTATAGGTCAGAACACCATTTAGTAAGATAATAGCTTTTCGCTGTTAAGTACCTATCATCACGCATTCACTAAGCTCCGCATGCACTCTCTTATCATTCCTGGTTTTATAAGGTACACATTGTTACCCCATTTTAGGAATGAAAATACTGAGACTCAAGAGGTTGAAGTCAGTCACCAAGGACCAATGATAGAAACTGACACATGTCCAACTTAGAGCTTTGAACACGCTTACACACCAGTTCTCTCCAACTGCAACGCCCAGTGACACTGAAGCATGAAGCTTGGCTGGAACTCACGAATGCTCTAGTGCATGGTGTGAGTCAGAGTGGGCAGAGCTCCTTATCCTGAGTGTCCAGCTCCTCTGGGCCACCAAACAGGCAGTCAGCTCTTAGGCAGGCGCTGGCACATGCTTTCAGACAGTAAGAATCATAATTTTCAACAAAGTAGTGATATTTTAAAAATACAGAATCCTAGTCTACTCCCACAGGATTAAACACACACAGTAACGAAATCAGGAAAGGTCTATTCTTGACATCCATCACTGTTGTGCTGTGTGTGACTCTTCAGTGCTCTTTGAGCAGGGAACACCCGCTGCCCTCTCTCCGGCAGCTGTGGGGCCAAAAGTTGCAGCTAGCTACCAAACCTTGCAGATGCATAACGGAGCTAAAAACTAAATCCATTTGTCTTGTACAAAGATTACACTTTAGAAACCAATTCTCACATCCTAACAGTTTGGTGCCTGCTTCCTGGCATTCAATACCTACAACTTCTAATTAACCAAATGACTTTCCTACACTCAAATACTAGGAAATATGCAAAGAGTAGGGATTGAAGAATATTATCTAGGGGCTAGAGATGACTCAGCAGTTAGTGTTTGCTGTTCCTCCAGAGGACCCGGGTTCAGTTCTCAACACCCACATCTGGTGGCTCACAACCACCCACAGCTCTGGGGGATCTTTCTGGCCTCTGCCAGCACCTGCAATCATGTGTACAAACACAGCCACACAGGCATATACATAAATTTTAAAAGAAAAAAAATCTAAAAGAAAGAGAATATTATCCATGTTTCTTTGTAACAAACCCAGGCAAAACAGAAGAGCAGTTCCTGGACATGCACAGGACTGAGGGTGAGGACTGATCTTTGCTCTCCATAAATGTTTCCATCACTACCTACAGTATGATGGAATCCTGAGAGAGTAGGAACTTGGACTGCTTTGTTGGCAGCAACATCCCCAGGCTCTGGAGGGACTATAGACACAATAAGTATTAATTAAATGAAGGAGCACATGAACGCAAACCATTTTTGAGACACTAGGCCCTGAAGTTCTGAGGCACACACATACCTTTAGACACTAGTTCGCGCAGCTCACTGATTCATTCTGGCAGGGAAAGCTTCAGGCAACCCAGAGCTCATCAGAGCACTGAGTTAGGCAGTTAAGGTGTGTTAATGACAGTCTTTTTCCTTCTCCTGGTAGCCACATTCTTTGGTGCCCTCCATACTGGCTCCGGGATTGGCAGGTGACTTTCTTTGTCCAGTGGGGTAAACACACTTAATAATGCAAGCAAGGACTTGCAAGGGACTTGTGCATGGCTGCTCTCGGCAGCTCATGGTACATGAACAAGCCCAGGCTATCCTGCTGGATATGACAGACTGTAGACCCAGTCATTGTCCCTGCCAATAGCCAACCAGCCACCAAACACATGACCAAGGACCATCTGGGACCAGTCATCACCCAAATGACCAGTGAACTCTCCTAATCCATGTCTGGAGAGCATCAAGACAATATTTGGAAAAGTCACAAGACAATGTTTATGTTTGAAAGATTAAGTTCCATCTGTAAATTCCTTATTTAATGGCAGAAGATCACTGGAGTTCAGATAAAACATATTATAAGGGGGAAATCTCTTTCCTCAAGTTCAGAGCTGGGAGTGCCACCTAGCTTCCATCTGTTTAGGCAGCCAGAGGCAGTAGTGCCCTGAATCCGAAAGGTAATTCCAACCTTTTATTTTCTTACCACATTGGAGCAAAAATAAATTGAATCATTCTGTCTGAAAAGAACCAGCTGTGTGAGTTTACTTCTTCCTCTGTCACTCCATCTAAGTAGTTACAGGAAAATGTTGCATGGAAATGACTCTAAAATAATTTCCATTCCACATTCAAAAACACCTCCTCTCCCCTACAAGAGGCAGACTGTTACTTATGCAAGACAGAACTTTCAAATACTATCCTTGGGTAGATAATTCACATGGCAGAAACTATTCCATATTCGGTGATGTATAATTACAAAGGGGAGTTTCATCTTCAAACATTTCACACGTATTAGTCACGCAAGGCTCGATGCTTCTGGAATTCTGATGGATCCCTCTGTGAGCATTCAGGGTCTGAAGACATCTCTGGGAAAACTTCAAAACACTAAACTCAAAATCTAAGTTGTAGTAATGAACAAAACCCAATGTGCAAGTGAGGTGTAAAGAAATAAGGTTTTCTTTTTTGTAAAGAATGGCCTTTGTTCTGCTCGGCGCTGAACGTAACCCATTTTTGTCCATTGTCATTTCGGATTCTCACGGCGTCTACTATAAGAATACATTTGAAGCACACAATAGAGTTGTCATAAGTTTCTTTTCATTTAAAATGTCATTTGCAGAGCGTTTTTATGCTACATACAACGTAAAATTGTTAGTTTCAAATATAACTTGGATTATAGACACTTAATTTTATTTCTTTGGTGTAAAAGAAATAAAACATGGAATCTTGGTATGCTACCTACTACAGAAATCAGAGGGTGGTAATTTAGTTGCCTGAGTTCTATTTAGGAGGAATTAGCTATTCAGTATCCCAGAGACGCTTTGATCCATGCTGTAGGATAGTCTATCCCACAGCAGTGCCTGACTGGGAGTTTTGTATGCGAGGCTCTCAGAACCAACGCTAGCGAGGCTCTGTGTTTCATGCAGTCGCACCCAGCAGGTCTCCACACAGCCTTGTCCTCTCCCCGACACCTCTGTGCCACTGTTCACACGACCTTTCCAAAAGCCTTCTACCTTTCCTTACCTGGGAAACCGTACACAAACTCTGGACACCTCCTATTGTAAAAATTAACTTCTACTGCTCAATTTTCCTTCCTGGTTTTCTATTCACTTCCAGGATTACGTTTCTCTTTTTGTTTCAAAGTCATCCACCGTGAAACAAGCAAAAAACCCATTCACAATCTGCACTTCGTGGAGACTTTTTTATTTCTCCCTCTGCTCACCCAGCCTCCCCAGGCTGTGAGGGTGACAGTCGATTGGACATCATTCCCTCTCTGGGGAGTCATGTGACATTCCCAGCACTGACCCCTCTGGGAACTCTTGAAATATAACACGTCCTGGTGCAAATCCTGGAAGATGACTCTCCCGCCTGACGGTGCTGTTTCTCCATCACGGACAGCCTCACCTGCTGAAATGCTGTAATGATTTCTACCTCATACCTTGGAAGGTTCTTTTCTCACTTTGAATTCTAGGGAGATCCTAACACTGGAGTCAAGGAGAAAAACAACGTGCTTGCTGCCTGCATTTTCCAGAGCATCCCGGCCATGGTCTCCTTCCTACTGTCCACCATCAACAATGTTCCACAGCTGTTTCTAGATTTCAGCCTCCTGGCCCCACCCTTGCTAGTATGCACTGTGATGATACTTCCAGGCACATGGAAGAATGGTTAAAATCTTATTTCAAGACCAAAGTCTTGAGAGTCAGAGCTTTGATACAGGTCCTGTCCAGGGACGAGCGCTCTGCGGCCTCTTGTTCTCTGAACGTTGGCCAGTTGTGGGCCTCTGTGCTAATCATCATCTGCTGCATAAGGAAACTTTTCTGGTGAGACCTGGGAGATGCATCAGTCTATGGGTGTAACTGTAGGTCATTAGAAGTCAGCGATGAGCATGGATGAACAGGTGTTTCTGTGGTAGGGTGTAGAGTCCTTTGGGTATATGCCCAAGAGTGATGAATCATATGGTAGATCAATTTTGAGTTTTTTCAGAAATCTCCATACTGATTTCCATAGTGGCTGCAGAAGTTTATACTGTCACCAGCAGTGGATGAGCCCCTTTCCCGCATCCTCACCAGTATTTGTACTTTTTTTTTCGTTTTGGGGATCTTAGTCATTCCGAGTAGAGTAAGAAGAAATCTCAAAGAGATTTTAATTTGCATTTCCCTGATAACTAAAGATGTTGAACATATTTTTAAACATATTTCTCTATCACTTGCATTTCATCTTTAGAGAACTCCCTGTTTAGTTCCTTGCCCAATTTTTAATTGGGTGGATGTTCAGTTTTTTGAGTTCTTCATATAGTCTAGATACTAACCCTCTGTCAGAGGTATAGCTGGTAAACGTTTTTCCCATTCTGTAGTTGCCTCTTCACTGGAATGATGGTGTCTTTTGCTGTACAGAAGCTTTTTACTTTCATGTGGTTCCACTTGTCAATTGCTGGACTGAGTGCTTGAACTATAGGAGTCCCGTTCAGAAAGTCCTTTCCTGTGTCTATGAGTTTCCTGTGTCTATGGGTCTTACACTGAGGTCCTTGATCCATTTGGAGTTAAGTTTTATGCATGGTGAGAAATAGGGATCTAGTTTTATTCCTCTACATGCCACTATCCAGTTTGACCAGCACCATTTGTTGAACATGCTGTCTTTTCTCCAGTGTGTATTGATGGCTCCTTTGTCAAAAGTCAGGTAGCTGTAAATGTATGGATGTAAATCTGGGTTCTCAATTCAATTCTACTGTGAATGTGTCTGCTTTTATGCCAGTACCATGCTGTTTTTATTACTATAGCTCTGTAATATACTTTGAGATCAGGGATGGTAATGCCTATTAGGCATTTTCTAGATTGTTAATTGATGTAGGAGGAAGCATCCCACTGTGGTGATGACATCTCTTGGCATGTGAGCCTGGGATGTTTAAGAAAAGTAGTTGAGCAAGCCAGGGGGAAGAAAGCCAGTAAGCAGCATTCCTCAGTGGTTTCTGCTTCAGCTCCTGGGTAGAGTCCCTGCCTTGGCTTCCCTTACTCTTTGACTGTGAGCTGTGAGCCAAATAAATCCTTTCTTCCTCAAGTTGCTTCTGGTCAGTGTTTCATCACAGCAAGAGAAACCAAACCAGGACAGAAATTGGTTCTGGGAGTGACACTGCTGTGATGGACCTGACCATGTGGCTCTTTATGCCTTGGACTGTCTTGTGGGAGGAAGGTGGAGGATTCTGAAGCTTGGGCTGGAAAAGACATTGGATGCATAGAGCTTAATGAGCTACTGTGGAAGATGCACTGAGAACAGTGCGGATAATGGGGCCTGGCTTGTGAAGTTTCAGAGGGAAGTGTGAGTGTCCCTCAAAGACTCTACCAGGGCTGTTCCTGTGATAGTTAGAATTAATAATCTATGGTCTCTGGCCAGCTGTGATTGAAGAATCAGCTGTGATTAACAAGAGGCCAGCATCACTGAAGTGAAACCTTGGCTTTACTGGGACAATTGCTGCTGGTCAGTTGGTGCTGAAAGAGCACCTGTGATTAAGACAGCGTGAGCATCACTGAGGTAAAATCTTCTGGGAAGTCTTTCCTCGGGTCAGCAAACAGAAGCTGTGGTCCAGAGGACGTCCAGGCTGCATGTTAAGCTGGAAGCTGAACTTGGTAATATGTAGTCTCCCATGTGGTCCTGGCTTTAGCGATGTGCAAGCCACAGAAATGAAGGAGACATAGAGAGGAGCTGAGGCTTGACACCACGAGAGGCCAGGAGAGGACACTGGTGAAGGTGCAGCCTCAGTTACAGATGAGACCCTGGGTCATGGGATGTCTGCTAAGTACAGGACAAGGTGTGAAGTGGAGCCAACCTGAGCCTATGGGGCGAGCTGTATATGGTACAGATGAAAGTGTGGAGAAGTGGAGCTGCCCAGGCCCTTTGGAACCCAGACCATCAATGAATCTCACATGTCACATGTTGAGCTATACAGTTAGACTTTGATTTTGTTCGGTGTAATTGTAATGCTCTGGTTCTTCCCTCTTGGAGTAAGAAAGTATTTAACTTGTTCTTGATTTTTGCAAGAGTCTAGGGTTAGGAGGCTTGGGAATTTTAAAGAGAGCTTGCACTTTCATTTATTTATTTTTTTAAATATTTTTATTTTATGTGTATGACTGCATTGCTTGCGTTTATGTAAGTGCACCTGTGTCATGCAATGCCCGCAGAGGACAGAAGAGGCTGTTGGAGCCCCTGGAACTGGAGTTATGGACAGTTGTTAGCTGCCATGTGGGTGCTGGGATTCGAACCTGGGTCTTCTGTAAGAACAGTCAGTGTTCTTAATCACTGAGCCATTTCTCCAGCTCCGAACTTGGACTTTTAAATTGTCAGAATTGTTTTTCTTATTTTTCAATTGAATTCTTGCGATTTTCATGCAGTATAATTTGATGGTATTTAAAGCCCTTCCCTTACCTGCCCCTCCCCTGCCAATTTAATGTATGTTAATATATATAATATATGCATTATGTATATATAAGTAATAAGACCTATAGAGTCTAATTTATGACCCCAAATGTCCTTCAGTGTGGGTTCATCCGCTGGAGCCTGGTTAACCTTCGAAGAGTCCTATCCCTGTAAGGGACTGTCTCTGCCCCTCCCAGCAGCCATCTGTTGACACAATTTCCTTAGGTGGACTTGGAGCTTCTTACCTACTTCCTCATGTCTAGCTGGAATTTTTTTCTTGTTTGAGCTTGCATGGGACTTTGTGCATGCTGTCACTATTGATTTGAGTTCATATGAGTAACTGACCAGAGGCCTGGAAAACTCGGCCACCTCCTCTGGTTCTTACAGTCTTTCTGCCCCTCTTCTGCAGTGATCCCTGAACCTTGAGAGGCAGAAGTTTGATATGTGTCCTATCCAGGGACAAGCACTCTGCAGCCTCTTGTTCTCTGCACACTGGCCTCATGGGTTTCTGTGTTACTCACCATCTGCTGCATAAAGAAACTTCTCTGGTGAGAGCTGAGAGATGCATTAATCTATGGGTATAAAGAGTCATTAAGAGTCAGCTTAATACAATAATTATTTCCTAGAAAACTAGTATTAGGCTCTCCCCTATGTCCTGTGGCCCATTTCACCTCAGGTTCCTAAGCCTGAAAAATGTCAGAATTTTTAAGACTGTGGGAGTTTTAAACGTCGGACTGGGTCTTATATTATGATATTAATGTGCTTAGGGACAAACAGGGAAGGAAAGCTGTGGTGCTGTGCTTATGTATGTGCGTCATGTTGACAAGGAATCATTGTGTTGGTTAGTTTAGTTAAGTTGAGGGCTGTGCCAGTGTGGCAGGTGGTCCTGGGCTGTGTAAGAAAAGCAGCTCAGTAAGGAACGTTTCTCCATGGTCTTAGCTTAGGTTCTTGCCTTGAGTTCCTGCCCTTGCTTCTTTCTGAATCCCACTATAAGGGACTATAAGCCATAAGTCAAGTAAACCCTTTCCTCCCCAAATCGCTATGGTTAGTGTTTTATCACAGCAAAAGAAAGCCAAACCAGCATACCTCACATCAGAGGCCACCTGTCATGGGGAGCTTCTACTGGTCTGGACCAGGGTTACCAGACAGAGGTTCAAGACTTGGTTCTGTCACAAGTTAAGTGTGTAATTTTGAACAAGTCTTTCAATATTTCCATGCCTCTGTCTCTTCTATAACAGGATAGGAGACAGTCATGCCTGTCACCTTTACAATGAGGTCATACATTTTCAAGGAGACTCATATCCAACGGTGTGTCTGTTCTTTCAGTCATCATACATCTACCTCTCCTAAGCTCTGTGCTCAGTGCTGATAAGGGAATGGTGAACTAAGGAGAGATTGTCCTTCCCTCATGCTCAAAGATGACACAGATTCAGATTTAGTAAACAACAAGCATTGGGAGCAAGCACTGCACACTTGAAATAGAGTTTGTAAGTACGTGCTCACGGCTTCTGATCTGGGCCATTCATGGACCTAGTCTCCTGCATTGAGAGGTGGGAGGTACAGGGATGGAGGGAGGGAGAGAGAGGGGAAGGGAAGTGAGAATAGCATTCTTTAACAGCACAAGTTCCTCGCCCATCATTAAGACAGGGTGCAGCAGGATTCGAGATCTGTTCTTCCCTCACCCTGTGCCAGTTCTTTTTCTGAAGGCGAGGCCTAGTGTTTAAGGACTCGAAGCTTTAAAAGACCATGAACTTAAATGCAAGCTGATTGTTTAGTGTGGTTCTCAGTCTAAGAGCTCATGATCTGTACCAGTGGTGGGATTCATGACTCCGATGGATTTTTCTGACCATATACCATTCTCTCCTTAAAACTGAGTTCACAACTAACTGCCGTGTTGATGCAGGTGAAATTTGGTATCTGAGTTTGGGTGGAAAGATGTGCATCTCTGCAGGATTCTAGTTTGTGAATAAGCTGTATCTTTTACTGGGGACAAGGTCAGCTTTCTAAGACTCTCTGCTAAGGTTTGGGCCCAGAGGTGAGCAGAAAACAAAGCAGGACTTTGCCTCCTACTGAAGGCAGTTTTTCTCTGGACTTTGCTGGAAATGACTGCTGTGGTTTGGGGAGGTTCCTGAAAGTCCCCAATCCCCGCCTGTCTGTCTGTGTCCCCAAATAGCATTTCAGTTTTATTTCAATTTCTAAAACTTGAAAATTTACTTTTATTATTTTTAATCATGTATCTGTGAGTGTGCCTGTGCATATGGGTACATGAGTGTAAGTAATTGTGGAGGCCAGAAGAGGATGTTGGAGCCCCTGGAATGTAGGTGTTGGAGTCAAACTTGGGTCCTCTGCAAGAGCAGCACATGCTCTCAACCACTGCACCATCTTTCCAGCTTCCCATTTAGTTAACACAAGTTACTCAAAATCAAGGCTTTAGTGCGGGCTCCTGGCTATAGCATGGCTGTTTACATTCTCTCTTGTAGAAATGAAACTGAAGGCGAAGGAAAGCACCTCTCTAACTGGTTGAATCCCAACAGCTTCTGAGGAGCTTTGGGGAAAGCCACAGCCTGCCCCCAGGTCATGCCATTCTGAATTTACTTGCGAATGTTTTGGCCACAGAGAATTTCTCACCTTCATGAATACAGCAAAGTCATTTTGGAAAAAGAGCCAATGACCAAATTAATTCTTTTATGGGGCTGTCGGATTTGATTAAGTTGTTATACTACATTTTAAAACTCATTAACAGAGTCTATCAAGCCACTTTGTAAGTGATTTTTTTCTAGTGTCTTTACATTTACTGTCCTGGAAGGCTTTCGGTGTCAATCAAAATACACGACGATGCTAAATCACTGGCTTTGTAACATAATTCAACACTGGGTGAATTCTGCTGTCTCCGTGAAATATGACCTTGCAAGAGCGGCTGATTTGCCTGTTCCCTTCTCTGATAAGAAAAATATATTTATAACTACATTGTGCCTGCACGGATATTTCACAGTGTGTTACTCCGTAACAAGTTTCTTTAATCATAAAGAAAGTCTCTCAGATATTAGATGAAAGAGGGGAAATGTAAAAATAGTTCCTTTCCCTCTCTTTCTCCTTTTCAACCAAAGCTTCCTCAAATACATTCTAAGTCAGGAAGCTCTAGTGGAAAGAAAGTCACAACTGAACACCGAAGGAAGACAGCTTTCCTGGACGCACTTAATGAAAGAGTCCGCAGAAAGCTGGGTAAACGTGCACAAAGGTGGTGTGATGGAGTATGCTCCGAGCTAAGAGCCAAACATAACAAGTGGAGAATTAACTGCTTACATACAGGGAGACTGGTCCTGGCAGAATCAGGCTTTGCAAAGTTCCCCAATATTTAACAATTTCCTTAAAAGGAAATCTCAGAGATTTGCCAGATAAGTAAAGTCATTAGTGCTAGTAATACAAGAAAAATAGAACTAGGAAGGGAACCCTCTGTGAGTAAAGATTAGTGCTGCAATAGTCCATATTTATGACTGAATTCATTAGAGAATGCTGCAGAGAAACATAAGTTGTAGGTGTGGGAGAGATGGTGCCATTGGATAGGTCCTGAAAACGCACCGTAAACGCAGGGTGGTATATCATCTCCATCTTCATCGATGCCAATCTGGCAGTGTTTCCAGCTCTGTGCCGAAGGTGGCGTGATGAGCGACAGTCCAGTCCAGACCTTGGGGGCATAGGCTGGCCAGGGAGAAATGTGAAGGTGCATCCAGTGTGTGGTAGAGAGGAGGGCAAAGTGCCCCCAAATGAATGAATGAGCAGAGCGGCTTCATGACAGGGTGCTGTTTGAGGTGCTTAGAACATGAGGGAAACACACCAGGCGCAGTGACAGGTGACTGTCCAGGGTTGGCGTGTCCCACCTCCATGGAGAGGAGAACAATGAAGTGTCAAGACAAGTAGATTCCTAAGCTAAGAAGCTGGGTCTTCGCGAGATCGCAAACTCCAGGGAGGATCCAGGGCCAGAAGATGCCCAGTGAAGGCACGACTTGCCATAAAGCACAGTTAAGTTAAATGCAAGGCACACTGCAGGACAAACACATGACAAACTTCTGAGAGACCCAGGAAACAAGCGATAGGCTTATTTATGTTGTTATTTAGAACAGAGGATGGTAGGGCCGGAATTGCACTTTAGAAAGGGCCGGCTGCAGTGGACAGAAAGGGTTAGGGGAAGAGTATCTGGAGGTGGAAAGGACCCTGGAAGGCTCTTGGTGCTCTTGAAAGAGGATGATGAGGTATATGGTGGGTATGAAGATGGGCTAGAGGTGGAGAGAGTTCAAAGGCAATGTTGAAAGACACAGAGTAATTTATTCAGGGAAAAGACATTTTAATTCCAGATATGTGGGAAGAGTACCAGGGGAGAGAGGCATGAGCAACATGTTGACACCATGGGCTTGAGACCACCTGGATATGGGATTTGAGGGAGATTAAAATAAGGGTGGAAAGGGAACCGTTAAAGGGAACGGAATGAGAAAAACAAAAGGCTTGATTTCAAATAGCACTTGATGGGTGTGCATTTAAATTCAAACCCAGGCACTTGTTTATTTGAACATATAACTCTTTTTAGCCCCCAAATTTACCTTGTCATTTACACGTGGCCCCAGACATGTTTTGTTAGAATAATCGTGCATTTGTTTTCCACGGGTCAACAATCTTTGCAACCTGTTTTCTATGGCATGAAATCTCTTTCACTGGGTGTTGGAGATGGCTTGGTGGGTAAAACGCTTGCCCTGCAGGCAGAGGACCTGAGTTTGGATCCCCAGAACCCATGGAAGACTGGACATGTACTGGGCACATCTGTAACCCAACACTTTCAGTAAGATGGGGTGTGGAGACAGGAGGATGCCTGGAAGCTTGAGGGCAGCTAGTTTGGCATACACAACAGTGAGCAGCGGGAGTCTCAAGCAAGGAGGAATGTGAGTATCACCATCTGAGGCTGTCCTCTGACCTCAACATGTATGTCAGCATGTGTGCATGCCTGAACTCACATGGATGAACGCACACAGATTGAAGACAATCCCTTTCACGTGTTATTTTGGTAGGTGGAGGGTCTCTACAGTGCCTCTGCAGTTCCTTTTTCCAGACTCTTCCCTCGTGTCCTGGCCTTTATGGATTGATCCAATGTTCGTTTGTCATATGGCTTTCAACTAGGTACACAGACACTGGCTGGACTGCGAAAGCCAGAGCAGGGGACGGGGATCCCTTTACACCTTGGTTCACAGCCCTCTGCCAAGGCCACAGCTCTTTTCTGGAATCATTATTTAGACTAGGGCTGCTTAAATTTTGCCTACTGACAACTCTATTTTGCTGGGGAAGTTTTTATGTGACCCTGGGTACATAGATATATAAAATAGGCATACAAATTTACTGATAAATCATAAAGAATGTTATTTTAAAGCAGTTCTTTTGCATACACACATTTTTTCCCACTTACCAAAGGTGAAAGCAAATTTGAATACTAATGAGATGAATGAGTTTATTTATTTTTACACAAAATTAAATCTTGGCTGAATATTTGATCTTGCGGGACACGGAACATCTTCAACGCTTTTCAGAGTTGATCAATATTTTGATTTTTATAATCGTTGACGCTGAGAATGTGGCACTTTGCATAAACATCAGTATACCTGGCAGCAGCCTTTTTACGGCCATTTCAGAAACTGGAACTTCTCTCCTAATCTCAAGCCAAAATTCACTGAATTTTTTTAAAATGAAACTCAAGTCAGGAGTTCAAATAACAATTGTAACATCAGACTTTTCTATTGCAGTGTGACCCAAAGGTACACTAACTGGATGCTGAGAAACGAGGGTTGGAAAATATGAAAAGTCTTTGTTTTCTGTAATCAAGTCACTATGTTTCTGCAAGAGCAGAGAACTTGATGTGTACAAACATTGAACTGAATAGCTACATAGTCTGGAATCTGAGCTGAGGTGTCCCAGGCAGCATTTGTTAGTGTGTCACTGTGGTTTGGATGCTCAGGGCAAGTGCATAGTGTGTTCAGAGTGACAGGCAGAGTCAAGTTCAGGGACACAACTCAGGCAAACACCAGCAGAAACACCTCAGATCCATGAACTTGATTTTTAAATTAAATTTTGGTCTCTGCCCTTTCAGAAACCTTTTACTGCTGTCAAATTTTTCACGATCCACACATTCAGGTGTATGACCCCATGTGAGGTTGTAACCCATTGTTTAGAAGCTGGGGTCTAGTTAATAACCTCTCTGTAAAGGTTATTATACTAGATCTATTCTTGGTCCCTTTAGACCTAGAGATGGTAAAGTCTCTCTGCTAGTTATAAACTTCAGAACAGTGTGCTGTGCCCCGGCTCCTTTTTCTAAGCCCAGAAAGTGGGTTCATATGCCCAGTAGTCCCTTTATTAAATTCTCTAATTGCTCGAATTAAGTGTGCTGTCAGGCTGGCTTACTGCCAGAGAGATTGGTTCACACAGTAATCCGTTGCCAGTGACCCATTTTCCCACTCACTAGCACTGAGGATGCGCGTTTTTGAGGAGATTTAGTAGGACAGCAGCTGGAGTTTGCCAACCAAGGCATAGGCTGCTTAGTTTTGGAGTCGGCTGTCTGCCCGAGTCTTGAATCAGCCCTGCCTCCTTCCCCTGGATGTCCCCTCAACCACTCAGCTGAGAACAGAGACAGAAGGAGGCTGAGAGCTATAGGTTTTACTGACAGAACTGACAGATTGGGGGACAAAAACCTCATGTGTCCGGATTTTCAGGTAACTGCTGAATGAGTTCGTGCTCAGAACCATCAATTCTGTGGTGATGAAGTTCCATAAATCTGCTTGCCACACGATGAGCAATGCCTGCGGTTGCAGAAGAGATATTCCTGCACTATTTTTGGACACTGTACAAACATACTAAAGTGTCAGGAGAAAGAATGTTCAAAAGAATAAAGCAAAGGGGACAAAAAGCCTCCCAGACAGTGCGTGTGACCATGTGGCACAGCCTTCTTCAAGTGTGTCCACCTGGAAACCAGAAAGGGGAACGAAAAACACGTCTGAACACAAATCAAGCTTCTGATAAAACTTCCACAGGGAATCTAACATTTTTAAGGTTTTTCTAAAAGTGACTGAGTTCCCTCTGAGGAAGTGGAGAAGTTGGAACCTCAATGGTAGGAGCCCAGACTTAGTATTTCTTAGGGAATGCCAGACCATGAAGGCAAGGGGGTATTCCCTGAGAGGCAAAAGCTGTGCCTACAAAACAGGGGGTCACTTTCCACCTCAGTAAGACCACAGTAAGTTCAGGGAAGAAGAGAAAGACCAAATGTAGATTCTGAGAAGCTCTGTGTGGTCCAACCATGCTAGACTATGTCAGACACAAAGGTAGACCTCACCCTGTAAATACCCAGGGCAGAGAAATGAAAATCATTCAAGGATAAAGAATAAAACACAAATGATCGTATCATCTACATAAGAAAAGTCAAAGACAGAAGGGAAAAATTTAATAACAAGCTCTGGCTGTCTATAAAATATTACCCCAGGGTAGATTAGGGATGGGAATAAATGTTTTGCCATGAACTTGAATGTGAAATAAAACCAAATGTAGTCCTTGTCTGGCTGAAGGAAGGCAGAAATACCTTAGCACTGTAAGAACAGGAAGGGCGGGGAAGGACAGCGGAAGTCATGGCAGATGTCTGCTCAAGGGATAAAGCAGATTTAAGCAAACAAAACAAAAGCAAAGAAGATGGTAGAAGTGAAGGAACAGCAGGAACCCTGCAGATTCACAGAGGCTGGGAGTGCAGAACAAAGTAGTGTAGAAATGTCCATACAACGTGGACACAATCTGGACTAAAGACTTTTAGCTAACCTTGCAACCAAATAGTGACTGTGTATAATGGAAACAAGCTCACTGAAGCACGTGTCCTCCGATCCCTCATGACCCCTCCTTGTCCTCCACCCAAGGTAGTGAATGAATGTGGGAGTGCATGTTTTACACAGCAAAGAGATGAAAGCAGCATGCCTTTCTCATTGCGAACAACGAGAGAAATCTGTTTACTGTTGTATGTGTGATAGTTTTGGCCTAGGGATCAAAGGACAAGATCCTCTGATAAGATAAGGGCAGGTCCTGACTTCTGCTTCCCCAATTCATGCTGGAGACGCTGTTTCAATGAAAGGCTGAGCAAAGCCTGGCTGGGAACACAGTTCTGAGATACTGGAAGGATCAGGTTCTTAGAGAGTGGGTTCACTTTTGGCCTTAAAATGAGTGCTAAGAGTCAGGCTGTTTCTTAATTCAGGCATAACCATAATGTGGTTTAGAAATGCCACAAAGTAGAAATCAAGAACAGCCCAGGATGGCTGAATGAGATAGCCCCTGGGCTGCTAACATAAGGAGAAGTCCCAGGGGAACACAGGTACGAAGATCAAGTCATTTTTTCAGGATAGAAAAAAGGAACAGAAAGAAAAACAACAGTCATAACATCAAAAACCAAACTGGCCTCATGTTGTTTAGTAACATTAAATACTAGATCTAGGGAGCTAGAGAGATGGCTCAGCAATTAAAAGTGATGCCCTTGTAGGAGACCTGGGTTTAGTTCCCAACACCCACACTGTGTGGCTTAGGACCACCTGTAACTCCAGCTCAAGGGGATCTGATGTCCTCCTCTGGCCTCTGTGGGTACTTGCACCCACATGCACATGTGCACACCCGCATGCACGTATGTACACACACACACACACACACAGACACCAAAGATAAATAAAAATAAAATAAATCTTTAAAAATCTAGATATAAATAGTACAAGATCCCCAGGAGAAGAAAATTTGAGATAAGAATGGCACTCAAAGTTTTCTTTTAGACTATAGACATCAGACACACTTTAATGGTTTCTTTTTGTAGAAACTATTAATGAATAAAATTCGGTGTATCAAAACTTTAGGCAGTTTGGAGGAGACTGTATACACTTAATAATTCTGTTGAAACTGGAAGAAATGAGACCAAGTAAATCCGAAACAGCACGTTTGGGCTGATCTCTACCATTGACGTGATAGGATCGATAGTCACTTCTGAGACGGGACTCTGGGCATACCTGTGGGGGCTTATCTTGATTAGGCTACTTGAGGTGGGAAGGTTGACCCACTGTGGGTAGCATCACTACCTGGGCAGGGATCCAGGACTGTGTGCAAAGGAGATGGTGAGCTGAGGACAGAGGCATTCCTCCTCTGCTTCTTGCCTGTGGATGCCCAGTTGCTTCAGGCTCCTGTTGCCTTCATTTCCCCGACATAGTGTGCTGTGGACTTGAACTGTGAGTTGAAATAAACGTTCTCCCTGCAGTTGCTTTTGACAAGATATTTTATCACAGCAACAGGAAAAGAAACCAAGACTCAGCATAATTTAAAAGCTGGGAGGGAAGAGGCAAATCAGAAGAGCTTCTGTGTGTCCTGTTGTCAAGAGCTTGATGCTAAAGCTGACAAGCCAAGTAAAAATACACAGACACAGTTAACTCTATCCTGAAAAACACCGAGAAAAAAAAAATGAGGTCAACTAAAATCAATACACTGCAGGAGAGCTGAAGAGGGGATGGGGGGAGGAATGTACTAATTGTTAGCTGTTCGGAGTTACAAGTAATAAGAACAGGCAATCACAAAGAAGAGCACCAGGAGTCATTTATAATTGTGGATATAACTTGCAGGGGCTGGGGAGGTGGCTCATCCAGTAAAGCACCTGCGTCCCTGTGAGGGCCTGACCATGAGTAGCCAAGTGCAGATCCTCAGCTATGTGAAAAGCCAGGCACAGTGGGGTGAGCTTGTAATTCCCACAACAGTGAGGTGGGCGTAGACAAGGGTGGAGCCCTGGGAACCCACTGCACATGTAGGCTGGCTGACTTTGTTTAGTCCCAGGTCCTGAGAGACCCTGTCTCAAACAGAAGGTGGGAGGGGCCTGAGGAATGAGACTCAAGGTTGTCCTCTGACCTCCACACATGTACACACATGTGTGCACTCACACACATATGCATCCATACCACACACCACAAAGAAAAAAATATTAACATTCTAATATGAGGAGAATAATCAACTTCCCAAGGAAAATGAAGAAAACTGACCAAAGGGTGAACAGTTTAGTTGTAAAAACTTGGGTAAAACATAAATATAAAGTGAGATCTTGGTACAAATTGATCTGACTTGGGCCAAATTATCTAACAAATGAGAGTGGATCTCAGATAAGATCAGGCACATTCAGGGTGGTCCAGCTGTAGAAACAAGGACACTAAGTCATTATTTTATGCATGAGAGAGAGCTTCCTAATATTGATCACATGTACATGTTACGGCCCGTTTATGTGTTGTATTTACGCATCACATTTGCCTTAGTCATTGGCTACTGTGACCTCAGTGATTTTAAAAGAGCTAGTCTCTTTTAAAATAAAAAAAAAATACTCATGAATCCATTTAATGCTGCTGTAAGTGCTGGGTGTGGGCCATCTACTGGAGGAGAGGTAGCAGCCTCTGGGGCCTGGTGTCCCTGAAGAAAAGCGACTCTCCTCCTCCAAGCTGTTCTACCAATAACTTTTCAGATAAGGAGGGACTTCCTGTGCCATGCTGGAATTATGGAGCGCATGAAGTTGGGAGGGGACAGGAGGGAGTGGAGGAGGAATTGGAGGGAAGAATGCAGGTAGATTGGCTCCAAACACATTATATGCATGGATGGACATTAAATATTTCCTTAAAATATTTTATTATTTTTATTTTATGTGTATGAGTGTAACCTGAATCATAGACAGTTGCTAGCTGAGGTGTGGGTGCTGGGACTCAAACCCAGGCCCTCTGCAAAAAGAGCCAGTGCTCTTAACCATTGAGCCATGTCTCCAGCCCCAAACATTAAGTATTTCTAAAGAACAAAATAAAATGTTTAAAAATAAAACGGAAAATGAATCTGACATGGAATATTTAGTGTGAAAGAGATAGTATCTAAAGTGATTCAAGACAGTGAGAATGACCAAAGAATAAACAGAAGTCATCAGGCAAATGCGAATTCAAATACAGCTGAAGTCTTGACCTAAATAGAATTTATAGTTGATAATATCAAGCCTAACATTTATTAACACAATATTACAGGCATTACTGTTAGTGCTTTACAGACACAAACTTACACACTTTCCCCCAAGTTCAGTGACATAATTGCTATCATTATGTTCATTTTTTTCTAGATGTATAAATTGCAGCAAAAGATATATAAATAATAAATAGTAATGGAAAAAAGAATTAAACCTAGTCCATTTAGACCCTGTGATTGATGATGCTATTTCTTGCATATCAAGGCAAAAAGCATGAAATGAGAGAAAATGAATATTAAATGATGTAATCCATAATGTAGAATATGACATTCATGTTACTTGTATCTATATGTGTATCTATAGCTATATATCCACCAGGAAGCTAGTGTCAAAATCAGCAGAATAAGACCTAAAAAGATTATTTACAAAGAACAATAAAAAATAAACAGAAAAACTATATTGAAGGGCACTTTAATTTTTAGGAACCATAATTCACATAATGAATTCACTCATTTAAAGTGAACAACTCAGTGGATTTTAGTATGTTCAAAGAACTGCGTGTCTTTACTTGCAATCAATTTTAGAACATTTTTTCCCTCACACCCCCAAGCTCCAACTCTAGCCATCAGCCTCTGCTTCCCTGGACCTGTATCTCAGCCCTAATTATTAACCAATAAGTTACTTTCTATCACTGTACATTTGACTGTCCTAGGCATTTCATGTAAATGGAGTTAAAAAAAACTTATGAGTATTTGCCTGCATGTATGTACATGTAGCATGTGTGTGCCTGGTGCTTGTGGAGGCCAGCAGATCACTAGAGCTGGAGTTACAGGTAGTTGTGAGCCATCATGTAGGTGCTGGGAATCAAACCCAGGTCCTCTGAAAGAGTAGCAAGTGCTCTTAACTGCTGAGTCAGTTCTCCAGCCCTGTTAGTAGAATTATTTAATATGTGGTAAAGTGGACTATCTTAGCATCTTACCTCCATCTTAGCATCATGTGTCAAGCATCATTTATGTGGTAGAAGCTATCCTGTTTCCTTTGCACTTACTACTGAGTGATACTCCATTCTGTGGATATACCATATTTTATCCAATCATCAGCTGATCATTAGATGTGTTTTCTGTTCTGTTTGTGTTCTCTTATGTCCAATGCTATTGTGAAGACTCATGTGTGAACATGTCATTTCTCTTGGGTAGAATTTTGAATCACTTGATAATTTTATGCTTAATAATTTGAGGAACTGCTAGAAAGTTTCCCAAAATGGCTGCAGCAATTTGCATTCTACCAGCAGCATGTGGGGCTCCTGTTTTCCCGCATCCTAGGGCCAGCACTTGTTATCACATGCCTTTTTGAATGCAGTCATCCTAACAGGTGTCAAGTGGCGTCTCACTGTGCTTTGGGTTTTCATTTCTCTGGTGACAAAGCTCATTCCCTAGTATTTCTTGGCCATCGCATGTCTTCCTTGGAGAAAAGTCTATTCAGAGCCTTTGCCCAGATTCAAATTGAGTTGTCTTGTTGTTTGAGTTCAAATAGTTTTTCATATTATAGTCTAGATTAAGTCCTGTATCGGCTTATACTTTGCTCAAAGTTTCCCCCAGTCTTCGAATGGCCTTTTTCACTTTTTGGTGGTGCCCCTTTGAAGCATGATTTAAATTTTGATGATTTCTAGTTCATCTATCAGAATACTACATTGCTTTTCTTATGCCACATCTAGGAATCTAGTGGCCAATCAAAGTCATGAAGATTTTTATCTATATTTTCTTTAGAGACTCTTACAGCTTTATCGCTGACACCTAGATATTATATTGATTTTTCAGTTAATATTTGTGCATGGTATGGGGTAGGGATCCAATTCCTTCTCGTCATGTAGACATCCCCCAAACCTCTAATGAAGCTGATCCTTCATTACGTGTTGGAAAAAAAGAAACCAACTCTATTCTTTCTCTACTTAAAGGAGATTCTAGTTTGCTTCTTTCTATTTCACAACACATGAGAGAGTAAAATTAAGCCAGGCATAGGAATACTATGTAACATATATGTGGTCAAGTTAATATATCTCTATGCTCTCTGAAGATGAAGACTGTATCTTTTGTTAAAACAGTTATCTCAAAGACAACCTTGATATATTTTAAAAGGATAAACAGCAACTCTGGTTGCAATTTAAAAACTATATATTAATAAAATTCAGAAACCAAAGTTAGTACTTGACTGTTTAAAATTTCTTCTTTGTACTTTTAGGCCAG
>NW_008351693.1:1483825-1487140 GCF_000622305.1 Nannospalax galili
GGGAGGCCCTTTCTAAAAAAAACAAAAAAAAAAAAAAAAAAAAAAAGTAATAAAATATTTTTAAAAAAAAAGAATGTGTATGTGAGTTTTTAGTACTCTCTGAGCCATATTAGATATAGGACACCAACCTTCCATGCAAGATGTGCCCACTGGTGCAGTGGTAGCATGGTTATGAAGGGGACAATCAACCACTTTCTGATGGGATTTGAGGTCTGTTCCACAGAAGGGAACCCATGTCTAGTACTATAAACATGATCCAGAGCCTGTAGATGGAGAGGTCACAGGCACTAGAGGGCTCTCTGAGCCATATTAGATATAGGACACCAACCTTCCATGCAAGATGTGCCCACTGGTGCAGTGGTAGCATGGTTATGAAGGGGACAATCAACCACTTTCTGATGGGATTTGAGGTCTGTTCCACAGAAGGGAACCCATGTCTAGTACTATAAACATGATCCAGAGCCTGTAGATGGAGAGGTCACAGGCACTAGAGGGGAGCCTAATACTAGTGTGCTAAATGGACATGCTGTTAAACTGCCTCTAACATACATGTTTATATTCACAGATTCGTACTGTTGTCAGCACTTGCCAGAGAAGCTTCTTAAAGCTGCAGGTGGTGATTAACGCAGAGGTCATAACTGGCTAAAGTGCCAAGAGGAAGCGCAGGTGCTTGGTTCTAAACAGGGAGTCTATATCACCAAGGTTCAGGGACTATCATGAGATGAGGGGTGTGGGGTATAGAAAGAATGCAAAGCCAGAGGATAAGGTGGTGCACTGCAAAAAGATGTCTCCTGAATATGACATGGCTGCGTACTCATGAACTCACTGTGGCTGTGGCTGTCTCTACAAGACCTGCCCAAGATTGGGCCCTCAGCAGTTCATCATGGGTGGGGGAGGGGCTCAGAAGCACCCCCCACCCGCCAGGGGTTAGTGATAGTTAATGGTGGCTGGGGAGGGCGGTGTCATTTGGGTTAGTTGTGTACTCACTGAAAGGTTGCCCATGCTCCAGTTAAGTAACTTCCTACTCAGGCTCATACAAGCAACCCTAGTAAAATTCAGTGTGTCACACAGACAAAAAGACACGAAAGATTTCTTGGGAAAAAGGATGGTTGCAAAGGAACAGAAAGGGGGGTGAGAGAGGTAATGGGTGGACTTAAGTAAAATTCAATATATACATATAGGAAGCTGTCATAGAATAAAATTAAAAAAGTAAAAAACCAAAACCAAAACTAGCATTATGACCAAGAGGAATTTATTTCAGATGTGCACAGATGGTTCTAAGCCAGGAAATATATAGTTATAATTTATCATATTAAGTAAAAAGCTGAAAATATTGTGATCATCTTTATAGATACAGAAAACCCCTGGAAAGACCCGAATTCATGCTGGATAGACAGTAAAACAGTAGACACTTAACCAGAGATTAAGACCGCCACCTTCGTGCCCAAATCAGGTTTTAATTCTTTTAATGGTAAAATTTACATTTATGTATTTGTTCATGGAATGTAGCATGGCATGACTGTGGAGGTCATAGGAAAACTTGTAGCCATTGGTTTTCTCCTTCTACCACATGGTTCCTAGGGATCAAACTCAGGTCATAAGCCTTGGTGGCAAGCAGCTTTACCTGCTGAGCCATCTTGCTGACCCATCAGTACTTTCTTAACGGCTAAACACCAGAACTAGTTTCACACAAGAAAAGGATATCAGGCATTGAAGTTACTTAACCATGTGACAGACATATAAATAAGAAATAAGAAACAATTAGTGGTATAGAAATTGGGAAGGAGAAGAAATGATAAAATTTTATATTTGAAAACCTATATAGGTAATAAAGAATTGCAGCAACATATCAGCTTGTAAAGTAACACACAGAAATCAATAATTTTCATACCGGGTCCCATTTACAACAGCCACAAAAATAATAACATACCTACGAATAAATACATTTACCAAGCAAATTTTGTAGCCTTGTATCATTGGCAAAAAGTCTCTAAAACAGGCCTAAAGAATACAAAATCAGATTTGAATAAATGGAAAGGTATGCTTTTTAAAAATATCAAAGTGACGGCCTCTGTCTGCAGCTGCAATTTCAATTCCTATCTAATAAAAATACCTACATATTTTTACTCTATAGGATTAATTGATTTTCCTCTTTTATACTTTTGATTATTAAGAAAGAAATAAGAGAGAAGGAACTAACTTTTCAGGAATTAAAATATCTTGTAATGCTTCAAAAATTAAAGCAGTTCAGGTGTGTTATATCACAAGGCAGATAAATCAATCCAGTGAGAACCCACAGCTTAGAATGAGATTACAATACACAGGAGAGCGAGGGAAAGGCTGGCATCTTACATCTGATATGATGTGATCATATTCAGCATTTACTGTTTTGGCAATGAGGTACCTCTGCTTAGAAAAATTTTGTGAGGATTAAAGACACAAACATGAAAAACGGGAGGGTTTGTCTACAACTTTGGGCTGGAGAAAGTCTTTCTAAATAGGACACAAAAATCCATAACCATATAGTCAATTTTATGTGTCAACTTGAGTGACTCACATGGCTCAAGTATTTGGTCAAACATTGTTCTGGACGCATCTGCGAGGGTGATTTTGGATGAGATCATCATAACAGTGGTAGGACTGCCAAACTGGACTCTGCTCCCTACATCACATCAGTTGAAGACCTGAATAGAAGACCGACTAGTTGCAAGCAAGAGAGAACCCTTTGAGCACGGTCTTCAGAGCTGAGCTTTATCGGCTCTTGTGTCAATATCTAACCTGACAGGCCAATTTGAGCTGTTTGTCTCCATGACTGTGTGAGCTGATTCCTTTCAATATACGTCTTATTGGTTCTGTTCCCTTAAAGAACCTCAACTAATACAGAAAAACTTGCAAAAACAAAACAGCCCCCCCAAGAATGCCAAATACAAAGAAAAATGATTTACATGCCAAACCGAATCAGAAACAAGCAAACAAAACCAATTCCATTAGCAGAGTAAAAAAAATGTACCTCGGCTTGCTCTCCTACCCTCAGGCCTCTTGGGGTGGGTCTATCGCGCAGCCCTCTGTGCCTTGACTCCCCTGGCCTCATTCGCCCTTCCATCTCCCCCGCTGTTCTCTGCTCCTGGTTTGGGCCCTGCGCCATTCCTGGTCTTGGGTCCCCAGACACCTGGGGAACCAGTGCTTCTTCCTGATCCTTTTTGCCCAGGCCAACTTGGTGCCTTCCCGGGGCTCCAGGAGCACTGCTTCTGGACCTGGCCCAGGCCTCACCTCTCTCTGCTTCCCTGGACCTGCACCACCAGCTAACTCTCCTAG
>NW_008351693.1:1491726-1492154 GCF_000622305.1 Nannospalax galili
CACAGAATTGGAAAAAACTATCCTAAGATTCATATGGAAGTAAGAGAGACCCCGGATAGCCAAAACAACCCTGAGAACTAAGCTCTACTACAGAGCTATAGTCATAAAAACAATACAGTACTGGCATAAAAATAGACCCATAGACCAATGGAACAAAATTGAAAACCTAAACATGAGTAATTGCAATTTTAGCCACCTGATATTTGAAAAAGGGGCCAAGAACATTTACTGGAGGAAAGACAGCATGTTCAGCACATGGTGCTGGCAAAACTGGATCTCCACTTGTAGAAGAAGGAAACTAAACCCCTATCTTTCACCCTGCACAAAAGTCAATTCCAAATGGCTCAAAGACCTCAATGTAAAGCCTGAAACTCTGAAACTCTTAGAAGAAAACGTTGGGAAAAACCTACAAGATATAGGTGTAGGAA
>NW_008351693.1:1494052-1499329 GCF_000622305.1 Nannospalax galili
CCCCAATTCTATCCAAAGGAATACTGACAATGGATTGCTGTAGATGAGGAACAGCTGATCCTCCTGGAACAGGGACCTCTGGCTGACTAGATTTATCAGAAGGACAGATGGGGGCAATAGATGGGGGTCCTGACAACACAGTGGACATTGGCAGGGATGACAGAGTATGGAGGCTCTAGAGGGAGAAGAAGGCTGTTTATCTGACGAGTTTATATTCATACTCAGATGCCACGGAACTCAGAAAGTAAGTGACTGTGACCAGTAATAGTCATATATATAGAGATTAGAAATGCATGTGAAAACGTCTCAATGTCAGTTGCCTTAAAATGAATTTTTCTGTATGAAACTGTATTTTAACAACGAAGTGGAGATCTTTTCTAAACATTAAAACCTCATTTAATTTTATGTCTTGTAGAGTTTATAATCAGTAAAAGATTGTACAAGCGTAATAATTCCTCTGTAAACCTAAAAATGTACAGCCAATTTTGAAAGAGATGTACCCTAGCTCAGAAAAATGTTATTGAATAGGTTAATGCTGTTGTAATGAAATGCTTCTTCTAATTAAAAAAAAAATGCACCTCTTCAAGTGGAAAAAAACATTTGTTTAGGAAAATGGCTAATGTCCTTGATAGAGAAAGAGCTTCTACCAGACACCTAAGAGCAGCAAGTGGGGAAGTGCCTCGGAGAATGGGCGCCCAGCCCTGCAAGCTCTTGAACCTCAGAAAAATGCTCATTCTCATGATTAGAAATTAAAAAGACCCATGGATCATTATTCTTCCTAATTTCAGAGTGATAGAAATCTAAAGTATTAGCTGCTACTGGAGAAAATAGGTTGGTATAGTTGTCTGAAGTTTTGATAATGGGAGTATAAAATTGTATGGTGCTCATGGAAGACCATCGGCTTTATCAAGACGACAATGGCATCTACTTACTGCTTCAGCAGTTCGCTGCCAGAAATTTATTCTATAGGCAATATATTGTCATATGTAGAATGACATACCTATTGTGCTTATGTGTGTAGGTTTATAAAAGCAAGTAATTAGAAACCACCCCGAGTTTCATAAATAAGAGACTGAATGGATGCGGTACAATCACAGCATATACATCTGAGTGAAAATGATGCTTCTGAAAAAGAATGAAGAGTTTTACATGTAGAGATGAAAAGCTCTTGAAGACACAGATTTGAAAAAGCAGAGCCCATAGTTGCCCGTGAAGCACACCATCACTTGTGCAAACTTGAAGAGGCAGTAAAACTTTGTTGACTTGTATATGCATCAAATAATTTTTAAGATTTTATTTTTATTTTTCAGTTGTGCTTATGTGTGTGAGTGTAGGTTTGTGAATTCAGGTGCCTGAGGAGGTCAGAAGAAGGCATCAGATCCCCTGGAGCTAGAGTTACGGGTAGTTGTGAGCCACTCAACATGGGTGCTGGGAACCAAACTCCTCTGCAAGAGCAGTGTGCAGCTTTTAACCTCTAAGCCATCCTTCCAGCCTCACATAAAATATTTCTTGACTAGTACAGAAACTTAAAATGACTATGCATTTATGGAGACAGGAAATGGAAACAGGGTACATGAAGGCCTGTCTTAGGAAGGAGTGCTTTCATGGTATGATGTACTATGATTTCTGATACTGTACAATGCACATAGGTACTACTTGAAATATTAATAAAAAGAACAGGATCACTTAATAAATCCTGGTAATAAAATCTAGACATGTCAGACCAATTTGCTTACCAAGGACAATTAGAAAAGCTAAAGTTTTAAAGTCTCTTAGAGGTATTTGGAAGACTAATAAAATACTGAAACTCAGCAAGAGCTCCCGATAGCAAGAGCTCGGAGGGAACATGGCTGCGGAGACTGCTTTTGTCTCAAGGACATTGGCAGTTGTGGAGTGGCCACTGACGTGTCGTAGCACAAAGGCACAATCAAAGCCAACCCCATGAGACCTCAGACACAGAGAAGAATTGATGTTTAAAAATACCGGAAATTAGCCAGGTGAGGTTGTGCACACCTGTAATTGCAGCACTTAGCTGAGGCAATGTGACTGCTTAGAGTTGAGGTCAGCCTGGGCCTCGAGATGGCGTCCCACATTCCTTCCTCCACAAACGTTGGAAAGCAGCTAGAGAAAGATGGTGTGTTGTCTTCAAATGAACAACAGATTAACAGTTATAATTCTCAATGGAAAAGCAACGAATCCAGGAGATGGTGGTATATGGGTTTTCTGTTTGTTTTGTTTTGCTTTGGAAGTTCTGGGAATTGAACCCAGTGCCCTGCGCAGGCAAGGCAAACACTTTACCACTAAATTATGTCTCCAGAATAGAATGGTATTTTTAAGTTATAGAAGAAAATATCAACCTAGAATTATGTACATAGAGGAAATTTGACTCAAATGAAAATGAAGATACCAGCCAGGGCCCCTAAAATATGAAATGATTCTCTAGGTTCAAGGAAATGATCTCAGATGGAAGGGTGTTCACGTAGAGACCAAGGTAGAATGAACAAACCCTCTAAAATAGTTTGAGTAAATTAAGTGAGCTATTACCACAGAAGGTCGTAGTACTTTGGGGAATTTCAAATCTCCAGGACTTTATAATAGCCATCAGGTAATTCTGGACTAGAGTAACAGAGTTCAGGTATTTAAACACCTGAAAGACAGTAAATTGCCAGGTGGCCTTCGGATTCGGTTAGGCAGAGACAGAAAGCTTTAACTGATGCAGTTTACCTTATAAGCAGCGTGAAAGAGAAGAATGTGATCATCTCGATAGATGTGCAAGGATTATTATCTAAATTTTGATGTTCATCCACATAAAAAATGTTCAGCAAGTTAGGTAATCCAGAATGAACAAAAAATAAATAAAATAGTTCTGGGGGTGTTTTAATTTATGTTTTGTTGCTATAACAGAATTCCCAAAGTGTGGTAATTTATTAAAATTAGAAGCTTTTTTGGCTTGTGGTTCGGGAGTCTGGCAAGCTAGGGACATGTAGCCCTCATCCACGTGGGCTATGTCGAGGGCCATCTTGCTGTATCACTACATAGTGAATGGAGCAAGTGGGCTTTGGTCTACAAAGCCACCCTTAGCACCAATGGGGCCCCTCCTCATCAACTCATCACATGAAAATTTCCCCTCAAACGTGCCAGGTTCAAATGCCATCTTACACATGGATTAAGGGGTGAGTTTCCAATATGTGAACAGGGGGTATACTGAAGTCATATAAGTAAGAAAGAAAATTTTCCTTATTTACTGCTGATGTGATTATGCAGCAAATCCAAAATGAAGAAGAGTTTTTAGACTGAAAATGCCATTCTGCATGCATGCAAAGCATGATTTGCAACAACACAACTGTGTTCAAAGTTGAACTCAAAGGAAAAATGAGGTCTTGATTAATTTATATCATGTTCAAGAAGCTGACAAAACTTCATTACACATAGAAAAGTAAGGAAACAATTATATAAAAGTAAGAAAAGTCACATCGGAGGAATTTCTGGGCCCACTGGGGTACAGAAACAGTGTTGACAGGAGGTTGAAGCCACTAAGGGTTCTGGGTTTTATCCTGAGGGTGGTGGACTCGTTGGATAGCTTTAAGCCAGTAAACACGATCAGTTTACCGTTTCTCAATATGATGACTCTGAGCACTCGCGGCCTATGGAAGGACAGAACGGGAAGTGGGAAAACAGGAGGCCATTGGGGCGGGGAGTCGGGCAGGTGATGCTGGGGGCTTGATCAGTGGATTGCATTATTTTTCTATTAGTTCTGTGGTGACTTAACAGAACCTTAGGGGCTCAAGGCAACACAATTTATTATTTTATATGTCTGTATTATGAGTGTGACACAGGCCTCCCTGGGCTAAAAATCAACATGTTGGCAGAGTCGCGGTCCTTTCTGGAAACTCCAAAGAAGACCCCATTTCCGTACCATTCCCAGTTTCAAGTGTCATGTGCACGCCTAGGCAGGTGACCTAAGCTGCCATTCTTCCGGAGTCCCTGGGGCTGCCTTCCACTGACTTCAGCCAGGAGAAGCTCTGCCTTCTGAGGCTGCACTTGACTAGAATGAGGTATAGGTGATAATCTGCCCGTGTCCAGGTCCCTAACGACCACATATGCAAAGTCTTTTTGGCGAGGTAAGGTAAAGAGCTGGAGAATAGTCCCAGATGCTGGGGATCAGGACATGGGCATCTTTGTGGGTTGTTATTCCTGTCTTCTTAGAATTCTTAGTAGTGGGCGCCAAGACACTAGGACGCCCGGGAAGGTATGCTCCTGCCTCTGAGAAGCAGTCTGGAGGCCTCTGGCAGACTCTTGTGTGCGCTCAAACTTTAAGCAATGGTCGTCGATGCGTGGAAATAGTGCTAACCATACCCATTATTGTGTAATCTTAATCTACTACCAACAGAACATTGGTTGGCCATGTGAAATTTAGCTTCATTTCCAGTTGAAAAAAAAGTATGGTTATTTGAGCCTTTAGCCACATTCTTTAATGTGATATTTAAATAACTTCTGGTACATTTGAAATCTCTACTGCCCAAATCCTGCCTTAACATCCCACCCTGCGCCCCTTCTGTTCTTGATCATTTTATCAAATCTCCTCCCACTTTCCACCAGATCTTCCACGAATGTTCCCATCATTCCACGCACACATTTTCCACAGGGGGACAGAGATGTACTCCAAGAACTTTGCTTTGAGAAGCTGGTTTCATCCCCAGACCAGTGTGACGTATACCACAAACAACTGCATTAAAAGGTCAATGTTGGGCTATTTCCTTCAGAGCTCTTGCTAAACAGTCTGGAATTAAACATCTCTGTTCACTTTTGGAGACAACAGAATACACTGATAGTGAGTGGGAGACCGGGGCCACATTTCTAGTTCTTTTTTTTTAAAAAATTATTTATTTAATAACCATATAATTAGAAGAAGCATTTCATTACAACAGCATTTACATATTCAATAACAATTTCCAGAGCTAAGATGCATCTCTTTCAAAATTGGCTGTAAATTTTAAGGTTTACAGTTGAATTGATACAGTTATACAATTTTGTACTCTGTATAACCCCTATAAGACATAAAATTAAATGAGGTTTTAAACTTTAAAAAAGATCTCCATTTCATTATTAAAATATAGTTTCATACAGAAAAATACATTTTAATACTATTGACACTACGATGCACATATGTTTCTAATCTCTATATATCTGATTATTACTACTCACAGTCAGTTACTTTCTGAGCTCCTTGGCATCTGAGCATGGATATAAAGTCATCAGGTAGATTTCAATGGTAAT
>NW_008351693.1:1499678-1576679 GCF_000622305.1 Nannospalax galili
TGTAGCCTTTAGCTATACATATGGACTCTTAAGAAATTATATTGGCCCCTTTAATCTTTGGTTATACTATCCTTTTGGGTGTTTAAGGCCACACAGTTGGTCCAGATAAAACCAATTTATTTTTACTCTTAAGGTCGTTTGAGGATCAGTTCCTCAGGAGTCACGTGGGCTTGGGAGGACATTTCTAGTTCTTTTAAACAATGGAGAGCAGACTGAGATGCGAGGTGGTGTATGGCAGTCTGAGCAGCGTATGGTGGTGCACACGTGCAAACACAGAACTGAGAGGTGGAGGAAGAGGACCAAGAGTGGAGATGGGGGTTGTAGTTCATAATTTATTTTTTAAAACATCAAAATTTTGGGCTGGAGAGATGACTCAGGGCTTAAGGGCACTGGCTGCTCTTGCAGAGGACCTGGGTTCAGTTCCCAGCACCCACTTGGCAGCTAACAGCCATTCCTAACTCCAGTTCCAGGGGATCCAGTGCCCTCTCCAACCTCCACAGTCACTGCACTACATGAGTGTACTTACATACATCCTGGCAATACACTCATACACATAAAATAAAAAAATAAAGTATTTAAAAAAATAAACATTTAAAAAAAGAGTTCAAGGTCAGCCTGAACAAAGAAGTAAGTTATGTTAAAAAAATAGTGCGGTCATCTGGGTGTGATGGCATGCACCTTTAATCCCAGCTCTCTGGAGGCAGAGGCAGGCAGATTTCTGTACTGAGGCCAGCCTGGTCTCCATATCAAGTTCCAGGCCAGCTGGGATTATAGGGAGACCCTGTCTCAAAAAAAAAATAAACATACAAAGCAAAACAAAACAAAAAAAAAATAGTGTATGCTGGGAATGGTGGCACAAGCCTGTAGTCCCAGCACTTGAGAGACGGAGGCAGACGGATCTCTGTGAGTTCAAGGCCAGCCTGGTCTACATAGTGAGTTCCAGAACAGCTGGGGCTACAGGGAGACCCTGCTTCAAAAAGACAAAAAAATAGTGCAATAGTAATGTTTTGGTTAAAACTTCACATTAAACTTATTATTTTATTATACTCTTAAAAATTACTTTTCTTAGAACATCTCTCTGTCTTTGTATATAACAGAGAGCGGGAAAGAGATTCAACTACATTTTCTCCTTCAATAGCAGCTTTAATGCCTTTAGGTCTTTTAGTTGCTGTTGAAAATGAAAACGCTTCCTAGACTTGCTCTGTTCCCCGTCTTCCAGTTTCAGATCTATGTTATGCAAACAGGTGTTTGTGAGACTGAAGAAGGCAGGCGACATGATATGACATGACTCTGGGGCATGCAGCCCCTGAGTGGTGAGAGTGTCATTACATCCCTTCAAGTCCCCTTGACGTCCTCAATAAGTGTCTGAACTCCCTGTGAGCTGCTTGGCATTAGGTCTGGGCACAAGCAGGCGGCATTTCCTGGGCCCTCTCCTAAAGGAGGCTTTCAGCTCCTCACTGCAGCGATGTGGCAGGAGATGAACACTGCTTTCTGACAGCCAGCGAGAGCTCTGAATTTTTTATCATGTTTTCTTAAACCGTCTTCCTAGACGCTCCCTCTTAGCTGTTCCTCCTGTCGCTCATCCTGTGTATTTATTCAATTGCTTCAGCAATTTTGTCAGAGATTACTAAATAAAGACTTAAAAAAAAATCCAACTGCTTATCTACCTCGATGGCTCTTTGAAGTTTGCTTCGTTTTGGACCTCCATCAACTGATTTATGTTAATTATTTCACTCAACTGTACAACAAAAGTGTTATTCAGTGTCTCCTGTGGGTCAGTCTTTGTTCTAGGCACTTGGGATTCAGTGTGTGACAAAAAGAAAGTCTGTTGAGTGTTGTGTGGCTTTTCCTTTTAAGACTCGGGAAACCACCTAGGGAAGCTTATAAAACCCACAAGACTTAGGGGGTCTCAGAAAGTTACAAGGCTCCTTCCCCAAGGGTGTAGTAGTGCACAGTGATTCGGAAGGAGGAGCTTCCCAGAGAATTCTGCTGTGTGGCTGTCTCTAAGTCTTGCAGGGAGCCCAGGGATGAGGCTTTCGTGAGTCATCATCCCTGTTGTGGTAGGCTTTTGGTGATGGCCCTGCCTTTGAGTGATCCAGGCTCCTGCAAGTTGCCTCTGTAGTAACTCGTTTACCAAGCTGGGTAGAACCGTTTCTTGGCTTTGGCATCAGTGCCGTGGAGTGAGCAGACGTTTGTTCTCATCCCTCTAGGAAGAGATTTATGATGTGAGAGAGGTGGACGTTAGTACTGAAAGAACCTGTACATGCTGAAAAGAATGGCTGCGGGAAAGGCCCAGAAGTGCCAGCTGCTTGGGGATGTGTGATGGGCATTTGAGGGCTTTTCTGAGGAGGCATTGTTTGACCTGCATCTGGGTGATGTCCCAGCACAAACTGGAAAGAGAAGGGTTAGGTGCATTAAGGGAGAAGGAGCCTTCTCAAGGTGTCATAGGTTCCATTAGGAGTCTGTTTTCACCCCAACACAGGGACAGTCATTGACATTTCATCCAAGTTAGGGTGACGGTGACATCACCCACTCTCCAAGCCACCTTTTTTTTCCATTGACTTTTTAAAATTTTATACATTTCCCATTCAAATCCAGACCCCCTCCCCGATCCATGCCCTCCCCCCCAACCCTATGCACTCTAACATACATGCTGAGTCCTATTCATTCAGGTGTTTGTATCCAAATGTCTTTCAGTTTAAATGCATCCCCTGGAGTCTAGTCAGCCCATCCAGTGGTCGTATGTAAGTCATACTCTCCCTCACCCAGCAGCAATCAGTCTCAAATAGTTCTCAATCTAGTGCTGGCCCACCACCTATTTCTCACCTCCCCTTTGGGCCCTTGTTTCATTGAGTTGACATGGATCCCATGCTCGATGCCACCACTACCACAGGCTCACATGAGCAAGTCTCCAGGCACCTGGAGGCCTCAACCTCCCTGTGTTCATGAACCAGCCCTGGATCTTACAATCTTTCCACCTCCTCTTCCACAATGGTCCCTGAGCTGTGGGTGGGTGAGGTTCCACATAGGAGTCCCATCATACACGCTATAGTCTCTTTTGCTCCAAAGCTTGGCCAGTTGTGGCCTTCTGTGTGCATCACGCTCTGATATACATTGAAGACTCACTGGTGAGAGTTGAGGGGTACATTAGCCTTCTCTCTACCCCCCATTCTGTTCTGTTCCATGAGCTTTAGCTGTAGAGATTCTACTGCAGATGTGTCACCTAGTACTGGGCATCTCCCAGGCGTATGTTCTCTGTGCCCGACCAGATGTGTGACTCTGCAGTAGCCTCCACCTGTTCAAAAAGAAGCTTCTTTGATGAATGCTGTATGGCATGTTTGTTACTCTAAGGGAGGTTCTCTTCTACCTGGCACTGTGTTCCCTGCCAAGCAGCTCCCAGGTCTACATATGCATTAACGTTCAGACACTCTGTGCATTTCTCACACGGTTTCTAAGGCATCACTTTCCCCTCTAGGTTTCCTGCTCCCCAAGATTCACTCATCTCCAATCTTTTTCCTCCCATCTGGCCTCCCTCCTCCCTCCCTTCCTAGTCCCACCCTCCCTGAAATATCTCCTGACTCCCACCATCTGTCCTGTGACTTCCCTCCCTCCCCCACACCATGATCCTTTGCATGTCCCTCCCTCCTCTCCTCCCTGCCAATTACTCCCACTTTTTCCACCTCCTTCACGTGACATCTGTTCCCCACTATCCTCCCCCTTTCAGGCTGTTTTTTTTCCTTTACCTCCATGTACCTCCCTTTCCCTGGCTCCTGCTGTTATATCAGGATGTATACTCACATATAAGGGGTTGGTGCTACAGTCCACAAATGAGGGAGAACACATGTTGCTTGCTTTTCTGCATTTGCGTTACTTCTCTTAGTATAGCACTCTCTAGCTCCATCCATTTGCCTGCAAATTTCATAATTTCATCTTTTCTTACTGCTGAGTAGAACTCCACTGAGCATATGTACCACATTTTCATTAGTCATTTGTCAGTTGAGGGACATTTAGGTTATTTCCATTTCTTAGCTATTGTGAAGAGGGCAGCAACAAACATGGATGTCCAGGTATCTCTACAGTACGATGAGTCCTTTGGGTGTATGCCAACGAGTGGTATCACTGGGTCATATGGTAGGTTTGTTTTCAGTTTTCTGAACGTTCTCTACACTGTTTTCCATAGGGGTTGCACGAGTTTGCAATCCCACCAGCAGTGAATGAGCGTTCCCCTTTCTCCACATCCTCCCTAGCATTTGGAGTCTTTGTTCTCTTAATCTTGGCCAATCTGACTGGGGTAAGATGGAATCTTAAAATGGTTTTTAATCTGCATTTCTCTAATTACTAAGATGTTGAGCACTTTTTAAGGTGCTTCTTAGCAATTTTTATTTCTTTGTTTGAGAACTCTCTTTAGGTCTATCTTTTTATTGGGTTGTTTATCTTCTTTCTTTTTTCAGTTCTTTGTATACTCTGGATATTAATCCTCTGTCAACTGTGTATCTGGTGAAGATTTTCTCCCACTCAGGGGGTTTCCTCTTCCCTTCCCTAGTTGTTTCTTGTGCTGTACAGAAACTTTGTAATTTAACGAGTTCCCACTTAGGAATTGTTGACCTTAGTGCCTGAGCAGCTGGTGTCTGATTTACAAAGTCCTTTCCTACGCCTATATTTTGGAAGGTGCTGACTGTGTTTTCTTCTAGCAGTTTCCAGATTTCAGGTTTTACATTGAGGTCTTTGATCCATTTGGAGTTGGCTTTTGTGAAGGGTGAAAGATAAGGGTCGTATCATTTTTCTGCAGGTAGAGATCCAGTTTTGCCAGCACCACTTGTTAAAGATTCTATCTTTCCTCCATTGTGTGTTCTTAGCACTTTTGTCGAGTGTCAGGTGGCTGAAATTATATGAACTCATGTTTGGGTATTCTATTGTGTTCCATTGGTCTGTGTGTCTATTTTTGTGCCAGTACCATGCTGTTTTTATGATTATAGCTCTGTAATATAAATTGGGATCTGGTATGGTGACCCCCTAGCACTGTTCTTTTTGCCCAAGATTGTTTTGACTACCCAGGGTCTTTTGTGGTTCCATATGATTTTAGGATGACTTTGTCAAGCTCTGTGAAGAAAGTCATGGGGATTTTGATTGGGATTGCATTGAATCTATAAATTGCCTTGGGTAAGATGGTCATTTTCACAATATTGATTCTACCAATCCATGAGCATGGTAGATCTTTCCATCTCCTAGAGTCTTCCTCTATCTCTTTCTTTAGAGTTTTAAAAATTTCATTGTAGAGATCTTTAAGGTTTATTCCTAAGTATTTTTTCAAGGCTATTGAGAATGGGAGGGTTTCCTCAAGTACTTTTTCTGATTGCTTGTAATTGGTATATAGAAAGTATATTTGTAAGTTGATTTTGTGTCCTGCCACTTTACTGAAAGTATTAATCAATTATAACAGCTTTCTAGTGGAATTTTTGGGATCTCACATGTGTAATATCATATCATCTGCAAATAGGGATAATTTGACCTCTTCTTTTCCAATTGGTACTCCTTTAACTTCCTTCTCTTGTCTTATTGCTCTTGCAAGAGTTTCAAGCACTATATTGAAAAGGAGTGGAGATAGTGGACAGCCTTGTCTGGTTCCTGATTTTAATGGGAATGCATCCAGTTTTTCTCCATTTAGAATGATGTTGGCTGTGGGTTTGTTATATATAGCTTTAATTATGTTGAGGTATGTTCCCTCCAGACCATTTCCTTCTAGGACTTTTAGCATGACTGCAGTTGGATTTTGTCAAATGCCTTTTCTGCATCTATTGAGATGACCATGTGGTTTTTGTCTTTAAGTCCATTTATCTGTTTTATTACATTTATTGACTTACATATGTTGAAACATCCCTGCATCTCTGGAATAAAGCCGACTTGATCGTGGAAACCACCTCTTTTCGGTTCCTTTCTTTGCGTTCTAGTGATACATTGTGCACTATGAATAACAATTGTAAACAGGACTCCCCATAAAACCTTTTGAATTTGCAATACAAAGATTCTTAATTGGGCTCATTTTCAAATTTAGCCAAATAGCTTAATAAGCAATGCTGAGGCAGTTGTTTTTGTGGCTAACTGTTGAATATACACAGAAAATGCATGTTAAAGGAGGTTATTAATAGATTTCCCTTGTTACCACTTCTGGAAGTTAAACTGTCCAAAGATGTCACAGCATCAGGTTTCAGAATGAGTTTATGTCTCTCTCTCACCTGGTTCCTTTCTTTTTAAATAAACAGGTTTTGTGGGGGGGGGGCATGCGCATCTGTGTGCACCTGCGTAGGGGTGAGAGGTTAACATCAGGTGGTTTTCTCAATTGCTCTCCACTTTGTTTTTTGAGACAGAGTCTCTCGTTGAACTCAGAGTCCACTGACCCTGCTAGGCTAGCTGGCCAACAAGCCTCAGGGACCCTCCTGTCTCTCCTCCCCAGCACTGGGATGGCAGGTATATGCCTCTGCACCTGATTCTTTACCTGAATGCTGGGGATCCAAACTCAGATCCTCATCCTTACAATACAAGCACTTTCCTGATTGATCCATCTTCCCAGCCCAAGAAACTGCTTTCGAAATAATACCTCCTCTAATCTCAAAACAGGGGCTTTTAAAGGGGGCTGAAATCTCAAGAAGCACTTTGGATCAGACTTTGGTTGGAGGCCCTTGGAAACAAGAATGTGGTTGCTGCTCCTGAGAAGTAGAAACCTTAGTAGAGAATTTGTGGCAAGTGACCAAGATGGTGATGATCCAGAAAGCTCCTCCAAGGACTCTGATAAGTAGCCAGATTTCAAGGGCAGTTGATGCTCAAAACTCTCAGCAGGAGCACAAGCCTTAAGTGCCGAGAGGCTGGCAACCCAGCTTTTCTAAGACAATCGCAGTGAAGCTTTCCTTTCCTGTCCACTCTGGGCTTCAAAAAAGTATCAGCCATATTTGGACCAGGTTTGGACAAAGCCCTGGCTTGCCCCTCATTCCTCTGAGCATCTGTCATTTTCTGAGCAAACTAGGCTATGATTCCTTCTGTTCTCTTGTGCCCAGAGACAAAAACAGAAGGTCTAGATAAACCCCAAACAAGGAATAATTCCAGGAGAACCAAAGAGTTAAAAATAAAAAGCACACCATAAAACGAGAAAAAAGATAGATGCAATTATATTATTAAAATGTGAAATGCATAATTACATTTACATTAAAATAAACTGTAACAAAATATACACGGCAGGCTTAAGGTTTCTACATATTGACTAAATGTGGAATTTCTTGATGTGTTCATCTCCTACAGAGATGAACAAGGGAAGCAAATAGGATTACCCAGGATCCTTGTTGTCTGCATGACTATGAGACAGAGCTGGGGAAAGAGGAGAGAGCAGGAGGGCGGCTTGGTGACAGAAGACAGAATCATCCCCAGCAGGAAAATTTCTTACTCAGGATAAATCTGAAAAAAGGTCACAGCCTAATGAGTCATAAAACCACTAATGGGAGACAAGCAGAGGGGTTGAGGCAGAAACCCAGGTGCCGGGAAAGGAGTCACTGGAGTCTAGGTGGGGCACAGAAGAAGGAAGCAAATATTGGAAGTCTCAGGTCCATAAATGACAAGGAAGAGGCACCTGGGCTGTGGGTGGAGCTGACTGGTGGGGTGTCTGTCCAACACGCACAGGGCCTTCAGTCCAACCTCTAGCACTACCTCCTGCTTCACAAACAGTGTCGTTTATTTTAAAGGAAGTGAGTTTCACACTAATAGAAGACAATGCTTTTGAACTAATGAATCATGTTTTTGCTGGTCTGGGGAAAAGCAAGACAGAAGCTCAAACAGCTCATGGGATTTTCACAAAGCCAGTATAAGACTGCAGAACACTGGCTGGTTGCGGGTCTCTGTGTTAATCATCTGCTATAAGAAGCAGCTTCTCTGGTAAGGCTGAGAGATGCAGTAATCTATGGGTATGACAATAAGTCATTAGGAGCCAGTTTAGTCCTATGTCTATTTAGCAAAATAATAGTAGTAGGCTGTGACCTACTACCTAACCACAGATTCTTGGCCCTGATAACAGTATCAAGTATGGACTCCCTATTGTGAAATGGGCCTTAAATCCAATTCTAAGATGGCTTTCCCATAATATTCATGACACTATTGTACCACTGGGTGTGTTTTGCCAAGCCAGTTGTTGTAGTTTGCAAGGTTCACAGACAGGTGAGGTTGTGATTACCTTCTCTGCCAGTAACATGCATGGCAATGGGGGAGGTGTGTGGGAAGCCCCAGCCTTAGCTCGGGATCTATTGGAAATTGGTAGAAGCCGAGAGAGGGAGAGTTGGTTTCCATTTCTTGTCAACCTACCAGGTAGGTAGACCCACACCCAACAGTGGAAATGTATAGTCAGTTCCAAATAGACTCTTTTGGAAATATAGAGTCAGTTCAATAGATTTAAAAATACAAATAATAAGAAAGGAGATGAAGTCAGTGGGGGATAGTAAGGTGAGTGAGGGGGTCTGACTATGATACATTGCATGAAATTCTTGAATTAGTAAAAATATTTTTAAAAGGACTGTAAACATGATAGCGAACCATTTCAGTGGGTGACAATTCCCCCAACAACTACATAGGGTTATATCACAATTCCTAAACTCAAGCGAATGTCTACTTTATTTTATTTTATTTTTTTAAAATGTTAGGTGTATGGGTGTATTGCCTGCATGTGGGTAGGTGCACCTGTGTCATGCAATGCCTGCAGAGGTCAGAAGAGGGCATCAGATTCCCTGGAACTGGAGTTAGGATGGTTGCTAGCCACCATGTGGGTGCTGGGAATCAAACCCAGGTCCTCTATAGGATCAGCCAGTGCTTTTAACCACTGAGCCATCTCTACAGCCCCTCAGTCAAATGTCTATACAAAAGCAATTCAAAGATTTTGAAATCATTCTAACAAGAAGTTCAAAAGCTCAGAACTGGAAAGACAAAAAGTAGATAGACATTGAAGTCTGAACTAAAAGAGCCAAGAAAAAATATACATTTTAATAAAGAGACCTAAGCATCAGCATCTGCACCAAGCAATCTTTAAAAATAGCATTAAAATCGAGAAAACGAAAAAGGAGAGATATTCGTTCAGTTGAAAAATAGACTTAAAAGACATAATAAATATAGTATCTGATCCTTTTAATTCTGATTTGAGGAGAAGACGCCATGTCAGCTAAGACTCCAAATGGAGAAATTTGAATATTGCCTCAACATAAGGTAATATTATGGTGTCAAAATTAAGTGTGATGTTGTGATAAATGTACTGTGGTTATTTAGAAAAAATATCTTTAAAATGTAAAATGTAAAAAAAAGATAGTAAACCGATGTGTTCATTGATGAAGTTTCAGATCTAGTTCTTTCAGATGTATGAATACAACGTATTAATGGAAGAACTGAGAGATGGAGGGACGGATAGACTGATGGTTGGAGGGACGAGTGGCTAGATGGATGGATGAGTGAATGGACAGGTGGAGGGATGTATGGCTAGATGGACAAATGTTAATGAGTGGTGAGTATAGGCATGCTAGGTTGAATATATTTTTCTAGAATTCATGTCCATATAATATTGCAGAATGTGACCTTATCTGCAAATAGGGTCTTTTGTAGATGCAAGTAAACTCAAATACAGTTGTACTGGGTTAGAATGGGTCTTAAGTCAGTATGACCACTCTCTTTATTACAAGAGGAGACACTTAAGGACACAGACAGAGAATGGAGCACCACAGCTACAAGCCAGGGAATACCCTCCAGCCACTATGCAAAGTTAGAAACAGGAAAGAAACATTTCCCTAGGGGGTTAGTCATCCCACACCTCAGTTTTATAATTCCAAATGGAGAATAACTTTCTGCCTATTTCAGTCACCTGATGCTTGGCAGTTGCTACTGAAGCCTTAGGATGTGGATACAGTAGGTAAGATAAAAAGTATTCAGCAGCTGGGCGTGGTGGCGCAAGCCTTTAATCCCAGCACTCCAGAGGCAGAGGCACATGGATCTCTGTGAGTTCAAGGCCAGCCTGGTCTACATAGTGAGTTCCAGGACAGCTGGGGCTACAGGGAGACCCTGTCTCAAAAAGACAAAAAAAAGGATTCAGCAAAAATAGCTTCAGTTCTTCTGTAGTGGTGAGTTATTTCAGAATAACAAGTTGGCAAAAAAAGGATATGTAAAATAAACCTTTAAGAAGTGTATACATGAAGAAATGTATTAGGAAATATACTGATTAACAGTGTTCTTTCCCTGGTGGTCTCAAGGACCCCCACTCTGAACCCTGACCTCAGTCAGCACCTTGATAACAGGTCCCTCAATTATCCCCTCCCGCCCCCAACACCTATGATCCGAGTCAACATGACCGATGAACCTGGTGTCCTGCCAGTGAACTAGGTAGCTGGTAGTCATGGGAATGCAGTACTCTTCAGAGAGGTGCATTAAGGGAAGGTTCTGGAAAGGATAAAGGAACAAGACAGATTCTCCATTTGCAAGAGTAAGAGCCAAATCACACAAGTGAAAATATAAAGAAAGTCAATATTGGACCTGATCCGAGGCAAAGGAAGGTGTTGGCTTTCCACAGCGCTGACTTCTCGGAGAGGAGGCACCAGGGCTCTTTACACAGCCTTGCTCAGTAGCCTGGACTCTTGAACCAGTCTCACTGGGTCTGAACTCAGAATCTGCCTCGTATTGCCTTTGTGATGTTAGAAAAATGGGTAATGGTAATGCCCTCACAGGGCAATTAGAAGAAATACATTTGCCATCTGGGGTGATAGCTCAGTTGATGAGGAGCTTGTTGTGTAGCATAAAGCTTGAGGTTCAGAGCTCCTCAGTGTTTACCACATAAAAGGTAGGCACTGAGGCACACCTGTAATCCAGTACTGGGGGAGTGGAGACAGGGTGAATCCCAAAGGTCATTGTCAGCCAGTCTAGCTGGATCACTGAGCTTCAGGTTCAGTGAGAAAACTTGTCTCAGAAAACAAGGTGGAGAGCAACTGGGAAGACACTGGATGTTGATTTCCGGCCTCCACCCCTATATGCACACCTGCATACATCCACACAAAGACACACACACACACACACACACACACACACACACACACACAATCACTTAAGACTATATCAGCAAAGCCTCTAGAACAGGTCCTTCAACACAGTATCATACAGGCATTATCCTTGCTTTTATTTCCTGATTCTTGGGCCTAAGACAAGCATACGAATTCCCCATGAGTCCTAAATGCTCTTGAAGACAGAAGTAATAATTTTAACAGAATTTACTCCTGAAATTTTGGGACCACCCTATCCAATTCCAAGTATAGGAGATTGTTAAGGGGCAGGTAATTTTTATTTTCCTCTTTATAGTTATTTTTTCCTCAAATTTCCTGTAGTAAGGCGGTATCCATTAGATAATCAGAAAAAAATAAAGAGAAACAGAAAATAATGAACTCTCGTTCTGTATCTCCCCACTGCTAAATGGAAGTGAAGAAGGTGGTGGGGACTAAAAGCAGTTCCTTCAGATTTAAACATAAGAACATAAACCAAGAATCCCTGACAGGCTGCTCAGCCCCTGCCCCAACCCTCCCCTGACAGGCAATGCACACTGCAGCCTCCACGCGAGACAGGGAAGACAGCGCAAAGGCGGCAAAACAGAGAATACGATAAGGAACACTCAGGTTGAGCTTTGTGAGTTATTCTGAAGAAAACACACGAAGTCGAGCAGGACAGCAAAGGGACATAAATACACGTGGATGTTTATTCACCGCAGACTTAGGGAGTTCATTACACAGAAACATTGATTAACAATAACTTACTTCCAAACCAAACTGGATGTGCGACAGCAGTTGAAAACCAAACGGGTGAATATGTCTGCGCTCATCTCACAGTCCTCGGCTTCAAGGCCCAGCTCTCCGAGTCTTTATCATAACCGAGTCCATTTTAAAAAGGGAAAAATGGGTAGGAAACGCTCAGGAAACTTATTAAAAATACGGACAGAACCTCACTCAGTGACTGCTGAATTTACCTAGATCTTCATGCAAACCAAATCACCCTTAGCATCAAATTGTATGAGGGTGGCAGATTCTTAGAGTAGAACTTAAAGCCCACTCAAATCAGCTTTGTGTACAGTGTGAGCACAGCAGTATCCAATATGTGACAGGGGTCAGGGCTCAGAGGCAGCTCCCGAGTCTCTCTGAACTGTGCCAATCTTCCCTTACTCTGAAATTATAAAAATAGCTACCACCTTCTAACTCTATGCTCAGAGCAGTGCTGAGTGTACTTGAGCTGTTGCTGTTTCTCACAAATACTATTTTAGTGGTGTCCCTCCTTTCTGGGAACCTGAGTGCTTTAAGAGCAAACATCACGACTACTGTGCTCACCACTGAATCCCCCCCCCCATCCCTAACTGCAGAGCCTAGAACTCACAAGACTTGTTAATGTAGTGAACACAGCTTTCAATTTTTCAATGCTCTCCCTATTTTAGCACAATAACTTTTTAAGAGTTAACTAAGTTTAGGCAACTGAAGCATTTCCTCAAAGCTAGTAAATATCAGAGCCAAGATTCAGACTGTGCTCAGTTTGACCACAGAGGACATGGCTGTTCCACCAACTTCCTGGGCCATCAGTTAATTTGAAGAATATCTGTTAATTAAGGAATTTCAGATTGATAGCATGAAGCACATTCAAGTCCTGCTCCTTCACCCTTACATGAAGGAGGTGAGCTGTAAACTTGAGTTTTGGTTTTCGGCAAGACTGTATTAAAGCCACCTTTGGGCCTTGATATGGTCTACAATGTTACATTGTATGTTTCAAAATTCACAATGCTATCAGCAATCAAGTGCTCGCCCCCTCCTCACACAAAATATGTATCACTATCTCCGTATCCTGAAGCCAGCCTGGACTGCCTGATCTACTGGAAGGTTTTAGGAATTTTATAAGCTATGTGTTCAATTAAAACCGAAATTTACACAAAAATAAGCTCTATTAAAATCAAAGGAAATTGCAATGGAGAAAGGGCAATTTTTCAACAGTTTTCAACAATTGGATGTCCAGAGGCAAAAAAAGTTCAGAATTAAAAAATTCCCACCTTAGAGTTGGAGGGAGGTAGTGGTGGGTAGATATGATCAAAATACATTGTATATATGTGTGAAAATTTCAAAGAATGAATAAAAATATCAGTAAACAAAAACCTTCCTGTCTTATAAAAAGTTAATTCAAAGTGAGTCATGGATTAGATATAAATATAACACTTTCTGAGAAACAAGGGAAAATACTCAGAATCTAATGCAAGTGAGGCGCTCCTAACCGTGACAAAGCAGGACCCACAAGAAAACTGGCAAACTGACAAATTGCACTTGGTAAAAATTAAAACCTTTTGGTGGCTACCGAGATGGCTCAGTGGTTAGGAGCACTGGTGGCTCTTGCAGAGGACCTGGGTTCAATTTCCCAGCTCCCATATGGCAGCTAACAACCATCCATAACTCCAGTGCCAGGGAATCCAACGCCCTCTTCTGACCTACATAGGCATTGCAAGGCATGGGTGCACTTACATACATGCAGGCAGTACACCCATACATATAAAAATAATAGAAATAAAATATTTAAAAATCAAAACCTTTTGTGGAAACAAGGCACTTTTAATGGGATGCAAAGAAAAGATACAGACTGGGAGGAAAAAAACTGTATCTGACAAATTTCATATATCCAGAAAATATAAAGAACTCTTAAAACTCAGTGGTAAAGAAACAAACAGCCCACTTAGAAAATTGGCAGGAGGTATGAAGAGACACTTCACAGTAGAGGTGCCCCAAGTGACACATAAGAACAAGAAAAGTGTCCAACACTGCTAGCAGCCGGGGACTACAACTAAAAGCCCAGGACACCTATCCCTGGCTACTGAAAAGCAGACGCAGCACACAACTCTGCAGGTATGGCAGGAGCTCAGTCCCACATGCTGGCGGGATGCCGGGTTCAGGCATGATGGAAGACACTTCAGACATTTCTTGCACTAATCCAAGACCCCACCAATCACTCTTGGGTACTTATCCCAGAAAAATGAAAAGCTACATCCACACAAAACCTGTACACTAATGTTTATGGCAGAATAATCTTGGTAACAAAATGTGGAAATAACCCAAATAGCCCCTAAGAGGTGAAGGGTGAGACAGTTTGAATGAAATGCCACTCTGCAGCAACGTGGACACTCTATGTAATTATGTTGAGCAGATGTGATGGTTAATTTTACTGTTAATTTGACTGGTTAAGAAGCACCTAGGAGATTAGTTAAGCACAGCTCTGGGCCTGTCTGCATTTGTAAAGAGGATTAATGAAGGTGGAGGACCTTTCTTCCATGTGGGTGACCATCCCAAAGGAATACAGGGAGGCAATGGCCTTCCAGCTTGAGCGTTCTCCCACTCTTCATCACATGCCTGGGTCATGATGCTCTGCCTCCCCACAGGACCAGCATCCATGCAGCCAACCTTGGAGCCCAAATAAATCCTTCCTCCTTTATATCAAGTGACATTTTTTGCTAATTACCTTGATTTGATCATTATATATGATGTTTGAGTTATATATGATGTTGAAATATCACACTGCACCTTATATTTGTAAAATAATTGTCTCTACCATAAAGTAAAATTAAAAACTGAAAACAAACATATAAACCCATAAATAAAGTGTAAATATGTGGATTAAACTTGAAAGTGTGTCAGGCTAGCAGTCTTTACATTCTGAATAGCTGCAATTTGGAAAAATAGTTTCTTATTATTTGAAAACTACTATTTGATTCACTGAAGAAGGTGCTCATGCCACTCAGGAAAGTTCTAACCTTTGTATTTTTGTTTAACTTTCTTCTTAACTCGTGGTAGTTTGAATGAGAATGGCCCCATAGGTCCAAGTACTGGAACACCTGGCCAGTTGGTGGGGCTGTTTGGGGACGGTCATGTGAGCTTCAGGAGGTGTGGCCATGCTGGAGGAAGCCTGGCACCAAGGGTGGCTTTGAGTGTTCTTAAGCCTCACCCCACTTTCAACTTGCCCTATCTGTGAGTGCTCAAGATGTGGGGGCCCGACTTTCAACTCCAGCTGCCTCTCCACGTGCCTTCCACCACGATGGACTCTTATCTTTCCAGAACTGTAAGTCCAACAAACTCTTCCTTTTATAAGTTGCGTTGGTCATGGCGTTTTATCACAGCACAAGAAAGTAGCTAAGATAGTGAAAACGAGCGTCTTCATGTTAGAATTGTACCCATTCATCAGCTGCACCCACAGGTTGGCTTGAGGTATTTGGTCCAGATTTAAAAAAAAAGAATTCTTAAGGTAGGGAGAGCAATTGAGGATGATTCCTGACATCAGCCTTGGACTTCCACATGCACACAAACACATGCACATGCGCCTGCATGCACATGTGCCCACATACAAGCAAACACAACACACACATACAAAAAATTGAAAAAGAGAAAATTCTTTCTGAATTACTAGCTATATAGAATTTACCACAAAGAATATTATACATAACTATTACTTGTAAATTGTGTGCAATTTTTATTGGCAAAATTAAAAATAAACTTAGCCATGTACATACACACATTGTGAGCATGGCCAGTATTGAAGGTTCCCAGGATCATGCTGGCTTTCTATCTTCTTCTGGGGGAAGCCAGCTGGCCTGGCTGCCCTCTCACACGGGTGGAGCAGAGCTGAGCCAGCCTGCCTACTGTGTGCCCTAGCCAGCCATCATCATCACCCAGTGGCTGTCAAGACCTGGCTGCAGTCCCCAACAACATGAGGAACCTGAGAGGTCTACAGATTTCAGAAAACAATCTAGCGGACACTGGCGTAAAGCTGTGAAGTTGTGAAATCTCCCAAGTGCCACTCAGAGGATCTTGGGTTGGAGGCCTGCGAGCTAACTGCTGCCTGCTGTGAGGACCCAGCTTCTGCTTTTACCCGCAGTAAACCCTGAGGGAAACCAACCTGGTGGAGAAGCCTTGGTCCACAGTGGGATCATTGTGCTGAGTGAGGACTGGAAACAGCCAAAGTGTAACCTGATGAAGGGCTGCAAACAACTAACTTTGATGAGGAAAACCAAGCATTTCCGACCACTGAGAAAAAGAGAAATCCCTGCTTGACATTCCTAAGCAGGGTGTAAGAGAAACAGAAATGAAGAGTGAAAGCCCCACTCCAAAAAATCCTGGTTATATTCTGACCCAAAACCATTACAAAGGAAAGGGAGTGGGCCCTTACTTTGGCCCACCTCTGTGTAAGAATTACAGGTTGACTCTGTGTGCACCCCATCTTCCCATAGCAGGGAGTCCATGGAGAGCCTGGCTACCCTGACCCCAGTGGGGATGCAGGCGCCCCAGGTGTGCAGGGCTATTGGGAACTAAAAACCTGGTTATATTCTGACCCAAAACCATTACAAAGGAAAGGGAGTGGGCCCTTACTTTGGCCTACCTCTGTGTAAGAATTACAGGTTGACTCTGTGTGCACCCCATCTTCCCATAGCAGGGAGTCCATGGAGAGCCTGGCTACCCTGACCCCAGTGGGGATGCAGGCGCCCCAGGTGTGCAGGGCTATTGGGAACTTCCTGGGCTCCTGAGGACTACATGGGAGACAGGGTGTGCTGAGCAGTTAGCAGAGGTGGCTGTAAGTGTCAAGTGGGAAGCCCTGAGTGCAGTCAGGATGGTGAGATCTCCCAGGACCTTCTGGATCCCCTGGGTATCAAGGCAAGCAAGGACCCCCATGGGCACCCTGACCCTTGAGGCGTTCCTGGCATTGTGGGACAGGGGGTCAGACTGGCAACACAGGGCCCAAGGGAAAGTACGGAGAGATGGGCGATGGAGGAGAAGTTGGACATTGGGCACCCTGGTAGGCCCGGCCCCAGGGATTCCAGGTAACACCTTGGTCCAGTCGGGCCACCCTTCTGTCTCTGGGCTTGGGGGTTAATGACCCGTAAACATCTGGATCAAGAGCATGGAGGCCTGGCACTCAGTCAACTTGGAGGTCTCTGGGAGGGGTCTGACTGGGAACTGGCAGCCTGGGACTCTGAGGACTTCTAAGGATCTGCCACAATCACCTGAAGGAGGGGAGGGCTGGCATTTTCTCCCAAGACTCGCTGATTGGGATTCGGGCAGCATATCTGCATCTTTCTTCCTGTGATGCCCTTGGCCTCATTTTCCCTAGCTGCTCACCTGTCCCTCTCACAGGTCTCTTTGGTCGCCTGGCCAGGTTATCAATGGCAAGGATGGAGACAGAGGGTCCCCAGAGGCTCCAGGAGAAGCAGGCAGACCCAGCCTACCAGGCCCAGGGGGGCTACCCGGCTTCTGTGAGCCTGCAGACTGCCTGGAAGTTTCAGCTTAATGCCTCTGCCTGCCTCACAGAGCCCAGGTCCATCAAGGGGCCACGAGTAGCCAGCCAGGACAGAGCCCATCAGTGTCCTAGGTCCCCTCTGGGTAGACATACACCCCAGCCCCAGACCATTCTTAGAACCTTCTGTCTGGAAGTTGTCCTGAAGACAAGTTCAACACAGGGAAAGGGAAGGGAGGGCATCAGAGTAAAGGGAAGGCCACCAGCACAATCTGGGGATAGCCAGAGGTCACAAGGGAAGAGTGTCGCTTTTCTTCCCAGAGCCACTCAGATGCTATCAGCTACCCCTGATCCATACCATTCTGCACCCATCCTGTCCTTTGGGCGGGTGGCCTGAGGCCTCTCTGGGTCTTCACTGCAATCTCCCTCTTTGGACTTTACTTAATGACCATGTTCTGAGGATGTGGACTCTGAGATAGCAATCCTTGGCCCAGCCCCTACTGACTCTGCCTCCCATATGAGTATGTAAGCACTGATCTCCCTTCTGCTTCTGGCATTACTGTCTTCTAGTTCTTTCTCCCCAGATCCACTCCAGGGATCTTTGTGTAAATGAAAACCCCTAACAAACCAGAAAAAAAATTATAGATCACTGACACTCTAATGAGATATGATTTCTCAGGTACCCAGCTCAGAGGTGTTATGTAAGATGAAGGGATTTTCCATTTGCTAATAGAAGACATGACATGGGGGTGGGGGTGGGGCTGTGGTAGGCGGAGTGTAGAGAAGGGGGAGGAGGTTTGAATATAATTAAAATTCATTGTACGAAACTCTTGAATTAATAAGATTTCTCTTAAATTTGAAAAAGAAAGATCTATCTTTATTTGTTAGTAGAGAAGATCACAGCTCAGGTCTTTAAAGTGGTGATACAAGTTAATTGTGTTTAAGACTGGCTTTTATGTCTTGCAATTCCTGTGTTTTATCCGCCCCAAGGTATGCACAGAGTTGTGTATTCAAGAATCACCAGTCTATTACAACTCTAAATCCCACTGACTTTACAGGATGGTGTTCTGGCGGCCCCTCACTCTAACAGTGAGCTGGGTCTGCACCAAATGTGCTTCGAGTTTGGCACGTGTTGATGGTTTTCCTGTTTCTCTTGCTATAAAAAAAAAAAAAATTCAGAAGGCAAGATTTCTTCACAGCATTCCTGAGACCAATCACATCTGGTCTTCTTCTGTTACTACATGTTTTACATTCATGATCCTGTATTGTGCCAGAGACCAGCCTTCCCTGTCTCCTTGCTGTTTGGCCCACTGCATGGTTTGTGATATTTAGGCCCACTTTGGCTGTTCACCCCCAGTTCTAACGCTTAGCACTGACCGTTTTAAAATTCACTCCTTTCCTTCTTCCTGTGATGTTGCCTCCCTTAATTATTGTGGAAACTCACATCCTTTTTACTGATTTCCTCCCCAAATCTAGACAAATCTCTTTGACATTGGTCGGTTACCCCCAACTTATGGTCACACCTGTGTGGCTTCTGTCATACCACACTGCCATTTTCTCAGTGAGGAGCTGCTTCCTAATTTTGACCTAAATTTTACCATAGTGGCTAATTTACTACTTGTTCAATAGTAAAATCTTTTAAAAAACTTGTTTCAGTGGAATGACTGAATAGACTGTGTCACCAAAGAATGTCAGTTCATCTCTCTTAGCTCTGGTCTCTTGTCTATAAGTTGCGAATAATAAAAAAGGTTATAGATATGTCCTATGAACTATAGTCTGTATAATATGTGCTTAATGTAGCTCTATGGTATATTTAGTGACCATTATTGGCACTGTCATGACCCTGACACTATTCTTGATGGCACAGTCAGTCCTGTGAGTATGCCAGTGAGTTGCTGGTGCAGCCTAGTTGTGGCTTTAGAGTTAGGGGTCAGAAGGTGCGTGGCCTCCTCTCAGGTCACCCTGGCTGGGTGCCCATGACCTTGGGGTAATCAGCCTTTCTAGGCTTCAATTCCTGCATCTGCAAGATGAGTGCGGACTTGGGGGACTTAGTGCTGAGCTTCTCTGGGGCTCTAGTGGCCTGTGTTTGCACATTGCTGTGTGACAAGTCATCTCTGGCTGAGCTGGGCTCCTAGTCACAGGGAGGGCCGAGTCTTCGGTCACTTCTTCCCAAGCCGTGAGTCTCCTCCAGCATGGGCCAAGGCCATCTTGGGGGTGTTGGTGATGGGTGCACGGACACGGGGGCAGTGCATTTTGGTGGGTGCTAACTGGAAAAGGATTATGGCCCTCAGCATATGACCACCGGGACCATTTGGAAGTTATAGAAGGAAAAAAATCAATGCCAGAGAATGGCAGATGTGACACATTGAATGGTTTTTTTTCCTGGCAGGTCCTGTGAGAGAGATGTCTCTCGAGCTGATCAACCTGGTGATACTGCTCCAATCTGTCCTTCCTGCAAGACACCACAGGACACGGGACCAGTGACCTCAATTACAGAGGCAGGAACACAGATGCCCAAGAATCACAGAGTGTCACAGTTCCAAGAGCCCTTGTCTAGTCCAGACATTCGATTTTACACATGAAGAAATGTGAGGTCACAGAGGTCAGAGGTCACCTACACGGTCACACAGTTAGTGGCAGAGTACATGTCCAGAATCCAAGCTTACAGTCTCTTTCCCTGGCTCCATCCACCAAGGTCAAAAATGACCCTAATCAAAATTGCAGGTGAGAGCTAAAGGTGGTTTGGGGAACAAAACACTAATTTCTAATTCTTCACTCTTTTGAGAACAGCAAAGCCTTTACTTTTAAGGTATGTGCTGCTGGACCTTAGGATCATGAGCAACTGACCGGGGCTTGGAGGGCCTTTTCTTTTATGGCTCAGCCTACGCCCAGTCACGCACCTCCGGGGGTGGGCTACAAGGGAATATGCAGCCAGTGTATGCGGAGCAGGTCAGCAGCTCTTTTAGGATGAAGAGGTCTGTAATGAGTGCCTCGGGAAGGAAGTCCAGCTTTAGAGTAAGGAAATCAGACATCTATGTCACTACATTTGCACCGGAAGAGGGCACGCAGCGTGCAAACATTCTCACTTTTATCCTATTTTAATAGTGTAAGTATTGTGACTTGACAGTTCCGTCTCTCAGTCTGTCTTTCTCTGTCTCATTTCACTCTTGGGGAAATGAAAGACAAAGTGGACCCTCCTGTAATTTTGTTTGGGGCGTCATGTGCAAACCGGTGCTGTCATCCATCTCTCTCCCTGAATGTTTGCTTTCTTATCTTGTGGGGCTCCCCCTCACCTCGCCACCCCTCCTGCTTCCTCTGGGACTTCTCTCCCCTCCCCTGCCTGCCACCTAGGCCCTCTCATTCCCCAAGTCTGCCAGGTACCTGCAGGTCTCCTCTCCCCCATGCTGCCAGGCCTCCTGACTACCCACCCAGCTCCCCAAGATCGTCTGTCCCCAACCCTCAGTTGACCAGAGCTCAGTCAATACAGCACCAGGGGAGAGGACCATCAAGGGGTATGCTGACCCTTGGGCAGTGTCCGTATGCACAAGCAGGGTGGACTCTCAGAAGACTACGGATTGACATTTTGGTTCTTTGGAGGGACATGGTACTTTGGAACCTGAAGCCCACAGTACAGGCCTGAAGAGAGAACTGTCTGTTCAGGGTAGTTAGGAAGTCTCCTGTGGCTGAATCTGGTGACTGTCAAACCCACTGTGACTTCTCGCTGGCCACACCCTCTCAACTTCCCTCATTCACTTGGGATCTGGTGGCTCAGTGGCTCCTGTTGATGGGTTGGGGGAGTGAGTGTCACAAGTCACTTCTCATTCTGGTCCTGTAGACATACCTGGTGCAAAGACCTAGCTCTGTCACAGCAGCCTTGCAGGCTGCAAGGTGTAAAAGGGCCTCCTAATGCATTCGGGGCTTTCAGTGTACAGTGAACTCTTAGTGTGTTAAACGCTTCATTCTTGGGGCCTTTTGTACTTGAAGCAAAGCCTCAGCTTTTTTTTTTCTTTTCTTTTCTTTTTTTGGTCTTCTTTTGAAACAGGGTCTTTTTGTAGCCCCAACGGTCCTGGAACTCACTTTATAGACCAGGCTGGCTTTGAACTCACAGAGATCCGCCTGCCTCTGCCTCCCAAGTGCTGGGATTAAAGGCACGCGCCACCGTGCCCGGCAGAGCCTCCGCTTTTTATTCTGCTCCGTAAATCTGTCTCGTGATGATGACAGGGAAACAAGACCATTGCAGGGTTCTAACTGCCCTATGTCTCATTTAGGAATATGAATGTGTGGGTGCAGGATGGAGGGATTTGAGGGTAAGTCATATGCATCCCCCCACTTTCTGTTCTGCTTTAACACTTTCCTGAAGTCTTGAGTTTCTCTAATTTCTGTTAAGTATAAGAGTATAGTTTTTAAGATGAAAAATAAAACTTTAAAGGCAAATTAAATGTCTCAGATGATTTTGCACTGTAAACTGTCAATACTTTGGAACTTTTTATAGTCAGGATATAATTTAAGCCTAATAAATTCTGTATTTCATTTACTTAAGAGACCTTAATTTTAACTTATTTCCAGGCATATAATAGAGGAAATTTTTAAAAATGACAAGTTATTGCTATGAGGCTAGCATCTTTTCCATTATATTAATCTAGAGAAATGAAATTCATTTATCCTAACTTTAGGTAATCTATAACGAAAAAGCAAATAAACAAATTACAAACCTGGGTACATTCTTGTTCTCAAAGTTAAACTGCTTATAAATGACCATTGTTATGAACTTGAATTGCTGCCCATAAAGATTAGTACTACAAATACCTATGAGTCAATCAATAAACACTGGTTAAATATGTTTCATAAGCTTAGTATTTCATAGAAGAAAATCTTAAACTCATTGATTCTTTCACATATGAAAACTATCTAATTGATATCTATTAATTTTGCAATCTCTATGGTAGACCACCTTTCCAGAAATAGGTGAATACCTTTGAAAAGAAACGGGCTACATGTATGAAAACCATGTGTGCCCATCTTTGTATATCAAGAGTGAGCCATCTAACTTGGACACAAAACACAAGTCTATAGTCATTTAAATTCTTAGTATGTCAACAAAAGTCATCATGGTTGTGTCCGTTGTCCCCCACGCCTCCCACCCCCAAGCCTGTATCTTGGACCGCACCTCCTGGAAGGCTGAGAAACTGACTGGCATGTCAATGACTCTGGGGAGTTTGGTATGTTGCAGGTCCAGAGCCTATTTAAGTTTATCTTGGGCCATCTTAAGCCCCATAAATAGCCATTCCTCACCCACCTCCGTGTCTGTCCTAACATCCTGTGACTCACAGATAAAAACCTTTCAGAATGTATTAACTTAGCAGACCTCCAGCTTTCATCAACAAAAACGCTAAGGATTCCGTCAGATGGCATCTGAGGCCTACAGCAGAATTCTCCCCACTTTCTGTAACCAGCCTCTCTGATGTCTCCACCAATGTATTTGAAAAGTGTCTTGATTTATGGCCTTCTTTGTTCTGTTACTGTAAAAACTTCATGAAACTGTTACCGTGTAGGAACATGGAATTTGGGCTAACCTGAATCTGTGTTCCCTGGCCATGGTCATTCATACTTGACTCCAGGGTAAGCTACTTCTTATCCCCTTTGAGGTGAGACTTGTGCTTTTGTTTATATAGTGAGTTATGTAAAATGTGAAAACTGACAAGTAAGACTTAGATGGTACCATCTGCTGGCTACTCTGGACCACTCTTGTAGAACGGCTCACAAGGCCATCTGGGTTGGAGGCTTTTCTTCTCAGACCTTCCGAACACAGCTTTACATTAGCATGTTCAGTATAGCAAGTGACACTTTGGCTGGATTTCTAGGAGCCATTCCTGACCCTCATTTCATTCCAGTTGGAGGTAATTACTTACTGCTAATGCAAAATGCAAAAGAGGCCCTTAAATTCAGTTGAGTTATTATGTAGATTGGAAGCCAGACCTCCCAATGCCTCTCCTCCAACAGCACCTTAAAACTCTTGTGTACTTTGTCAAATAGAAAAGCCAACTTGCGTTTTCCGGGCAGCCTTAAGATGTTGCTTCTTGGCCTGGTGGAGGAAATGGGTCAGCTGCCTAGAGATGAAGTCACTGGTAGATGAGGCAGTAACAGTGCAGTTGAAATATATACTCCCTGTGCCTAATCAGAGACATGAAATATAGTTTTTATTCATTTCTTTGTACAGCGCATTGGAAACACAAGCTTTTGTTTAAGGTGTTCTAAATAGAACCTCTAAAATTTAGCCACAGTCTCTGGGTAATTTTGTTGTTGCTCTGAGTCGAGATGGAAACTTTGAATATTAACTCACTTATATTCAAATCAATCATTTCAGTACACCAAGACTCATCTCTGGATTAATAGTATTTACAGTAAAGATGGAGCATGGTTTCTCTTAGCCTCATTCCGGGAATCAATAACAAACAACAGTAAAAGGCTATTTTTTTCAGTGAATACCTAAATGACTTCACAACCATTATTCCACTCAGAGGAAAAATTATTCTTATATCACAGCAAGGGAGAGAGAATGTGTGGCTTCTATTAAGACTAATGGAGTCTGGGATGCAAAGTTCAGTTGTCAGGAAGAAAGTTATTTGCCACAGGCCCCAAGAACTGCAGAGAAATTTACCAATTAGTTCGCCTTCAACTGAGGAGCGCCGCATACTGCTTGACTCTCCTTCACGAGCGAGCAAAGCCCACGATCATTAGATTTCCTGAAAAGGGGAAACTAGATATTTTCCATAAATTAAAAACACGGCAGATATAATGAAAGAAGCTTACAGATATGGGACTGGGCATTAGTTATTTCTCATGATGTAGAAAATTAAAGTCTACAAAATATAGAAACATCACACTTGAAAAATAGGGAGTGGAGGTGATTGATAGCCTTGGTTCCTGCCTCTAGGGCAGGACCCAAACAGCCTTTCTCCTCCTTTCAACACTTTCCCAGTTTCTGACATTTTCTGCTCTAATCAAAACACCACTCAACGCAGTCTTTTGTTTTGCAGGGTCCTATGTAGACCACACTGGCTTTGAACTCAACATGTGGCCAAAGATGACCTTGAAGTTCTGATCCTTCTACCTCCACTTCCCAAGTGTTAGGATTGCAGGTGTGTGACATGTGTCAGTGTATCTGGTGCTAGGGATTGAAGACAGAGTTCTGTGTGTGCTAGCCAAGCACTTTACCAACTGAGCTACACCCCCAGCCTCAACACAGTCTGTTGTTGTTGTTTTTTTAAATAGTTAATTATTTTTATTTTATGTGTGTGAGTGTATTGACTGCATGTGTATGTGTCCTGCAGTGCCTGCGGAGGTAGAGGAAAGCTTGGATCCCCTGGAACTGGAGTTATGGATGATTGTTAACTGCCATATGGATGCTGGGACTTGAACCCAAGTTTTCTGCAAGAGCAGCCAGTGCTCTTAACTACTGAGCCCTCTCTCCAGCCCTAACACAGCCCTTTTAATCATCTGCTTTCCCCACCTGCCTCCACAAACAGCATCTCAGGCACCATTTTAAATTCAATGTATTGGGAGCCATTGTCATTTTTTTAAAATTTTATTTTTATTTTATATGTGTGTATTGCCTGCATGTAGGTAAGTGCTCCCGTGTCATGCAATGCCCATGGAGGTCAGAAGATGCTGTCAGATCCCCTGGGACTGGAGTTATGGACAGTTGTCAGCTGCCATGTGAGTTCTGGGATTCGAACCCGGGTCTTCTGCAAGAACAACCAGTGTTTTTAACTGCTGAGCCATCTCTCCAGCCCTGGGAGCCATAATCTTATACATAAAGAACGACTGAACCTCTGTCCCAAGCACTCTGGACAGCTTTATCACATGCTGAAATAACCAGTCCCAGGGTCTTAGACTGCCAGACCAGGCTTGTGCCAGAGGGAGACTTCATAGATGTTCACTGCACAGAGCTACTGCATCCATTTGCCCCTTGACCTTGGCGTTGTCCTGGCAGCTCCATTGGGTCAGGACAGAATCCAGGGTAAGCCTCCACTTCCCAAGAAAGCTACGTCAGGCTGACCTCTAAGTTGTCCAGGATCCCCAAGACATCGGTGATATTGTCTTGTATTTCCAGGCATCTTAATCTCAAAAGATAGTCAGGCTTTTGCATAAGCTAGTGTGACTCAATTTGGTAAGCCTCAAAAGTAGAAAAAACACTTTTCTTCCTCAAGTAAATTCTGGCCACAAAGTGCTATAACTATGGATCAAACATGAATTCTGTGGGAGAAAAACTGGGGGAGGAAGTAGACATTTCTATGGAAGAGCAAAGTCCTTAGATTGGATGCCCGACTTGCAAATTCTCCCATGTTAACCTTTGGATCGGCCCCATATTCAAGGGAGTCGCTTTATAGAATGTGCTTGCGTATCATAACAAATGAATTCTGGAAGGATAATTCTTCAGATTTCAATTCATTCATCCATCTGTGCATGCATTCTTCGAGTAATCATAACACAGAATACAGATTAGACTCTTACACAGGACACTGGGGATGCTATGGTGAAAAAATGGATCAAAATCTCTGCCCTATGTGCTTCTAATTCTTGGACTGGGGAGAAGGAGCAGAGTAATTAATTACTGGAACAAGAACGGCAGACAGAAAAAGAGCAATCTCATTTATTCTCAGAACACTAAACACCTCCGCTCTCCTCCTCCTCTCCCTGTGATTAAGCACAAATCCTTCACCAAACAAAACTTTCTCTTTTTTCACACCTCATCACTACCCATATCACATTTCTTAGCTCCAGATCATCTTGTCTTATAAACTATTACCCATGGACCTGATATAACAACCGTCTATTTTTGTGTTTTAAGAAATGAAAGCACTTCCTAAGAAATTGTTGCTAGTGTTCTTAGACGCAACCAGGACACATTTTCCTCAAGATTCCTGCACCGTATATCAGGGGAAATGCCTCTGCATCCTCCCAGGATGAAAACCATTGCCTCGGGCAGCCTTCTAGTGTGAGAAGTACCCAGGGACACGGTATCCCTTTGTTTTTTGATCTGCCCACGTTGAATCCTTGTGCTGCTCAGCATGTGACCATTAAGTAAAAATCCTGCTGGGCCCACAGCTCTCCTGTACCCAACATGTGCAAACCTGCACCCCAACTTTTCTTAAAGAATGTGACATTCAGGTCTTGTTCTACTCCATAGAAATCCTATATTGCTTGAGCTGTGTGCTGAGTCTTGGTTACTAACATGCATCCATAGTTTATGTAGTTTCCATGAATTACATGTATTACCTTGTCATAATACTGAGCAGAGAACACAAATTATATATTGAGATGTCAGGAAAGTAATATTCTGGTTAAACTCTCAGGATACCTTTATCTCTAATTGCTGAAATGGAGAAATTAGCTCACTTCCTCCCCCAAATATAACTGAGGACTACCGGGTGAAGGGGGGCGTAGATTGCCCCTGAAAATGCCTCAGGATTGTAGGCTCCATGGCAGATGTGAGTGTGGCTGAGCCCCATCCTCAGGGTGTAGAACAGGGGCTTGGAGAAAAGTCTTCTCTGATGAGCTGCGATTTCAACTCGGTCAAATGTTTACGTTCAGTGAAATGCCTGGATATTTAATAGTCAGTTCCCCGACCAGGCTGGGCTCGAACTGACAGAGATCCAGATTAACGGCATATACCACCACACCTGGCATTACAATCGTTAAACTGTTTCCCAGAGATGAGATGTCAAAGAACCTGGATTTTGCTGATTGGCTACAGGTGAACTAACCAGCCTTCGGTTACAGATATGCTACAACACTTGTGGCTGTGGCTCTCAGGGGTGTTCTAGCATAACAGCTGAAGACTAAATCCAACCTAAGGAACTTTTGGCAGATGGAGGAAGACAGTGTCTTACAGGGATAAGACTCTTGGAGGGCCCAATGGATGGACATTTAGGGACACAAATCAGACTCTATAGGCTGATACACACACACACACACACACACACACACACATTCAATTGGGCAGGGGGTGGGGTGGGGAGAGGGGATCTAAACACTATCAAACTATATTGTATGAAAATCACAAAAATTCAGTGAAAAATCTATAGATACCAGAGCCAAATTGGTTTAAATCCTACCCACCTCTATCATTAAACCGTCCTGAAAAGTGGGCAAAATTACTTAATCTCTTTAGCTCAGTTTTTTCATCTAGAAAATGGAAATAATACCACCATTCTCAGGTTGGTGTGAAGGACACATTAATACTCTGAACATGTTTGGAGCAGTGTACCTCAATAAACACTGTTATGACTAGAGATTGCTTGTTAAAGCCACTTAACATCAGCTCTCTCTGACAGCTACCTCTATATTTAGTATATCTATCTTCACCACTTTAGGGGGAAGTAAGTCATTCTTTAGAGAAGCAAAGATGGCTCCATGTGTACTTTTAGAAGGTTCATCATTTGGTAAGTGCCTGTGACAAGTGCCTGCCGTGGACCCCAAGTCATTCTCTCTAGACCCGGACTTGGGGTGAACTGGTCTAGATGTCCGCAGAGGTGGAGAGTCAGAGAACTGAGACTACTGTCCTCATGGCCGCCAGCTCCCCAAAGCTGCATGCGTGGACTCGTCTATTCCAAAGTTCTCTTTTGCAGTCTGAGTTGTTCTGATTTGGGATGGAAGACAGAAAGGGCCACAGAAAGCCAAGGAAGTTGGACACCAAAGTAATAATCTCAGGCAACACGAGGGTAGACCTGGCAAGACCTGGAAATTGGGGCCTTGCTGAGGGCGTGGAGGCAGCTTTGCGCATGCTCAGTGTGCCATTGTGCCTCCTGCCTAGTGTCCAGCACACATGTTTCTTAGCAAGTGTCTGCCCAGGCCTAATGAGGGACTGCTTGGATGTCAGAAGGCTTACTCCAGAAGTTCTCAGTCAGGACAGTGGAGCATCAGCTGCTCCAGTTCCTACAGATATCCCTAGGTGCAGTTTGCCTAGTGTATCTGAACCTCTCAGACCTAAAAAAATTGGCTCTTGTGTGACTGTCAAGTGAGAATGTATGGCAAAAGAAATCTGAATGTTCATTTAAATAAGTCATAGAATTAAAGCTGTTTGAAGGATAGTGCTTGCAAAGTGACCGGCTCTGAGGTCTACAATGTTCTTATATTAGACATTGGGAAAAACAGGCCTGTGTGGGGTGTTCTGCCATATCAGCTGAAAGAGTAAAGGGCAAAGTTTATGTAGACATAGGTAAGTGACTCTGTTCAGAGCAAAGCACCTTGGGAAGGCTATGTAAGTACTTTCCCCAGTTGCCATGACAGGCGGCTGCTTCGTCCTCCGTCTCCACCTGGCTTGCTCCTTTTCCATGGTTCAAGTCTGTCTCTTCCCCTCATAACAAGCCAACTCTGAGGCACACAACTTTGCCGGCACTTTTTCAGAGGTTCTGAGGCGGGCTGCTTTAACTGGCAAGCGCATCCATTTCCTGGACAGTCATAGCAGATTATCAGTCATTCAGTGACTTAAGACAAGAGAAATTTTTTCCCGTCATGGTTCTGGAAGCCCGAAATCAGGGATGAAGGTTCTGGAAGGGCCACGCTTCTTCTTGAGGCTCTCAGGGTCCAACCTTCCTTGCCTCTTCGAGCTTCTGGTGGCTCCAGGAGGTCCAGGTCCCACGGCAGCCTCTGCTTCTACCTGTACAGGCTCTTCCTCATCGCTGCCTGTTTCTTCCCTCCCGTCTATTGTTTGGACATCTGTCATTGGGTTTAAGGTCTAAGGTCTACCTGGGTGATCTAGGATGATCTCATTTCAAGATCCTTAACTTCATTGCATCTGTAAGGATCCTTTTCCCTATAACGACACATTTATAGGTTCTTGGAATTAGAAGTCAGAATGTCTTTCTCTCTCTATCCTCTCTAGTAAGTAAGCCTAGCAACCAGAGCTCTTAAATGCATTTGTGGGCTTCAAGTAGAACTCTGCGGTACATTCCACAGACCGTCAGGGATGAAGTGCCCATCATGCTGGCTGTTAAGTGATCCACTTAGCACGGGAACACACATGATGGACCCTGGTCCATTTTAGAAGGCACTGCTGCTAACCTCCCCGCACGCTGCCTGTAATGTGTTCAGCACTAACTGTGGTGTATAACACTGGCTATTTAAGGAGACACAAGGGCAGTGTTTGAGAGGCCTGTGTGGATAAGAAATTTCACAGTGTCTCACTGTTACCCTAACTCACAGAGCCGTCACCTTGACATCTGCCAGCATGGCCACAGCTCCTCTGTCTTGTCTTCAGTGGCTACTGAACTACAGCTATGCTCATGACAGGATTTTTTATTTAATACTCCTATTATGATGCTAATTTTTCAAGGCTTCAGATGAAGATTACCACTGAATCTACACAGGCACAACTAAACCACAGCGATCCTAGGCAACTCCTTGTGATGGTCAGTTGTACAATTTCTGTGCTTAGGATTCACTTTCATTAAGAACCCCAAAAAGCAGATGGTGGAAAAGCAAGGACTCAGAAAGCAAGACAGGTGTGCTCAAACACTACCACAGTATGTGAAGTGAAGCCCTTAGGGGAGGCAGTTGGGTTGCTGTGGCCTGCTCTAGCTGGAGATCAGGCCAGGTTTGGTTTCTGGTTTACCACTTACTATGCAAGGTGGCAAGTGACTTCCCTTCTCTAGGGCTCAAGTTTTCATCATAGGAAGGATCCACACTGTGTAATGTCTGTGGTCCTATTTAACACATGCTATTTTTATTTATTTATTTATTTATTTATTTATTTATTTATTTGTGTGTGTGTGCTTTGTGGTGTGGTGTGTATGTGGTACGTGTGTGTGTGTGTGTGTCTGTGTGTGTGTGGTGTGGTGTGGCGTGTGTGTGGTATGGTGTGTATGTGGTACGTGTGTGTGTGTGTGTGTGTGTGTGTGTGTGTGTAGGCCCCAGGTTGATGTCTGTCAGGTGTCATTCTTCTGTTACCCCTCTACAGTTTTTTTTGAGACAGGGCCTCCCTGAATCCCTAGCTAGCCTGGAGCTCCCTATATAAACCAGGCTGTCCTAGATCTCACAGAGATCCACCTTGCCTCTGTCTTTGAGTGCTGGGATTAAAAGTGTGTGCCACCGTACCCAGATCTATCTTTATTTTTTTGACACACAGTCTCTCACTGGGCTTACCAACTAAACCGTCTCCCCAGCCCTGTTAACACATGCTTTAAATGGCTATAAAAATGCATACTGGCATGTGTAGGGCTGTGAGTGTGGGCATACGCACATATATCAGCTTTTTTATTAATTATAGGACATGCACCAACCAGGCTGGTTTATCTACCAGGCATAAGTCACGAGTTTCAGGTTAATGCACAGCCCTCGGCTCAATGATAACAATACTGAAAATAATTAGTATTTATCAAACGTTTCATATCAGGTATAACAGTAGTGTGCCTGACTCCTTGCCTGAACTCTGAAAACTATATTCTTTAACATCTGGTGATCCTGACCATATCTTCAGCTCTCATCTACAACTGCTTAAGCTAGAGTTGTGCACAGTAAGGATGGTTTTATTTACTACTCAAAATGCCAGATTTGTTAATTTTCAAATACAAGTGCCAGTGAAACCACACTTGGCACCACTAATCTCCAGCAACCTGGCAAAGCCAGAAGTCAGTGCCAGTATTATTATTTCAGGGCTTCACATACACCCTGTGTCAATGATTAAATAATCCGAACTACCTTGGACAGAAGGCCTCATGATTGCTACCATTTTACAGATAAGGAAACTGAGTCCTGGGGTGCATAAGTAGCTTCCCCACAGTCCTTCAGCAGTGTGTGTTGTGTGACTCGGTTTCCAGGGACTCTCACATTAACTAGTCTGCAGTTCCATGAAGGTGGCTGCCTGCCCCGTTTGCTTCTGTCTCTGGGTATCAGCCCAGTGCACGGCATATAGGTTATCAGTAAACACTCTGGAATGGCTGGTGGTCTAATTCAAATCCCTCACTTGTGACAACAGATCACATAACCAGCCCCCACACTGATCTTGTCACTGGTGACGAGGGGGACAGCTCTACTGCGCACGGGCAGATGAGGACAATTCCATGTCCACTCCCGGGAGTCAACTGACATCAGCATCAGCAGACATTCTGTTGACCCTTGGCTCTATCCGGCTGTGTAGAGGAAGTGCACTTGTGCAGTACGGGTCAGGGATGCAAAGGCAGATGATCTGGTTTCCTTGGTGATGATTATGGAAAAGGCATTCTGATTGGCCGTCCTGATCTTGCTTTGGTAAAGTGAGTGACTGTCACTTGTATAAGCTATGATTAGTTTTCATGATGCCTCCGTCTTTTGATCATTTAACAATGTTTTGCTTTCTAGTCACCAATACCACGTCCATGTCAGTGCATTTTCCAAACCCATCAGAAGAGAAGCAAAAAGAAACATGGCATGAGTGTCCCCATGGCATGCAACCTGCTCGTGCTAATTCTAGACAGTGGCTCATCTCAGTTGACAGGGTGCTCCAGAGGTGAGAAGGATGCTACCCAGCTCCAGCCACCTCCAGGTCACCAGTGCACAAGGGCCCTCTTAGAGGAGACACTTGCTGCAAATCCAAACCACTTAGCTCTGTGGGCTCCAAGAGGGTTGATTATTTAGTAAATATTTCATCAAGAACATTAGCTGTGGAATTCGGATGCTTAAGTAATGCAGATAATGAAATGTAAACAATTAAAAATTAATAATGTTTGAAATGTTAAGCATAATTAGGCAGGCGGTGTATCAGTAATGAGGAGGTCCATTCATGCTGAATTTCTGTCAGCCGCCTTCAGGGCTGTGTCACGGGAGAGATGTCCCTCAAGAGTTGCTCCAGAACTCAACACTTCGTGCCAACCTGCCCATGCCAACTTGTCAGAAGGCAGGACCTGTAGATGTCTGCAGGCAGAAGTTACCACAGTGTCCACATCTTTACATGGGCCGCAGAGAACATTCGCTGAGATGCATTTGAAGTGGGGCAGCGGAGACTATGAACACACTGCTAGAATGCACACTTGACTCAGAAGGAGCTAGCAGCCAAGCCAAGAGGAATCCGCGTTAGGTGGTGAATTATGTGATGGAGAAAGGCTCTCAGAGAGCTGCTCCCTATTCCTTTCTCTCCTCCTTGCTCTCTTCTTCAGTCATTGCCCTGTCCTCCTAGTGGCTAGTTTGAGTCTGTCTTCCAATAATACAATCCAGCGTCCTTCTTCTCACAAAGAGAATTCTCTCCACACGTCTCCTTATACGAGCAGCCAGCCTTCCTCTGATCCTTCATTCACAATCAAGCTTCTTGGAGGAGTGGAGCACATTTCCCTCTTCGGTCTCCCTGGACCCCCTCCCAGCTGGGCTCTGCTGCCAGGCCCTGTAAAGTCTACTCTAGTCAAGGCCGCTGTGCTGTTTTACTGCTTAATCCGGTGACCTCCCTGGTCAGCTTTGCAGGACCTTACACAAATGACTCTGTTCCTCAGAAATCCTCCCCTTTGATTTCCGCGCTCATATTTTTCCCAGTGTCCTTTTTGGCTTTTCCTGTGACCAGTTTTTAGGTCCTGGCCTAAGAACGTCCTCCCTCAGTTCTTACCTTCTCTACTCAGGGAGAGCAAACAACATTCAACAGAGACAAGGTAGGAGACACACATGTGAGATGGGCAGGAGATGAAGGAGTGGATGGCGGTAGGGAAATTCTGGCGATGGATTTATATGCGTGTAATGCCTGCATGTAGGAAGGTGCACCCATGTCTTGCAATGTCCATAGAGGTCAGAAGAGGTGCTGTATTCCTTGGAACTGGAGTAAGCTGGGAATCAAACCTGGGTCCTTTGCAAACACATTCAATGCTCTTAACTGTGGATCCATCTCTCCAGTCCCCATATTTTTTAAATGTACTTTTCTGTTTGTGTGTGTGTGTGTGTGTGTATGTGTGTGTGTGTGTGTGTGTATGTGTGTACATGTACCACAGTGCATGTGTGAAGGTCAGAGGACAATTTTCAGGTGCTAGTTCTCTTCTTTCACAATGTGGTTCTGGGGCTCAAGCTCAGATAGTGAGGTTCGAAGGACAAATACCTTTATAATACCTTCCTTTCTTTCCTTATTGCTGTGGTAAAACACCCTGACAAAAGTACCTTAAGGGGGAAAGTGCTTACTTGGTTCACAAGTCCAGGTTGCAGTCTGTCACTGTGGGGAGATCAAGGCAGCAGGGTCCTGAAGCAGCCAGTCACCTCACATCCACAGTCAGAAGCAGAGTGTGTGTGTGCTCACGCTCAGCCTGCTTTCTCTACTCATACACAATCAGGATTTACTGCTCAGAGAATGGTGCCACCGACACTGACACCAGACAAGGTCTTCCCACTAGTCAAGACACTCCCCACAGATGTGCCCAGATGCACTTAGACAGTGCTTCACTGAGACTCCCCAAGTGATTCTACACTCCGTCAGGTTGACAGTTAAAGCCAAACCATTGTACCTGTTGAGACATCTCCCAACAAGTTGATGTATTTTAACTTCTTTATAATTTAATGATGTTATTATTCGTGTTATAGTTACAAACTATGAATTTTTAGTATGTAGTTTTGCAAAACTTCAGTCTTTAGAAAAGCCTATATAGGAAAGGAAGGAAGGAAGGAAGGAAGGAAGGAAGGAAGGAAGGAAGGAAGGAAGGAAGGAAGGCCTCTGTTTGGTCAGAATCAGCCGGAAACCACCCTGAGGGCTGGTTTGGTGCTCTGCTCTTCTGAGTGGTCTGTGTTTCTTCCTGGATCCTGTAATGCTGGCTGTGCTGCTAGCCCCAAGACCTAAACCTTCAGCTCAGCTCAGGCTTTTAAGAGGCTGAAGATATTGATCATCTACAAATGATCTTAATGGGCCATCTCCAGGGAATATGTCTGGAACAAGACTCTTCTATCTCCCGTTTCTTCCCTAGCAGTGCACACACACACACACACACACACACACACACACACACACACGCACAGACTTTTCTGTCTCCTGACTTGTCTCAGCCAGATTTCTGTCTCTCCCTCTTTCACTTCCTACCTAGAGTGACTCAAAGTCTTTGGTATTCTCAGTCTGAAATAACTTTTACATCCAACCTGTGTTAGTTACTTTAATCTCTACTCTGACCAAATACCCAATAGGAACAGCCTGGAGAAGGATTTATTTTGGCTCATGATTCTGAGGCTCTCGGGCCATCATGGCAGGGAAGGCCTGGAGAAAGGCTCAGGCCACGGTGACAAACTGCATGGTAGCTGCTTGTCCCATGATTTTGATCAGGAACCAGAAAGCCAGAGCTGAAGAGGGACCTGGATCTAAGCTCCAAAGGCCCACCCCAGTGACACACTTCTGCCAGCCACATCTCCTGCCCCAAAGGTTATAAACCTGAAACGGGCACCAGCTGGGGAACAGATTAAATACATGAGCCTGTGGGGGACATTTCACAGTCAAGCTGCAGCACAGTCCCTCTATATCTAATTCTGCAGTCTCTGCCCTCATGAAGATCTCATCTTCTGCCTGAAGAAACCCACCAACCAACAACTTCTCTCATGGTCGCTTCTTTGTTCTGATGTACTGAGGTTTCAGACAGATGGACAAAGAGTGAAGGGACTTCTGAGGGAACAGGTCAGCTCTTCTTAGCCCTCTGTTTGCCCAGAATCAGCCTTCGTTCTGCAGGGTTCTTCAGAGTAATAGCTCATGAGGATAAGTGTTACTAGTCAGGTAGACCAGGAGAAAAAGTTCAGACTGTCCTGAGAAGCATGTAAATCATACCATGTAATGGTTGTTAGTATAAATGAAGCTAGTTTTCTAAGCATGTGGCATTTATTAGTGTGCTGGTACGTATTTGTGGAATGAAGGATAGAACCTATACCAGAGGTATCTTAGGAAACTGGGAAATTCCCTGACAGTGTCTCCCACAACGCTCATCCTAAAATCCTAAATCCTTCTGCCAATAAACAGACAGGGAGCTGGATGGAATTCAGTTGAAAGCTGTTTATTCTTCTTCCTTGGGGAACAGACGCTAGATTGAATCTAGGGGATCTCTGGCATCTTGGAATTGCCAGGAACTGAGGATGGAGTATGGGGGTGGGGCTTGGTTTTGTAAGCGTAAGGCTATGCTATCTTTTCTCATCTCTGGCTTTTCTTCTCATACCTCTACTTTGACTAAAAGGAGCTTTCTGAATCTGAAGGTGATCAAAAGTTTGTTCATTATGATGTTTAATAAATAAATTTGGGATTGTTTCTATGCTTCTATGATTGCTGAAGTTCCACTGAAAATGACTGGGGGCAGGAGGATGTTCCTGCTCATCTTCTTGTGAGCCAGGCTGAATTCAGGTACACGGGGAGGTGAAACCCTGCTGAGAATGAGTCTTAAATGCTTAAGCCAAGAGCCTACTCATAAGCACTTAGGTCACTGGAAGTTAACAAATGAATTTGAAGTTGAGCAATTTGTTGCATAAAGCCATTTACAGAATGGTGAGAGAGTGGCCTCGTGATTTCCCCAGCTTTTATACCCTTAGCCCCTCCCTTGCAAGCAGCTGTGGTCAACCGATTGGCTGGAAGAGGGAAGGGGAGTGGCTCCTTTGCAGAGTGTGGGAAGGAGGCGGGTCCATGGCTTCTCATCACAGGGTCGGAGGAACATCCAGGTCACAGGCGCCCATCTCTATTTATGAACACAATCTATCTGTGACCTCTTCCTACTCTGGCTAAATGATCTCCCTCCATCTGGCAAGGCCTTCCCACCGTCTTTCAGGCTCAGGTTAACTCCTCCTCCAAATCCCATTAACTCCTCCTTCTAAATCCCATTACATAGGAATTCAGACAGTGATTAGACCAGTAAGGACATGCTGTGTGGGACACACACTACCTTGATTCTTGTTTTATTTTGGACTATATTACATGATTTCTTGACTTCTCATCCGCGCTAAGTTTTGGGCACTTTTCAACCCTGCATCTTACTGAATGGGGGATGGGCATGGTCCTCCAGGTCTGCCTTTATACAAAACTATTATATTTTTCACTATACAAAAATGAAAAACTGTCACTTTTTTCATGATTTCATTTTTGCTTTCAATTTCATGTGTCTCTCATTATTAATTTCCATGGTTTTAAAAATATTTGTTAGCAATTTCAAATATATATCTTTACTTTAAATTTTTTATGATCTTCAAACCTATACAACTAAAATATATCAAAGACTCCACATGTGCAGTTGAAGTTTTTAACTCTAAGTGGTCTAGGGAGAGGGAGAAGGAAAAAGAAGACTCATAAATAAGAGAAAAATAACCCATTTTTTAAAAGAGAAGATGTTTTTAGTGGTTTTGAAATTGCAAAGACCTAAACTAGAGGCCTTAGAATCATCTGTTCCTGTCCTCATCTGTAGATGAAAAACCCACATCTTCTAGTACAAACCCAATGTTCTTTCCACTACATTACCACAGGACAGCTGCAGTAGGCCTTTAAAAATCCATGACACACACACACACACACACACACACACACACACACACACACACACCATAATAAAAACCATTACTTTGTATGTTAACTTTAAAAATTGAAAAGGAAACAAAAAATTTAGTATCTAAGATTCATTATTAGTAGTTGAACAAGTAATGCAATTTTGAGAAGACAAACACTTATGTGCTGGATAGCTTTAGTGTCAACTTGACACACCTGGGTTGAGGGAGCCTCAATTGGGGAATTTCCCCCATTGGACTGGCCTGTGGCCATGTTTGTGGGGCATTTTCTTGATTGTTGAATGATGTGGGAGGGCCCAGCCCACTGTGGGTGGTGCCACCCCTGGGCAGGTGGGCCTGTGTTGGTAGATAAGAGAGCAAGCTGAGCAGGGGCCAGGAGAGCAAGTCAGTAAGCAGCATTCCTCCATGGCCTGTGCTCCAGCTCCTGCCTCCAGGTTCCTGCCCTGAGTTCCTATCTTGGGCTCCCTGACGAACTGTGTGACCTGGGAAATGTAAGCCAAATAAACCTTTTCCTCCCCAAGTTGGTAGCGGTCAGCGTGTTTCGTCACAGTAATGGAGAATCAAACTAGGACAACCTATAAAACTGGTTTCATTTGGACACCCTCACAAACACTACTTTAGTACCTTACACCAACAGGTAGATTTGGGTTTGACTGCCCAAAGAGTTCCTTTCTCCTCCGATGCCAGTCACACTTGCATGTGGTTCAGGGGACTGTCCCTCAGTGGACCTGCCTGGGGGCCATGCTTCCAGGAAGCACTCTCATTCACAAGAAGCTGCCCATTATTTCTGTCTGCGTCTTTTTCTTATTGTGTTTTAAACCATGGAAAATGACAAAGTTTGATTTTTATTACAATTTTTAAAAATATATGTTGTTTCATATTAAAGACAGTGAATCAGACATTTGTTTAAAAAGTTATGTACCAACAAAATAAAGTGATAGACAGGGACCCTGTGCTGAGTCTGGGATGTACCATATCTTAACCATATAATCAGCTTCAAATGAATGGGAAAATACTGAGACTTTGGAAAATAGTCAAAGAACAGTTTAAGAAAGGAAATAATATTCTGAAAGAAAGAAATCCACAGTTAGAGGTATCTTTACGACCTGTTAATCTCGTCAAACTTCTTTTGGAAAATTGAGTATTCTTATTTCTATTTCTGCAGAGGATAACTGTTTGGTTACTGTGGTGCTTTGACTGAAAAATGTCCCCCATCATTCATTTGAACACTTGGCCCCTATTTGGTGGTGCCGTTTGGGAAGGTTATGGAACCTTTAGGAGGCAGAGACCTGCTGGAGGAAGTGCGTCATTGAGGCTGAGCTTTGAGGGTTTATGGTCTCATCTCACTTCCAGTTCCTTCTGTTTCCTGTGTGTGGATGAAAGTGTGATCAGCCAGCTCCTGCCAGTCAGCTGCTCTTGATGGGTCCCATGCCTTCTCCAACCACATCCCCGTGGAAGTATACGAAAAAATAAACCCTTTCTCTTCTAAGCTGCTTTTGGCTGTGGTATTTTATCAGAGCAACGGAAAGGTAAGTCATTCGCAGCCTTAGAAGAAAGTTCAGTGTTTGGAGAGTCAGACAGGCACTAATTTCTCATTCCCTTCCTTGCTAACAAATGACAGCTCAGAAGTCAACTTTATCTGGTAAGAAGTTGGTAGGAAACATCAAGGAGTTGTCAGGTGTGCTTAAGATGTCACACACAGGGCAAGGCCAGGAAGTCATTTCTAACTCGTGCACATTGATAGAAACAGGACCCAATTTTGTTCCTGACTGCATCAGTAGGGACTGAAAAGGGTTTGGACTTTATAAGCATCTAATGTTTATTGTAACTGGAATTAAATTGCATCAAAATATTGTGGTTTACTAACTTATTCTAAGTATTTTATAAAAACTCCAAATATTATTCTACAGATGCTAGAGCCAGGGGTCTGTATCTCCTGCGCTGACTTTGGAAGCCAATTCTTTGACATCTGAGCAATTTCTCCTTTACATAAAAAAGGAATTAACAAAATAATTTAGATCTAATAACAAAGTAATAAAATGCCAATTTCATTCCTTAGCTAATGCCATTTTCTAGTTTTTGAACACCCCATAGCAGAGTAACTCACCAACCCACACTCTGCACATACATATTTATTCAGTTCAACAGGAGTGTGTGCCATGCATTTACTCCTGATGATTTGTGCCTAAATAATAACTCCTGAATAGAACTCACTGCTTTATGGGTCTTTGGTGGGATTTTTAAAAAATAAATTCTGCACAAGGGATAGCATTAAAAGGGAAAAAAATGCGATTTTCCCCCTATGTAGATGCTGCGTTAGTTCCCTTTTATTAAACCAAGCAATAAAAATCACTCTGACACACTGTCGTCATTTATTATTTGTTTTCTACATACTTCTGAAAAAAAGGATTTGGAGTGGTCCATTTTAACATGCTGTTAGAGTCTTCAGACTCTGGTTCCCAGGAAACAGCTGTGAGATTGGATGTGGAGAACTAAGCCCAGGATAACACTGCAGAACCAGTTCCTCGTGCGACAGCTAAACAGACGTGTTTATTGCATGCCCACTGGCTTATTATGCTGAGCTAACTCCTATTAAATCAGCAATTAGGCAAAGTAAAGCTTGACTTGTAGAACAACCAACAGCACAATGAGATGAAGGCACAACGGTCTAAGTTTTGAATGCTGTCTCTATAGCTTTTAAATGTTACCTACAAATTCATAGTAGACCCGATTAGCTCAAAATGTCAAAATCGTAACTGAAGACCCCCACAGCGGCATTCTAAAGGGCACTGTGCCTTTCTTTTCTTTTCTTTTCTGTTTTTCTTTCTTTCACATTCCTGTTCAGCAGAACTGGCTAGCAAAGGCTTTCCATTCAGCCTGTTAATAACTACAAAAAATATTCACAGAAATCCCTGGTTTTCACCACTTCTCACATGGTCAGGTTTTAACATGCAGGACTTACACTCAACCCAATTACTTGGATATAAAGCTGGAACTTCGCAGCTGTCACAAAATCCCTATACCATTTTAGGAAGGCATTGCTATCAATAACCAAAAAAAAGAGGGGGGGATTTGATCACAGACAATATGTGAAATTGCACCTCACCGACACCGACAAAGCCAATGAGAAAGCTAGGTGATAATATTATTATAGTAATTACCATATGTCTTACCTCAAATGCAACTACAGTTTTATTATCATTCAGGTTTTGTGGAAGGAGATAGGAGAGAACAGTCAAAGCTAGACAGAGAGCTGGTCCTCTGAAACACAGGCTTCTTAGTCTACTCAACTGAACACAATTAAAGCTCCATTTGCCTTGAGAACAAAAGAAACCTAGGTTAATTATAGGTAAGGTTGTGCTTACACTCCCTGAGGCTGGCCACCGCCAGGTTCCATTTCTGAGTTTTTAAAAAATGCTGCTGGAGTTTAACTAAATTCACATTTATTTTATTCCACTTTTGAAATTCTGTGTGGCCAAATGGAGTCTGTCACTCAAAGATCTTTCAAAGGTAACCCTGGAAACCTTCATTTTCCAAAGTCTGAGTGCAGTTCAGAACCCAAAGTTCAGAACCCAAAGCCTAAACAAAAGAGATAGGAGTTGGGAGCTTGGTGAGGATTGGAACAGAGTGGGTGACTGTGTGTTTGTGTTTGTGTGTGTGTATGTGTGTGTGTGAGATGAGGGTTACATAATCAGCCAATTAAAACTGTAAGACAAAGTCTGGCTGGAACAGCGGAGGGTCCAGAATGCCAATACACCAAGAGGAGGATATTCACTGATGGAAGCCGAATGTCCAAAAAATAACTCCCTGCACTGGGACGATGGCTCACTCAGTAAAGCACTTGCATGAGGACATGAGTCAGATCCCAAGAACCCATGTAAAAAAGTGGGGTGTGGTGACTTGTGCTTGTAATTCCAGCACTGAGGAATCAAGACAGGTAGATCTCTGGGGTTCACTGACATCCCCCTCCGACCCTCCGTCTACTTTGGTGGGTTCCAAGTCAGTGAGAGGCAGTGTTCAAAAAAATAAAAGATGGTATGTGAGGAATGACAGCTGACCTGTACATGTGCACAGATACCTAAACACACATGTACACACAAACAATTCCTTCATCTGCAAGGCTTCGTACCACCTTTTCCTTTTCCTTTCTCTTTCCTACTCTGTCCCTCTGTCTCTCCCTCTCTCCGTCCCTCCATCCCTCTGTCCCTCCCTCCCTCCCTCCTTCCCTTCTTCCCTTCCTTCCTTTGTTAGAGGAAATGAACCAGCCACACTAACCTCAGCCAACATCAGGGCTGCAGATCTGTGCCTAGGTTTAGAGAGAGATTTTTCCTGATTGAGACTCAGTTTTCCAAAACCATGGACACCACACATAGAATGCTAGAATGCCATTTGCTTTCTTGGCCAGCTAATCACAGCTAATGCAGCCTCCTGAGTTCTGTACATTCCATTCTTGATGTCGAAGCCAGCCTCTTCCAAAATTTCATCTGTCTCCCCTCTCTGCATTGAGGGCCTTATGACTCATGGCCCTCTGCCATAGCTTTTACTTTGACCTGGGTGTCTATTTTCAGTTTTGCTCTCCCTGACCGCCACAGCACACAAGCACAATGGCTCTCTGAAGCGGCATTCCTTATCTGGAGAGCAGAAAGTCCCTAGAGAGAAATTGGGTATCTAATCACTGAGTCACTGAACAATGGCCTGCTGTCAGGCAGATTGACCTGGGTGCTGGGAGCGGCAGCGGGCATCAGAGTACCAGCTGTACACAGCCAACCTGGACATGGGCAATGCTCTACTACAGAGCATTTCTCTGGAAGAAAGATGAAATGGAAAATGGTCTCAAGTCCATTGCCTTAGAAATCTGAGGGAAAAACAAGTTGTCTTTGAAGGGAGTGTTTCCAGCAAAATCCATGTCAGATAGAAATGAGAGATGCCCTATTTTTTTTTTAATTTGGAAATAATGAGGACTGGATTTTTTTCCAATGAAACAGTAGGCACAACACCTTGCCATAGGGGGTATCTCCTGCAACTTGTGTGGTGATGCATACCTGTAGCCACAGCCTGTAAGAGACAGAGGCAGGAGGGCTGCTGAAGGGTCAGCCTGGTCTACATAGTGAGTTCTAGGACAGCTAGGGTTGCCTAGGGAGATCGTGTCACAGACAGACAGGCAGGCAGGCAGGCAGGCAGGCAGACAGTCTTCTATACATGGAGCACCTCACTTCTACCCAAGGACTAAAAATTTTTCTTTGCCGTGATTATGATGAATCAAAACAAGACCCTAGTTTGTCACCCATGAGGCATAAGACTACAATGATGGTTAGTTTTGTTAGCTTGATTCAACTTATAAACACTGAGGGGGTTTACAAAACATACCTCTATGTGTATGTATGTCTATGTGGATGTTTCCAGAGATGATTAGGTCACTAGGACTGTGATGTAATGAGTTCAGCGTTCCTGGAGGGAGGAGAGGGGTTAGACTCAGGAAGTTCACAGAACTCAGAAGTTTAAAAAAGTCCTGAAACATACCAGGCTTAGGAAGCACAGAAGATGCCAAGATTCCCAAGTTCTCTCCCTGAGGTTTCATAAGCTGTAAGCAATTACTGGGGGAGAGGAGACTCTGGCAGAGCCACAAGTTGGACAGGGAATTCCAGAGATGCAGCTGTCCCGAGCTGTCACCCGTGATGGGGTGAGTCTTTTGGGATGTATCTGCCTTTGAGTCCTGCATGCTCGTATAATGTGGCCCTAGTACACTCACCTGTTCACCAGACTAGACAAGTGGAATTTCCTTTGGCTTGTAGTTGGTGCCCTATCAGGGGTGAGTAGACAGGAAAAGCCACACAATAGGCACTTTGCTAAAATTCACACTCTGCCCTCTCGAGGTGCTGATGGAAAGACTGAGGTCAAGTAGAACCTCTGACTTCTCACCCTCACTGTGAACAGATCACTTCCTCACGTGAGCTCCTATCCTTCCCTCAAGTCTGAGAGAGAAAGGAATGCTCTCCCCCATCTAAAACTAACCCTACATGCTGACTACTCAGGGTGTGCCACACCCCTCCTCCGGGACCTTGCTTGGACGATGACACTGGTCCTGTCCCATCCAACTATTCTCCAAGTCACTCCTCATGGCCAAGAATCCATGAAGCACGTCTCAGTCAGGAGACCTCTGCTGTGGACTCTGTCCCCTTTCCCGTGACCTCTGCTTCCTGGTTCCCAGCTGTTAGCGACTCGCTGAAATCCACCTTGCTAACATCCGCAACCCCTCCCTAAGTTAGAAGCTTGAATTTTCACATTTTGAAACTTCTTTCAAGGCACCCAGTGGGCACAACGAAACAGGGATCTGCAATAATGTGAAGAAAAAAATTTGTATATTTTTCATTCATTTTCAATTCTTCTCCCAAAGAACTTGCTAGACAGTAATGTAATTAATTCACTTGAGATTCACTCTACCCTCCATCTGTTCTGGGGGAAGATGAGGATGAGGAGAAATTGAATTGAATTGAATTAATAAATCATAAAAAATGTTCACCACGTTGAGTCTACAATGGCTGCCATCACTCTCCTCCAAATACAGGTTACATATTAAGCTGGTATTTAAAAATATTTTGTTATTTTTATTTTGTGTGTCAGTGTATTGCCTGCATGTATATAAGTGCACCCGTGTTGTGCAGTGCCCTTGGAGGTCGAAAAAGGGTGTCATATTCCCCTGGCACAGGAGTTACCAGACAGTGGTTGTTAGCTGCCATGGGGGTGCTAGGAATCAAACATGGGTCCTCTGCAAGAGCAACAGTGCTCTTAACTGCTGAGTTATCTCTCCAGCCCCATAAAACTGCTATTTAAGAGCTACATTACTTCTTTACAGGGTAGAAGTGCAGGTGACCTGTGGATTTGCTGACTCGGAAAATGCTTGACCTGCACTCTGTGCCGGACACAGTTCCAGCTGAGTTACACATATAAGCTACCCTCATAACAGTAGTACCTGTTAGGCCATACTGTGGTTATCTTGGTTGTCCTAGGTGATAAGGCAAAGGAATTAGATTATGTAAGTCACCAAAGGCTACAAATCCAGTGGGGGGAGGATCAGACTCCCTGAACCCCTTCCCCATCTCTCTCTCTCTTTTTTTTACACTATCCAGTGACCAATGATGTAAGTCACAATACCAGATATGCTGTAATTTTCTTTTCTTTTTGTTGAGGCAGGGTCCCATGTAGCCTAGGCTGGCCTCCAATAGCTAAGGATGACCCTGAACGCCTGATCTCCTTACCCCCATCTCCCAACTGCAGGTATGCACCATCATGGCTGGCTTCTTTCATAATTTTGAATGAGCTAGTTGTCTAAGAAAATTTAAAGAACCCGGTAAAATTAATCTTAGTAACATATTTATTAAACTCCAAATGTCAGAGATATTATTTTAGCACATAATTGATCTACATATGATTAAGACACTTTAACATTTAAAATGAATACTAGATCTTCAAAACCTGCTGTGTGGTTTACAATTACAGCTTACACATGACATTAACAGACATGTGTGCCTAGTGGCTGTCAGTATGGGCCACCCAGCTCTTTATTTCACTTTTCTGGTATATGGTTCTTGCAACTAGTAGCAAAGTCCTAGTTTTTACATCTATATTTTAAATTTTATTATTTTTATTTTATGTGTATGCGTGTATTGCCTGCATGTTGGTAAGTGCACCTGTGTTGTGCAATGCCCGAGGAGGTCAGAAGAGGCTGTCAGATCCCCTGGGACTGGAGTTACGGACAGTTGTTAGCTGCCATGTGGGTGCTGGGATCTGAACCCGGGTCTTCTGTAAGAACAATCAGTGTTCTTAACCACTGAGCCATCTCTCCAGCCCCTAAATCTATTTTTTTGATATGATGTTACACTTGATTTGTCAGTCCAACCTGGAACTTGAAAGCACATGGACTGAACCAATGATTACTGGTTCCATTAGAGTTTAACTCCCTGAAGTCAGGGGTTTCTAAAACTATTTTCATCTCTACATTCTCCTTGTGGAGAATGATGTTCAAAAAATAACAAGCACTCAACTAATATCTTTAAGAGGAAGAAAGCAAGGCTTGAAGGAGCTGAATTTTGCATTTGCATGATCAATTTTTCAATATATGAACATGTCTAGATTGGCTTCATTCAGCTGAATTCATCAAACATCACCTTGTGCTAAAGCCTGTGATAGACAGCACACCCTGAGGACACTCAGATGACAAGTCCAGACTGTGTGTACAAGGCACACAAGGGAGACACATGCCTTAATAACAGAGTGTGGGTGTGAAGTAGAACCAGGACAGCCTTGGGCATGGGGTGACTCTGGGCAGAGGAACTATGGATAAGAGGCCTTCCAAATATCCACCTGATCGTTGCTAGTTGGTGAGGGTCACCATGTGAAGTGTGTGAAAGACACAGAAAGTGCAATCAAGAGCCTCATGCTTCAAAATGAACCTAAGACCTGGGCAAAGCAGCAGGCTCAGTAGGCTGCTAGGAAATTGGAGGAAGGACCCTTACTGAATTAGGTACAGGATGGACTTGACACATTAGACGTGGTTCAAGTCATCACAAGATTTCCTTTCAGTAAAAGTCACATTTGCAGAAGTGTAATTTTGGAAAGGCATACTGTAATGAGGACAGCTATAATGCATTACATCATGGGGACACCCATGATGCTGACCATCAGCGAAGGATGGAGGTGCAAGTACGGCCTTCAACAGGGTTTTAATTAGAATAAAGCAGTTGACTTCTACGTCACATGCTCTGCTTTTAGTAGAGACAAACAACAGAGCTGGCAGTAACGTGCGTGGTCATGATTTTCCCTTGCTAGGTCATGGAAATCCCATAGCACACATCTGAGTAAAAGCCAAGCGACCAGCAGGAGGCCTCTCTGAGCTCCCTCCAACCACGCATGCCCAGGGCATCCTCACGAGGCTTTCCACCTCAAAAGGAACACCACATTCTACACTGAACTCCAAATCAGGTCCTACGATATGCAGGGATCTCCTGAAAAGCTGCATTAATGCTGGCATGCACAATTATATCAGAGTCACAAGTAAACGACTTTAGCAGATTTATGAGCAACCTCTACGGATAAACTCATCGATCAAATTTAAATGCTTGAACAACGCAATAATGCCCTTTACTAGACAGGCATAAGGAGAATGGAGACATTTTATTATTGCCGAGAGTACCAAAACTCAATAGAGATCATTAGAGACACAATAGTTCTGGTTCAAAAGCAAAGACTCTGTGTCCCTGAAAATGAGCGGGACAAAGCAAAAACCTGGAGATCCGATTATGATCTGAAGTCCACTAAAGCACAGATTTAATGCACTGCAGTTCTCTGTCACGAGGTAAAGAAATTCCTTTCTCTCAGGGCCTTCTTTCGCGATATGTGTTCCATCTTCTTTTGTAAGTTGTTGTAATTGGTCCTTTGGTGAATCTCTGTCCCTTTTCCAACAGCAACGAGGGAAATGCCAGCTCCCATGGCCCCCATCTCTTTTCTTTCACAGTTTTGAGGACCACAACTACTTTATTTTCTCCCTCAGTTCATCCCCTCACTGCCCTCTAAACAGCACAATTCATAGTGCAGAGATACTGAGCAAAGTCTCAGTGCTGCCAGCAACAAAGCAATATCGGGATGTCCCTAAAATGCATCTTACCATTAAAATATTACTTTAGTCAGGCGTGATGGCACACACCTTTAGTCCCAGCACCCCAGAGGCAGAGGCAGGCAGATCTCTGTGAGATGGAGGCCAGCCTGGTCTACATAGTGATTTCCAGGCCAGCTGGGGCTACAGGGAGACCCTGTCTCAAAAAGACCAAAAAAAAAAAAATTTACTTTAGATGAGATTGGGAACGTTCAGGGTGGTATGGCCATAGACACAGGTGGTGGCACACACCTTTAATCCCAGCACTTGGGAGGCAGAGGCAGGTGGACCTCTGTGACATGGAGGCCAACCTGGGGTAGTGAGTTCCAGGCCAGCTGGGGTATAGGGAGATCCTGTCTCAAAAAGTTAAAAAAAAAAGGAATAACGGTGGAGCATTTCTTCCGGCCTTACCCACTGACCCATCTCCCTCATCCATTGCTTCTCTTCTTTAGATATCAGGTATTTGTTTTGGATGATTACACTTAATGATGCGGGCTTTAAAATTCTGAATGCATTTCAGTGAGAACTTGTGTCACTTGACGATTCACAGCAGTGGACAGGTGACTCTTACCTGGCATTAGTTTGAATGCATTGCTGACTGACAGCAGAACACGGGCTCTGTTGTAGCCCCTTCAGTCCCATGCTCTTCAGGGTGAACTACCCAGATGGAAAAACGTAGTGCTATCGTTTGAATTCGTAAATGCAAGCAGACCTTCAGAGCCTTTAAGGGGCCAGAGCTATGCAGAGTTATTCAGTCTTCTGAGCTTCAAACAACAGTGAATGAGACATTTCTCAGGAGTCTACACTAGGCAGGAATGACTGCAGTCAAACACTATATGTTTCTTAGTCCTTCAAGATTTCTTGGACCGTCCTGGTTCCCTTAGTTTGATCACCCTCAACCTTAATTGTGGGTGTTTGACCTCATAGAAGTGTGGATGCTCTAGCTGTTCCCAAGAATAGACTATAGGATCCTGGTCATGTGTATGGAAGTCCTTGAGGAGCTCAAAAGCTGTGCTTGAACCAGTCTTCCATAAACCTGTCACCACAGGGAAAAGGGGACAGGCAGAATTCTAGTTTTGAAGGTCGCAGGAAAAGGACAGTGTATTGAATGCTTTGATGGCCTCCAGGAAAGCTAATAAATGTTAGACAGAGAGATTGATTTCACTAAGATGTGCATTCACCTACCGCTCAAACAGATACTCACATGCTTTCACGTAAAGTCCCAGTGGCTGACATCAAGATGCATGAGATGGAATGCCTCAAGAAACCTCATCTGAATGAACCTTCCCGATAGAGACCTTGTCTCCAGATGCTCACGGGACAGAGCACACCTTCAGTGTTCTGCTTTGAGCTTCTCGGAGTTGAAATTTGAATGGAAGGGCTTAATGGAAGAGAGATGAGGGAAGGAAATGAATAGCCTGGAGCCATAAATAGAACCTCTTTCATCTGGGAGTAAAGGTTCTTAGTTCAGACCTGGACTGAAGCTCACATACACCCTACTTCCCAACACACATATAGATTAAGACAGCCCAGCAGTCATCTGTCTCTCTCCCTCTTCAGTGTCACAACAGGGCCGATTTCCCCCCACTTAGCTTTAATGCCCATTTTAGTACCGTCATGCTGTGTTTATTTGGCTATGTTTTCAGCAGGACCTTTGCTTGATGCATTCACTGAGGCCCTGGTGTGCAGTGTGCAATTTTCCTTTGGAATGGCACATTAATTTTCAAAGCATCAAAGCTAATACTTTCCAGGTTTTGTGAATGTCTGTATAGCATTTGCTAGGTATGACAGGGATGGCAATATCTTGGGATCTTACTTTCCCATGGCTCTGCTACCAGCTCACCAGAGCTCTAACCCCAGCAGGTCTAGAGACCAAACTGGGTAACCCTACCATGCATCTCTAATTGGCACATGTGCCTTTCACCCTGGCTACTCAACATCCTGTCCTATAGGTATAATCCCCCTTTCCCTTCCTTTATTTTTGCTTCATATCATGTAATATTCAAATTTTTAAAATTAAGCTTATTTTGAAATACTTATAGTCACAAATTCAGTTCTGAGAACACAGAGACCTTGTTTGTACTAACATTGGCTGACTCTAACACCCTGCAGCTGTATATTTCATTACCATAATCAGGGCACCAGGATGACACACACAAGACACAGAACAGTTGGTGGCCACAGGCTCCTTCAGGCTGCACATTTACAGGGTCACACCACATTTTTGCCTGTGGATTCTAATTGCTCCATCACCACCTGCTGTCAGCACTGTCTTTCAAACTGAATGGCTGTTGTGTCTTTGTTGGAGATCACTTGTACACACTTGTGCGACTCTATCTCTGGGTCCTCTGTCCTAGTCCATTGATCTACCTGTCCATCCCTCTGACAAAACCTCGTTATCTTGGTTACAATAGCTCTGCCACATGGGATGAACACCCTCATTTGATTCCTTACGTGGTTTCAGCTATTCTAGAGACTGTCTTTCCCTATAGATTTTAGAATATGGTTCTCTTTGGCTACAAATGTTGTGCTTTATTTTGACAGGAGTGGCATTCAATCGGTGCATTTGGGAACAGTTGACATTTTACTGTGTTGATTTTCCAGTCTAAGGGACAGCATGTCTTTTCATTTATTTAGATAGTTTAAATGACTTTTTATTGTATTTTTAGAGTTTTAGCATACAGGTTCTATACAGATCTTTGTTAAGTTTATTCCTAAGTATCCATTTCTTTGTAGTGATTTTAAATAGATTTGAGTTTCAAATTTTATTTCCTTATGACCATTCTGAATAAATAGAAATACAGTTGTTGGTTTTTGTTTTTGTTTTTTGTTTTGCCCTTCCATCTTTTCTCCTGTGACTATCCTTAATCTAGTCAACTTATGGGTTCTAGCAACTCCTATTAATTAATTAGCTAATTAATTATTTTATGCATGCACATGATCACTTGTATGCAGATGCACATGCATGTGCAGGGGCACATGTAATATGTGTGTGGAGAGCTTAGGACAGTCTCAGGTGTCATTTCTCAGGAGCTCACTTTTTGAGACTAGGGTTTCTCATTGTCCTAAAACCTTTCAAGTTAGCTAGGCTGCTGACAGTGAGCCCAGAGATTTGCCTGTCTCTACATTCCCAGCGCTGAGATAACAAGTACACACCATTAATCCAGGGTTTCTTTCTTAACTGGGTTAGGGTCTGGGGACCAAACGTGGGTCCTCATGTTTGCAAGGCAAGCACTTCACTGACTGAGACCTCTCCAGACCTCTTTTATTTTTGAAGTAGATTTCTTGGAGTTTCCCACACAGATGATCATGTCATCTGATAATGGGGACAGCATTATTTCTTCCTTCTAATCATATGTAGATGTATGAGTCAGACCTTATTCTTTGTCTCTGTGATAAGATATCTGAGGGAAAAAATTTAAAGGAGGAAGATTTATTTTGGATCCTGGTTTCAAAGGTTGTAGTGCACAGGAGGCTCACTCCATTGTTTCTGTGTCATGTTGAGTCTGAGCATGATGGTGGCAGCGTGTACAAGAGCAAAGATGCTCAGCTCTTGACAGCCAGGAAGCAGAGAGTGCCAGGCAAAGGGTGACAAGGTACAGTCCCCAAAAACATGCCCTGGTGGCCTGTTCCTTCTAGGCTCCAATTCCAGAAGTTTCTACCAGCTCAATAATCGAATTACGAATTCATCTGTGGGTTGATCCATTGAAGGCAGCGCTCTCATGGTCCACTCAGTTCTCAGTGATTGGCCCAGCAGCTGTAGCCCAGACTGACACCTGAGCCTGGCTGGGGGGGCAATATACAAACCACCAGTGATTTTTCTTTACGTTTCATTTTTTTTCTGCTGCTTTTCCTCTTTTCTCCTCTCCCTCTCCATCTCTCTCTCTTTCCATTTCTTCTTTTTTTTTTTTTTTTGAAGCAAGGTCTTAGCTCTACCTGGCCTGGCATTCACTATGTAGCCCGAGCTAGCTTTGAACTCAAGGGTCCTGTCTCAATCCCCGAGTACTGTGGTTACAGACATCAGCTACCACATTAGACTTTTCTTTTTCTCTTCTCCTTTGTCTTTCACATTTTTATTATTTTATTTGATGTGTGTGTGTGTGTGTGTGTGTGTGTGTGTGTGTGAATGGAGGTCAGAGGGCAACTTGCAGGAGTTTTTTTCTCTCCTTCCACCATGTGGGTCCTGGGGATTGAACTCAGGTCATGAGGTTTGGTGGCAGGTGCCTTTACCAGCTGAGCCATCTTGCTGCCCAGCCATTTCTTTTTCTTATCTTATTTCAAAGGCTGCAGCTGTCAGTGCTAAGCTTACAGAGTGGTACCAAGCATCCTTGGCTCACTTCGGGTTAAAGCTAAGCACATTGTCTTTACTGCAGGAAATCCGCTGGTCTAGAGTGTGGAGTTTTGTAGACACTTTCATCAGCTGGTGAACTCTTTCCTATTTCTAGTTTTCTGGGAGCTTTTATTGTGAGTAGAGTTGGAATTTATCAAATACTTTTCTGTCAATTGATAGTCACGTTTTCTGTATTACCCTGTTAACATGGTCTACTGACTTCTAAGCAGCAAATCAGCTTTGCACACCTCTGGAGCTTTTACATTTTAAACTCAATTTCATTAATGGTCTCGGGAGCTTTCCAGCTAGGGCTTGGTGTCTGGGGGTTTCTAGGGAATTGGTCTATTTCTTCCACGTTGTCAAATTTATGAAGGTAAAGCTGCTCTCAGCATCCCATTATCATCCTCGTAATGGCTACAGCGTTTGTAGTGACCGCCCTGTTTTATTCTTGTTCTTGATGACGTGTGCCTGCTCTGTTCATATCATCATCAGCCTTGCTGGAAGTTTATCTATTATATTGATTTCTGTTGAAGAACCAGCTTTTTGTTCCATTGCTTTTTTCCTGCTGTTTTCTTGCATTCTGTCTCTCATTCGTCTTCATATTGAGAATCACATCCCCAAGACAAGGACGTAAGATCTCTCTTCCCCCATCTCTTCGTGACCCCTTGTCCTGAATTTTCTCATGGCTTCTGTTGTGGTGGAAGGCTCTTCTCTTCCTTTCCAAGGTGAAATACCCACTCTCCAGATTTGTTTCAGCTTCTCTTCTCTCTGCCACGTTCAGTGATACGACTTTCTCTTTCATCCCTTAACTCCTGACTCCACACATTTGCTTCCCTCCATTTTACCCTCAACAAAGCTCACCAGGCACGAGCCACTTGTCTATTACTTTTTGGTCTTCTTCACTGCCAGTCTCCTGAGCAAGTTATAGCATGCCCGTCTCCGGCCTTCCTCCTTACCCATCTGGTCACTGTCTAATCTCATGACTCTGTTTACTTCTGATTCTGTCTCGGCTCCTACCTCTCCGGACACTAAATTGCTCCTACCCACAGTTACCTCTGTTTTTCTTTCTACCTTCTGTCTCTTGCCCACTGTCTGCTGGCTACCTGTGCATCTCTGACCTTTGGCATTGCTCAATTATTGGTATTTCCACACTAAAGAGTATTTGATTGGTTGGCAAGTCACTTTTCAGTACAGATCTGATTTAGCCACATCTATTTGTTGGACTAACTGAGAGGGTGACTTTGGGCCAGCTGCTGTTCCCTGATCCAATCAGCTGTGACCAGCCCAGGAAGATAGTGTGGATACTTAGCTTGCTATGTCCAAAAAAATGTGGCCAAAGAGAAATACACAGAGTAAAGAATAATTTAAAATTTCTGACTGGGTATACTTATAGCATGACTTATGGTTTAGGCTGTTTTTATTAAAAGGAGATAAGTGAAATTGAATGATAGATATTATATCTGAACTGACAGGTTTTTTTTTTAAAAAACTATTAATACTTTTAGGCTGAAATTTCTTCACAGTTTCTGTGGCACATTCATCTGAAATTCACCAAGGATTATCAGTCATCTGTCTCTTTTCCTTGAAGATGTCAAGAATAATGAGATTGATTCATAGAGAGTTACTAAATCTATAGAAGCTGGGTTTTTAATTTCTAAGTTTTGTTATTTCTTTGTGCAAGGCAAGATTTAAACTTTTGATGGCATTGCACAAGCCCAGGATTGCAGAGCCTGCTCAAGAAGGGTTGAGAGGCTTGCCGTCCCCTCCCTGGATGGGCCTGGTGTGCAGATCTGCGTGTGCCCTCTCTGTCTCTGGCTCTCTTCTCATTTACATGCCATCACCAGAAAGACGAACACAACACACAACATGATATAGGGCATCATTTCTTTCCCCCCACAAACATTTCCATCTCCAGGCTTCCAGGTGGATTCCCACCTTATTTAATGCCATGTTTATGGTGTTTTCTCTGATATTTATTAGCCGTCTTTGCTATTATTTTTCACATAGCACCAGTAAACCATTCAAGAAGACCACAGCTCCATTCTTACATTAACTTCAGGTCTCTGATTGAAGCTTATCTTAGAACAGAGGCATTCCGAGTTTGCTGAGTATAAAAAAGAAAGGTCAGAAGTTTATTAAGTAACCAAGAGCGCTTGTCTTCGTCTTTGGGAATTGAGCTCAGCTCGGCCCACATTTACTCAGCATTACACCCTGTGAGGCACCAGGGATGTGGGATGAATTAATACATGTTCTTAAATCAAAGACTATATACTCCAGTCAATGAGATGGTTGAGTGCACACCCAGTGTGCTTACAAACACTAGTAAATTTCCTTTGGCTGACAGGGGAAAGGCACCTTGTGTTATTGAGGGAGGAAGTATGTCATAGAAGACTTCAGACAGGATGCCTGAGGCACCCGTGGGCAGACAGAACCTCATTAGGGAGGATGGTAGGGGCTTGTGGGGTGCCAGGAGAACCCAGGAGACTAAATGACAGAAACAATGGCGGGAGCGGTGTCTGGCAGAGGTGAAACACTGTGCACTAAATGCATACTGCTTTTAGTGAGTAACAAGCTGATCAGATCAAGGGCCAAGAGGCAAACAAGGCCTGATGGAAGGTGCTGTCTAGCCCTGCTGGGGAGTTTCCTCAGTCCTGAGGTTCGTGAGAAAGTGGGGGAGCTGTTGGTATTGAGAAAGCCCTGGTCATATTGACTCCTCTGCAGGATGCCACAGCTATCTGTGGAGAACATGTAAAGGGGGAAAACCATGGTCTGTACTCAGCACACACAGCTAAGAGCAGTATGTGAAGGCCTAAGAGCCAAGGTCCTGGTAAGAGAAATGCATGGTAGGGTTTTGATGCATTTTGCAATATCCTGGGGGCAGCAGAATACAGTCCTTGTGATTCTTCAGCTACAGAGTCAATTTTATTTCAATCCTTAAAATCTGTGTGTGTGCGTGTGCGTGTGTGTGTGCATGAGTGCGTGTGTGTGTGTATGAGTGTATGTGTGTGTGCGTGAGTGCGTGTGTGTGTGTATGAGTGAGTGTATGTGTGTGTGTGCATGAGTGCGTGTGTGTGAGTGTGTATGAGTGAGTGTATGTGTGTGTGTGCGTGCGTGTGTGAGTGTGAGGGTGTGTGTGTGCGCGTGTGAGTGCGCGTGTGAGTGTGTGTGTGTGAGTGTGTGTGTGCGTGTGTGTGTGTGCGGGTGAGTGTGTGAGTGTGTGTGTGAGTGTGCGCACGCAGGTTAGACACAGCTCATCTAACAAAGTTCTTTGTATTGATGTCCAGCCAAGTCTGTCCTGATATACCACACTGGTAAATTCTAAGCTGAGGGGTCCTGCTTGGAGTGCCACTCTGCTGACTTTCCTCTCCAGCAATGATGCTTCACTAAAAATGACCCTCATGGTAGACATATTTCAGCTCTAATTTCTTCTTTCCTTGATGTAACAGAAGCCAGGAAAAAGGTTTCAGGCCATCAACATCCTGACTTTCAATTGTGGCTCCAATATCTGAAAGGTGATCACTTCTACCAATGGATTTGCCTTATGAAGTAGTTTTTTTGTATGTTGTCTAGTGTGATGGTTAATTTATATGGCATCTGACTGGGCGTAGAATGCCCAGATGATCTGTCCAAAGGCATTCTGGGTATGATTCTGAGGAAGTTTCTGGATGGGATTCACATGTGAACCAACAGGCCGGAAAAAGTAGGTTGTTGTTCCTAGTATGGGTAGGCGTTGTCCAATCCGTTGATGACCTGGCCAAAACTAAAGGTCTGGAAGGAGGTAGCTGGTCCTGCTGATGGCTGTGTGTTCAGCTGTGTCTTCCTGTCTTTGGCTTCAAACTGAAAACCTGCTTTTCTTTGGCCTTGCACTCCAGCTTTGGGCCTGGAACTTAGACTCGTGGCCTGCCTGGATCTCCAGCTTGCCAATCTAAGGAGGCCTGAGTCTTCACAGTGATGTGCAACTGCAGCAATTCCCCTCGACAGATCCATCATATGTTTTCCAGTGGACACCGAAATCATGAAGCTAGTAAGAACATTTTCATTCACTGAGAAGTAGACTTTTCAGGCAAGTCCAACTTGTGGGCTGTGGGCCACACACATCCCAGGACAGTATGAATGCAGCCTGGCACGTTGGTAGATGGCAGTGTCATATCACAGTCAAAACACCTGCAAGTTTAGACTAACACCAGTTTTAAGTTTTTATTTCCAGTCCCTGAGACCAGTGTAGGGCATCTGAACACAGTGAACTGTTGTTGCTTTGTTTTTTCTTTTCCTTTTAAAGACAGCAAAGTAGAAAACAGAAGGAAAGCATCTCTGGTATGGACAGCTGTGTAAAATGAGCTGCCAGAGACAGAGCCAAGCAGCTGTGCACAGCTGTGCAGCTGGCTCAGTCCTACCCCTTCTTGATGTTCTGTCTGCCCCAGCTTCCCACCTGCAAACCATCTCCAGGTACTCAGCACACAAGCACAGGAGAGCTCTCAGTCAAATGGAATTCCCTCCTTCCTGCAAAGGTAAAAGACACTTTTCCCCTCAAAGCTCTGAGTGCAGGGAACCAGCAGGAGCTTGGTCCACAGCAGTGTGTCTGGAGTTGACTTCTGTTTTCATGCAGATAGACTATATTAGCCTCCTTTGACTTTGGTTGAAAACATGCTTTCTTGTTACTTCCCAAATTCTTAAATGGAGAAAATGATAGCTAGAAGGGTAGAAAAATACTAAGATCTACACCTGCCTCGGCTTTTCCTAGACAAGTGTGGTAGTTAAGTTTGCTCATTGCCATGATCAAACACCTGACACATGGCAACTTAAGGGAAGAAGGCTTACTTGGCTCACGGTTCAGAAGAGTACAGCCCATTATGGAGGACAAGGAGGGAGGTAGAGTGGCTTGGGCCATGGTGCTAAACAGCAAGGAAGGGGGATTCAGGTGCTCAGCTAGCTTCTTCTTTTTCCCAAGAGGACAGTGCCACCCACCTCCAGGGTGGGTCTTACCTCCTCAGTTAAACTTCTCTGGAAACCCCCTCGCAGACACTCAAAGGTATACCTCACTAATGAGCTTGGTGTTTCCTACTCCAATCAAGTTAGCAATGAAAGTTTTCCATCAGAGTGAGCATGAAGGGGGGGGGGTCTTCCAAAAGTAAGAGCAGTCTTACAGACAAGCAGAGGTCCACAGTCTGTGCTCTTGGTATTTTTGGACTTCCAGTGTGTTGGGTTAGCTTCCTTAAAGCCTGGTTTTTGTCAGTTACAGTGGTGTCTGTCATGATTGAATATAAAGTCCTTTCCACCAACTCGCGTGCTAAATGCTTGGTCCCCAGGTAGTGGTGCTAGTCTGGGAGGTTTTGGAAACTTTAGGAGATGGGTGTAGTTGCAAATGGTAGGTCACTGGGGAATGAGTCCTTGAGGGCTTCCCCTCCCCTTCCTGTCCTGTCCATGGTAAACCTCTCTGTCACAGGTCTCTACCATCTCATGATGCTCTGTCCAAGTGCACAGGGCACCATGCTCTGAAATCAAAAGCTGAAGTGAAGCTTCCGTGAGGTTGTTCATGTCAGGACTTTTGTCACAGGAGTGTAGAAGTAAGTGATAAAAAGAAGTCTTCTCTCTATTGGGCTGCGCTCAGTTATTTGAATGTAGTATTTGCCCAAGGTGTCATCAGGGAAGCAGAATTTTATAATCACAGGGATTTTGGAAAAAAATCAGGTAAATCATCACCATCAGCATCTTTATCCATCACCATAAATATTACTAACTTTACAGATATAGGTGTCAATATACATACAGCCCAGGGTATTAGTAAATGTGTCTTCAAACCACATTGATACTTCCAGTGAAACTGTAATTGAGAACATAGTCCTCAGAATTTTATGTTTTGTGCATGCGTGTGCGTGTGTATGTGGAGGTCAAAGGTCACCTCAGGCGGCATGCCTCAAGGTGCTGACCACCTTGGTTTTTGAAACAGTCTCTCAGTGCCCTAGAACCTGCCAATGAGACTGGCCAGTGAGTCCCGTGGATCCTCTTATCTCTGCCACCCGAGCACTGGGATTACAACTGCACCCACAGCACCCACTGCACCCACTGCACTCAACATTTTCATGTGGGTTCTGGGGATAGAACTCAGGTCCTCGTGCTTGGATAGCAAACTTTACCAACTGAGCTGTCTCTCCAGTCCAGAATTTTAGGTTTTAAGTTAATATTGAAACTGCATAAGTATTTCACCAGTTATCAAAACTGATTATTTAGTCTAAACAAAGGTAAATCTTATCTGTGTCTACCTAGACATGTTTAGTTGCTTTCTTCGGGCAGTCAATTTGACAGCTAGAAAGCTTTCCCCTGAAATTACTATATTTAAATGGCTTTTATTTTTTTCAAAGATCAAAAAAATCATACATCTTTAACCACAGCAATTGTGACAGTGCATATCACCGCCTGCATATTCTAATTTCATGATTGCATATATTTGCACGAATTATATAATAAGATGCAATTCCGATAATTATAGAGGAATAAGCAACAATTGAAAACAATTACAAATCCCTCCCCTAAAATAATACTAAATGATAAGGAAGTCATCAGACAAAGCAGTGCTAGAAAAGAAAGTGTTTTAAGATGAAGCCAACCATAAAATAGCAGCCTAGCGAGGAGAGCAGCTGACCTGAGCAAACCGAACCCCGCTGTAGTAGGAAACGAAGACTTAAAGTTCTGTCAGAGTGCGGATGTTTGACATCTTGATTTTCTCAAACACTTTACAGAAAAATTTTCCTCACTGATTTCTTATTGTTTTTCAAAGACAAGTGGAAGGTTAACTGCTGGAGGAAAGTATGGACACCTCTATGACATCTTAAGGATGAGTTGGCCCTGCTATGATTTTCTTGTTCTTTTCCCTACAAGCCATCTCCAAGTGTGAATATCACGTTCAAGGATATGTAGTCTGAGACTTTTCATCCAGTCACGTTGTTCTTAGGAAAATCATAGTCATAAGATGAATGATACAGCTTGTACGTTTGAGTTCTCCATAAATTGTCCGGTTATGTATTATGTTCACATCGTGATTTCTCACTTTGCTTTACATTTCAGACAAATATCATTAATATAAAAATTGGGCCGTTTGTCTCTTTGGTTTCTTTCGCAGTTATTTGATTAGATCTGAGGCCACATCTTGCCAGACTGACAGTGAAAAATTAACATGCTGACACACTAGACTTCTTTACATTCCATGTTCTAGGCACTGAGCTAAGTTCCTCATTTGCCTCACATTTCATGTACTGTTCCATGATAACCCTGCATGGTGGGCCTTCTCACTAACAGAATCCCCATTTTACAGATGTGAAAACTAAGGCTTTGAGAACTGATGCACAGAGAGAGGTGCCAGATGTTACAGAGCAGTCGAGCCAAGATGTGAACTGGTTGATTTTTTTTTTAAAGAACTTACATGAACACGTACCTGGTTTTCAGGAGTGCATGCATCATGAGACTATGCGGGTACAAAGATGGATGTGGTGTGGCCAATGGCTTGATGTCTTAACTAAGAGAGACACAAACAGCAACAATCCAGTATAGAGCAGGAAGTCCTGGGAGGCGTAAAGATTTTATCAAAAAAACAAGGCAGCACCAGAGGCTTCACAATGCTCTGTGTGTTTTACTGCAGGGCAGCATAGCTTTAATAAATTTTGGGAACTGATGATCCAAAGGGGGTATAAATCAGAGTCCTTCAGAGATGAAACTAATACATAATTGCATAAAATAAACTTTCAAGTTCCCAGAACATTGATGAATTGTATAGAACTGTACGTTCATAGAGTCATTGATTATGTGATTAATGGTGCAATCTATTCATTCATGAACAAACATCATTAAGCATTTTCTCTGGGTCAGGTACTGTAGTTGGTTTTGAGGATGTGAGAATAAATGAGGGGGACGGGGACCCACCATTGTGGGGCTCACATGCCTCAAAATCACCCAACAGAAGGGGCGGGAAATAGTGACTCGAAGGTAAGGTGGGGCAAACGTACACAGAAAATCTCCAACCCAAATGTCCCAGAGAAAGAGAGGCCTAAATGGATGCTGTGGCATAGCCAAGGGAAGAGGAAGGGTAAGGTCCTGGTGTCCGGGGAAGCATGTTGTAAGAAAACCCTGGGAGGAAAGAGTGAGCTGAGGCCTTGAGTTGTATCTTCCCATTCCTGTGTTGGAACTAATTATCAGCCAAATGGAGTTAGGAGGTGGGGCCTTCGGGGGTGATTGGATGACTGCTTTGATAAAAGAGGTCCAAGAAAGAGCCTCGCCCTTCTGCTCTGAAGGGATACGAAGATAAAACACCCCCTCTCAGGAAGTGGGCCATGCTATGTACCACATGCACAGAAGCCTTGATCTTGGACTTCTCAGGGTCTAGACTTGAGAAAAATAAATTTCTGTTGTTTATAAACTATGCAGCCACTGATATTTTGTTACAGCATCCTGTTTGAAGTTCGGTCTCTGTTGCAGCTGTGGTTACCTGCAGAAAATCTGCATAAGACTGAGCCAGTGGGAAATGACAGCATGGACAGGGGAGGGGCTCCTAAGGCTCCACCCTTAGCTGAGGAGCTACCGGCAGTTGATGGCTTCTAGGGGAGAGAGAGTCTCTTTTCTTTAGGTGTGTGGACACTGGTAGGTTCTCCATACCCCAGTGGATGACCCCAAGCTCAGGCTCATATGGACAACACTAATTGGACTCAGTGAGTTATGAAAAATTACCTGTCATCATCTGGTGGAATGCCTCCCCTCCCCTAACTGAATTCTGGTGACTCTCTAGCAAGAAAGAGGAGAGGAACAGAGACTACAACATATGTGCATTATATGTCTCCTGCCATATGATGCTCTGGGCTGCCTCAGGACTCTGCCAGTAAGAAGACCAACTGCAGACTTTTGACCGTGGACTTCCAAGTCAACCTCCATTCTTTAAATTTTACCTAGTCTGTATTATTATTTTATTGGACTAAGACACAGATCAAACAAACCAAGACAGCAAATATGGTAAAAGTAAGAATCTGAGAGAAATCTAGTAGCTTGGGCCCATGGGTAGGTAGATAGAAGTGGAGAGAGGAGAGTAACATTGTCAGCAGAAAGAAACCCCACTGTACTAAAGAGGGTTTTTTGTTTTGTTTTGTTTTTTAAAGAAAGCACCACTTGTGTGCAGGGCACTAAATTCATGTTATTAATGGTTGATAAGATTCATGAGAACATGGACCACATATAAAGAAGCAGACCTGGGGTGATGTTGGAAGGAGAGCTAAAGTGAAACAGGGTTATGCAAAGTGATCAGGAACAAAGTCCAAGCTCACGTATTTGCTCTGATGGTCTCCCTTATGGGACTTCTCACCCTTCTCTCAGAGCCAACCTCACACACATGCACCGAGGGACAGACACCTAGACAATATTCTGGTAACTGGCTTAATATTTATCTTGGTTTTCTTTCCCATTGCTGCCATAAAAATACCCTGAAAACACGACTTAAAGGAGAAAGGATCTATGTTAGTTCACAGTTCAAGGTACAATTCATCACTGCAGGAGGGTGAAGGCAGTGGGAGTTTGAAGCGGCAGGTCATATCATGTCCATAATCAGGAAATGAAAAGAGATGAATGCATGCTTGTGCTCAGCCTGCTTCCTCCATTCTTAAAAACATTATATATGTGTGTGTGTGTGTGTGTGTGTGTGTGTGTGTGTGTGCCACATGTATGCAGGTGCCCAAGCAGGCCAGAACAGAGCATCAGATCCCATGGAGCTGGAGTTACAGATAGTTCTGAGATGCTTACCATGGGTGCTGGGAACTGAACTAGGGTCATCTGGAAGAGCAAGAAGTACTCTTAGCCACTGAGCCATCTCATCTCTCCAGTCCTGCTTTCTCCATTTTATACAGTCCAGGATTTCCCACCCACAACTGAGATGGTTCTTCCCACATCAATTCATGCAATCAAGACAATCCCCCACAGGCATTCCCGGAGTCCCATCTCCCAAGGTGATTCTTGATTCTATCACGTTGAAAATCATTAGCCATCACAGTAATATTAAAAAATAAGTATAGAAATTGTGACAAATGGCCAGTTTTTGTTTCAGAGAAAGCTGAGTTTCCTTTTCACTATCTTGGTACCTGTGGAGGCAGTCAAAGAGATTTGTCTAGTAAGTACTTGGAAATACAGATCTGTAGCTCAGAGGAGAGACCTGGGGTTGAGATATAGGCAAATATCTTGCACTAATCATGTATACTTCTAAGGAAGAAGAGTGTATTAGTCACTTTTCTGCTGCTGTGATAGAAACACTGACCCAAGCAATTTATCAAAGGAAGAGTTTATTTGAGCTTACGGTTCTAGGGGAATTACAGTCCATCATGGCAGGGAGGCATGGTGGCTGGAGGTGGCTGGAGCAGGAGCAGCAGAAGCTAAGCTCTCACATCATCACGCAGGCACAGGAAACAAGAGAGCAATGCAGATCCGGCAAGGTTTAAGAACTTGCTAAGCCCACCCCCAATGGCGTTCTTCCTCTAGGATAGATACACCTTCTAAGACCTTCCAAAACAGCGCCATCATCTGGGGACAAAATGTTCAAATACTTGGAGCCTATGGGGGACATTTTCATTCAAACCATCACAAAGAGATAAGCTAAATTTCCAAACAGACACGTATTCTCTTAGAGAACTGTTCTCACTCCACCTATCAATCAGAAACGCCTTCTCACTATTCTTGCCATGCCTGTACTCAACAATCAAAAGCTCATGTGAGGAGTACTATATTAAATGGAGGTATTCCTCTAAAATTCAGCACTAAGTGGCATTAATTCTCTTCTTTCATCTTATACAGACTTTCAAGAATAATTATCTGATCAGGAAGTTCAAAAGTTCAGATATTATTTAAACTGCCATTCTCAATGTGAATTCTTATTTCACTTCATGAAAGACACCATCATTTTATTTCCTGTGTGGAAGAAATGGCTTCTGAGAGATGCTTCCAACAGATTCCACTGGGAGAAACCTAGAGAATGACTTTATTCTAGAAGTCCTTGGAAGGCCTGCTTTAGGAAGGGGCGGACCACATTTCTTGCCACATTCCCCATCTTGATAGTGTTTTTTAAGTTGGCTGGATTAACTGCCCAGTATTCGGGGAATCCTGGAAGAAATTTTTAAAAATATTAGTTTGGGATTTTTGTTGTTGTTGTTAGAGAACAGCTTAAAACCATTTTCTGCTTTTCAGTTAACAAAAAGGTGATAAGAGGGACTCACAGTACCTTTTTCTTCCCCAAGATGAGATGATGAATGTGTTTAGGTGGGGACAGTTGGGTCACTCTAACTTTCTGTGTGCCAAGGAGGACAAGGTGGCTTAGCACAGAAACAATGGGCAGAGGGGTCGAGAAAACCCCTCTGAAAACTCATTCCCTGCGAGGCTCTGGGGAAAGAGCTAAAGAATCACGCTCCTCTGTGTCCGCCGAACAAGCCTGAACATATTCTGCGGCACTTGCTAGAAAGATTTCTGAACCAGCCATGCACGGGCCCCATTTTCAAATGACTGACAGAAGAAACAAATTTCATTTTATGATAATAATTTTGTAAAACCAGCAGTTCTGTCATTACAAGTAGAAAAGTTAAGCTTATTCATTATCGAAGCACAGTTTTATAGTGTTTTACAGCATTGAAGAAAAGCGGCCCCTTCTCCAAGTCACAGTTTGAAGAAGTGTATCTTGATAGTCAACCGTTCTATTTTTCTCTGATATCTGTGTTTGTATATGTGTATATGCATGTGGGAGCATATGCACATGTGCATATATGTGTAACGGCCAGAGGGCAATCATAGCTGTTGTTCCCCAGTTTCTCATTGGCCTGGAGCTCACCAACTGGGCTAGGCTGGCCTCAAGGATCCACCTGTCTCTGCTTCCCCACTGCTTGGATTTTAAGTGCATACCACCATGTCTTGCTTTATTTTTAAAAAAATTATTTTATTTTATTTTATTTTTTTAGTTTCTGAGACTAGAACTTAAGATACTCGTGCATGCAAGGCAAGCACTTTATTGACCGAACTGTCACCCCAGCCTAACAATTCTATTTCTTAATGGTTCAGCAAGAAAGATGATGGGCTTTGATTGAGGCATTGGTACACTACAGAGAATTCTACTCAGTTCCACACTTTATTTACGGCCCAAACCTTTCTTCTCTAGGAAGAGAGGGTGTCAGAATGGCCTGGCCAATGAGGCAAAGGGTGACTACAACCATTGCTAACCTGATGTCGAGAGAATGCTACGAAGTTTGCTTCCAAGATACTGAGAATGTGATGCTGTGGGGAAGGGGCTCTGTGCCTTCCATGCTTGGGAGACACACCACAGCTCTATAGCTCTGCTTCCTGTGAGCATCCACCAGTCTATTCTTGGGTTCAGTGTCTGCACCTGTGTCAGAGATAAAGTGGCCTTGTTGGGGTTGGACAGATGGCTCAGAGGTTAACAGCACTGGCTGCTCTTGCAGAGGATCCAGGTTTGGTTCCCAGCACCCACGTGGCAGCAAACACTGTCTGTAACTCCAGTGCCAAGGGATTTGATGCCCTCTTCTGGCCTGCACACGCATTGCATGTACATAGTGCATTTACATACATGAAGGCTAAACACTCATGCACATAAAAATAAGGAAATTTTAAAAGGAGATTTGTTGCCAACCTCTAAGAAAAACAAAACTGGTTCTGGTTGTTTGCTTGTTTTGAGATGGATTCTATGTAACCCCAGCTGACTTGGAACTTTTATGTACACCAGGTTGGCCTCAATCTCACAGATGGCCACCTGATTCCGAGTGCTGGGATTAAAGGTGTGTGCCACATACCTGGCTAAACTGTTAATTCTTTTAAAACTTTTATTAGAGTATAGCATATATATAGAAAGATGCACACTCAAGTATGCCACTCACTGGATTATAGAAAGAGCACACCATGTAAACAGCCCTCCAGATTGAGGACGAAGACGGACACCTGGTCATCTCTTCACAGCCCACTTACTCAGATGGAATCCCCTTCCCTGCAAGAGACAACTTGAACCCTAGCCAACTAAGCCATCACAGTCATGTTTTGTCTCCACAACCATTTTATTGATATATAATTCATAAAGCCCATAACTTGCTCGTTAAAATGTACCACTGAAAGAGAAGCCTCCTGTCCTTCAGCTCCCATCAGCCTATCTGCCCACCAAGCTTCCACTACCACTAATCTATGGATGCGAGTAGACAGTTCATACAAATGGAGTCATGCATGTGGCCTTTTGCAACTCTCTTCTTAAGATAATGGTATCATGGGTTCATGGTCCATCCATATTGCAGTATTTAAGTATTTCATTCTTTTTTGTGGTCAAGTAATATTCAGTTGTCTGGCTATGGCCATCTTACAGTAGATGGACATAGTGTTGCTGTAAACACTATGCAATATTTTAATGAGATATTTTCATTTACATCGATGTGTACCTGGAATGAAACTTCTGGGACATTTAATAACTTTGTGTAACCACTTGGGGAATTCTCAGACTCTTTTTAAGGTGGTAAAATCACCTCTTCTTTCCTACCTGCTGTGAACAAAGGATGAAATTTTACATCCTTGCCAGCACTTATTGTTACCGGTTTTTGAATATGCTCATCTGAAGGGGTGTGAGGGGATGATACTGCAGTTACGATTTGCACATTTCTGATCGCTGATGATGTCAAGAACTTTTTCTTGTATGGACAGTCCACTTGGAGATCTTTCTAGAGAAATTTTTTTTCTCCTTTGTCCATTTTCAAATTATGTTATTTCCAAGAGTTCTTTACATAGTCTAGATACAAGTCTCATAGAAGATAAATGATTTCTTGGGGCTGGAGAGATGGCTCAGCGGTTAAGAGCCCTGACTGCTCTTACAGAGGACCTGGGTTTGATTCCCAGCACCGACATGGCAGCTACCAACCATCTTTAACTCCAGTTCCAGGGGAATCCGAAGCCCTCTTCTGACCTCTGCGGCATTGCACGACCCGGGTGCACTCACACACGTGCAGGCAACGCACTCATACACATAAAATTAAATAATAAAATGAAGATAAATGAATTCCAAATATTCTCTCTCATTTTGTGGACTGTCTTTTCACTTCCTCGATGGTGTTCTCTGAAACAGAAACATTCATTTATTGGTTAATTTTGTGTGTTTCTATGTGTGGGCGTGCACAACACATGTGCCATGGAATGCTTAGGTCAGAGGACAACTTTGGGAGCTGGTTCTCTCCTTCCTCTAGGTGGGTCCCAGAAATGGAGCTCAGGCCTGTCAGGCATGGCAGCACGTGCCTTTACCCCCTGAGCCATCTTGCTATCCTGGTGATTCTCAATGCAGATGAAAACCACTTTATTTTCTCTTTTGTTGCTCATGCCTTTAGTTTGGTGTCATACGTAAGACTCCAGTCCCAAACCCGAGGTCACACTGATTAAGTTTTCCTCTTACAGTTTTATATATGTGTTAGATATAATATATAAGTTATAAGTATTTTACTTTATTGCTTTGTTCTACTTTGAGTTAATTTTTGTATATGGCATGATGAGGGCCCAGTTTCTTTATTTTACATATGGCTATCAGTCATCCCAGCAACATTTGTTGATAGGATGAGTCACTCGTCACTGGACAGTCTTGGCAACCTTGTTAAAATCATAGGACTACAGACAGAGGTTTATCTGTGGACTCTCAATACAATCTCTCTGATATATATCTATCCCTATGGTGAGAAACGTGTCTTGATTACTGATACCTTGAAAACTGATTTTGCAATCAGGAAATTTGACATTTGAAAGCCTCCAGGTTTATTCTGCCTCTGTTTAACCCTGTCTACCCCTTGCCTGCCTTTGAGATCAGTCTGTCAATTTCTACAAAGAAGCCTGTGGACATTCTGATGGGTCCTGGGTTTAATGTGTAAACGGCTTTGGGAGTACAGTCTTCTAAGCATGCACAATCTCCTGATTCATGCAAATGGGCTGTTACAGACTTAGTCTTTAATTCCTTTCTATGATGATTTGTAGTTGTTCATCCTGTGGATCGTGTACTTATTTTCTTACATTTCTTACTAAATATCTCGTTCTTTTCAGGGAGTTGTAAATAGGATCGTTTCCTCCATTTGTAGGTTGTTTTCTCAGACCGTCTATGGCAAGTGCAGAGAAACAGTGTAGAGATTCTGAATATCAATCTTGAGTCCTGTACCCTTTCTGGCCCCACGTTAGCTCAGGAGATTTCAGTGCTGTCCCTGGAGACTTTATAAGTACGTATCCTTCCCTCTTAGTTTTAAGAACTATAATGACAATAAAGAGGGATCCTCATCGTCTCAGTTTATCATCTTACGTCAGTTTCCTGGGGATGGGATGATCATACTTCTGATGCTGAGGGAACATGGCAAAGTAACCCAGGCAGAGGCTAATGGCTGCACAACTGGTCTGGCAGTGCCTGTAGCAGTGGCTATTCCACTTATATGTTCCTCTTTCCAGGACCACTTCGTGAACATACCCAAGATGAACAGAAATCATCTAAACTAACGTAAGAAAGTAAAATTCACTTCCATAGACATTTATTTCAAACTCCCGACAAGACTGAATAGGATTTTATTTAGTATAGTTGGCAAAAGATCAAGAAAAAAATGTCTGCTGATTCGGAGGGCCAGTGTGGTAGAGCAATGAGAACAGAAAAGTCAGCCACAGCCAGCCTGAAACTCTGCTCATCCAAAAGGCCTTGGCTCTCACAGCTCTTTTCTTTTTTTATGGCATTTTATCAGCAATGTTTGGATGTGCCGTTTCTCAGATACGTGATGACGCATAATGAAAATGATAAAATGATATCATAGTAGATTGTGGGAACACGTTTCACCATAGCCCAACTCAAATTCTTCACCCCAAAACCGAGATTTTTATCCAAAGCTTACATTGCCTCCAGCCTTCTAGGCCAAAGATGAGCTCAGTGCTGCCCTCTTGGGGAGGATGCTGGGGGAGGGCATAGGCAGATCAAGTACTGAAGTGCTGACCAGGGTGTCATGACATGCAATTACCACCTTTTACATGCACGCACACACACAAGCTGAGCTCTGAGGAAGCAAAGTAGCACATAACCCATGATTCTTTGTGACCTGGGAATAATTTGTGGCCCTGCTGCTGAGGTGTGCAATTCACCAGTCATGTTTTTATTTCCATCAGAAGTACATATTGAGATTCATATACTACAAAGACTCATTCCAAATACACCATCTCCTCAGCCTCAGCCTTCTAAAATGAACCTTTAAAATTTTTCTTTCTATTTTATGTGTATGAGTGTTTTGCCCGCATGTATAAAGTATACCGTGTGCATGCAGTACCCCACGAAGGCCAGAAGAGGCCACGAGATCCTCTGGAAATGAAGTTGCAGACTGTTGTGAGCCACCATGTGGGTGCTGGGACTGAACCCCAGTCGTCTGCAACAGTAATAAGTGTTCTTAACCACTGAGCCAATTCCCTAGCTCCCAATAAACCATTTTCTCATTCATGACAATTGATGAGCTTTATTAAGTATCTATTTACCTGAGATCTGCATTGACATCTAAAGAGGCTAATAATGCACTAAGTATAAACATCATCTTATTTGCTAAAATGTTGATGTTCTGAGTAAATAGTAGTCTATGAAACTTCACAATTCATTATCTGAATTACATATACTCAGATAATTCTCAACAAATCAGCTTTTAAACCATGAAAAGTATCCATTCATAATAAATATATCTATATGTGATTTTTTTTTAATCATTGAAAAAGAAATGGATATTTAAGAAAAATTAGCCAGGCATGGTAGTGCATGCCTTTATTCCCAGCACTCGGGAGGCAGAAACAGTTGAATCTCTGTGAGATCGAGGCTAGCCTGGTCTACCTAGTGAGCTCCAGGCCAGCTGGGGCTACAGGAAGACCTTGTCTCAAAAAAAGAGTTCTTTTGGTTGGCAAAGTGTGAAAAGGAGTTTGAAGTGATAATTCTTTTTATGCTTGTTTGCTTTTGCAATTCAAATGGCCCCTTTCTTCCTTTCCTTTTGTTCAAATGTTTTGACCAGAGATCAGGGACATTATGAAAGTTCTAGAAAGAAACAAATAATTGGGTCCATTTGGTGGCAAATGTTTCCTTTTGCAAAAAACATATTTTAATTCTGGCCTAATTGAGAAATAAACATTTCTAGCATGCTGTGACCTGTATAACTTTGACAGACGTTGTTGGAACCTAAAGTCTTATCAGTAGTAGCCTTGCAAACACCAAATTTCTCAAACAAATCTGTACTCAGCCCATTCCAATCCACTTTTATTACACACCTCTGTACTTGATAAGTGTTTTAAAGAATTCAGACTAATTGTTGGAAAGTCACCCATGAAGTGTTGTTGAAAGATAACATCATTAAACAAAAATTATTTCTTAATCAAGAAATAATGGTGACAAACGGCAGTAGGTACCCACAGGGCTCACAGGGAAGGTTCACTGGGCAGAGCTGGACACAAAGTCTCCTTCCTTAAAGTGCCCCACCCATCCACCCACCAGCCTCTTGTGTGCTGTGAACTCCCATGTCACCAGATGTCATTACCATTACTTGGCTGACTTCTGTCACAACTCCAGGCAGGAAGCTCCTTAGGATCCTGAACACTGCTCCCACAGGGGCAGGGACACATGGGAGCGCACAGATCAGCTGTCAAGAGGCTTCATTCAGATACGTCCAAAACAAATTTGAGGCAAACTACAGAAAGTTTTATGATAGTTCAGTCTTTGTTTAAGCTTCCAGGAAGGTCAAGTGGTGAACTTCAGGGATCTGGTTTCTCCGGCAGAGACTTTCCTGACAACACTGCCTGGAACGCATTTCAAAGGCAAAGACAGCTCTAGAGGCCCAGGATGACTCTGAGAATGGTTACATTTGTGTACTAGGGCCATGTTTCAGGGTTCAAGAAAAAACTGAATAGCAGTTCTATCTTCTCTTCATGACCACCATTTTCTCAGCTTTGATGTGCTTGGCTTTCCAACACTTTTTCATTAAATCCTCTCAGAACTTCAACACGTCAGTGGGGCAAGTACTGTTACTTCTGGAATACTAGTGAAGGAAACCAAATGTTGAAACTAAGTTCCTTGGCTAAAACCACAGCAGGTGGGTGGAGAGCTAAGATTCGGTCCAGTCTGTCTCTGAAGCCAGTGCATGTAAGCATCATGCTGAAATTCTCCTCTTCCGGTTTTGATGCCTATTTTGTTTTTGAGACAGGGTCTTACAGTGTAGCTGAGTTTCTGACTCCTGCTGGGATCACAGATGTGCACCATCTAGACCAAGTGCCCTCTTTTTAACTTTTTAAAAAATTGAAAAAATTTTAAATTAAAAAAATGATTCTCTTTTATGTATGTGTGTTTAGTGTATGGATATGTGTACAGGTGCGCTCAGCTGTGCATCCATGCGTGAAGGCCGGGAGTCAACACTGAATGTCATTTTCCACCTTATTTTTTGAGATAGGCTCTTTCACTGAACCTGCAGCTTGTGGTTTGGAAAGGCTGCTGGGTGGCTAGCTCCAGGGACCCATCTGTCTCCACTCACCCAGTGCAGGGATCACAGAGGCACACCTCCACGCCTGGATATTTTCCGTGGGTGCTGAGAATCTGAAACTCAACTCGTGTCCTTAAGCACTTTCCCTCCGAGCTGTCTTCTCAGCCCTGCATGTCACGCCTCTCTTCCGGCCTCTTGCACCACTCAACATGTGGCTTCATCTGTCTCTGGTACGACACATGGAACCCGGGTCCATCTGCTTCTCTCTCCTTCCTGCCCTTCCTCCTTTTTCCCTTCCGTTGTCAACAACTTTTACAAAACGCTCATTCCAGGCAAAGCTATCTTCTGAGAACTGGGCCTCAAAAGCTACACAATCCCTAGAGCAGACTACATTTTTTTTTTCCATTATGAGATTCCTTGTGCCTGCCAAACATACAGGTATAAATTAAAGACTGAATGCATAAATGATATTTAGAATGCAAACCCTGCTGTCTAGAAATCTCGCATGCTTCGGGCTAAGGCAATAAATCTGCGCACCCCAGCGCAGGATGTTTGCTGTTGAGAACAGACAAGTTATGGTGAGCAAGGGACACACACTAATTCATTTTGGGGAACAGCCTATGGAGCAGCTAGCAGCACTTACTACCAAACTGCACATTTAATCCCCGCTCCTTCTTTTGCACAGCTGAGGTTAGAACCCTAAAGAGAGTCAATTATGCGCATACGCTTACCGTTTTTACTTTATGAAGCTTCCTTTGTTGCCTGAAGAACTTTTTCCTAAATTTCCTCTGTGTGAGCTACAAGTGCCATTTCCTTCTTTTAAAAAAGCAGGCGTGTGTGTTCCCTTAAAGGGACTCTGGTGCAGCACCTCAGACTTGCAAAGCTTTACTTAAGAGTGAGATTACTCTAGGTGGATTATTAAAAAATAAAGTCAGCTCCGGGGAGATGACTCAGTCCGTCCATGGAGAGCTTGCGCTGCAAGCATGAGAACCTGTGTTTGGTCCCCAGAGCTGATGTGAAAGGCTGGGGTGTGTGGGGGGGGCTGGTAGCACTCATGACCTCAGTGCTGGGGAGGCTGCCTGGCGAGCCTGTCGAGCCTGTTTGGTGAGTTCCAGGCCCATGAGAGATTCTGACTGAAAAGTAAGGTGACTAGCAACCAGGGAACAACACCAAGGTTGGCATCTGGCCATCACATGCGTGCTCACACATATGGGCACATACGTACACATACACGTTTGCACTTGCACACACACAGACACACTATATATATAACACACACACACACACAGACGCACACATGCGTGCTCCACAGAAACTAGGTAAGAAGAGCAGCATATATTCCTAGAATTGAAAGTTTGAGACAGCACCTTTCCAATCCTATTCATAAACATTTACAAAGATGACACTCAGGATTTATCCTTATTATTTATAACAAACAGTGAATGCCTTCCTGGGTAAGCAGAAGACATCGGTAACCAAGGTGGGGAAAGTCCTAAATATGGCTATCTCTATCAAGATCTGCCTTAGGGTGTTGTGACTTATTGTAAAATGTGACCTTTGAACAACTGTACCGAAACTAAAGAGGATCTGAATGAGATGGTGGAGGTGAAGTGATGGTCTATCTCTGTCCACATTGACACTCTCCTGGTAGCAGTTGTGTCGGGAACTGTCACGTATGACTTGTCGATTGAGGCCTCCTGCGAATGTGAACTGAGAGACCTGTGGAATTTTACTACCTTTTCACTGCTCACTCAACAGCGCACAGACTATTCTTAGTCTGTGTTAAACGAAACAGACGCCTCTCAGCTTCCTCAGCATGTTCACAGTGTCTTCAGCAAAAACAGCTCATTATTCTTCCCCATGACCTGTGATAACCAGGGTGCATGACAGCCTAGAGCCCATGAGAGTAGATGATGTCCGGTAAGCTGGTCATGAGATGCATAGTGCGCTCTCTCTCTCTCTCTCTCTCTCTCTCTCTCTCTCTCTCTCTCCATCTTTCTCATTTGTATCTGTATATCTGTCCGTCCATCCATCCATCCATCCATCCATATCTCTAATTACTTCTGACAAGAGTGCCAAGACGAGAATAAAGGAGAAAACAGACTTTCAACGAGCAACATTGGACAACTGGATATTTACAGGCAAGAGACTAAGTGAAAACTCCACGACATATCATATACATGACTAACTCAAATGGATCACAGACTATGGTGGTTTGCATGAGAATGTCCCCCACAGGCTCCAAGTGTTTAGACAGTTTATCTCCAGTTGGTGGTGCTGTTTTGGGAGGCTTCAGGAGGTATGGCCTTGCCACAGGAAGCAGATCAGTGGGGGTGGGCTTTGAGAGGTCTTAAGGCTTGTTGGATTTCCAGGCCCTGTCTGCTTCCTGTGCCTACTTGAAGATGTGATCGCTCAGCTTTCTTCTCTGGCCATCTCCTTCCACCATGCCTCCCCCGCCATTATGGACCCTTAATCTGGAACCATAAGCCCAAATAAACTCTTCCTTCTAATAGTGGCCTTGGTTATGGTGTCTTATCACAACAACAGAAAAGTAACCATTACCCAGACTAAGTGTGAGAGGCAGAAACAGTAAAACTCTTAGAAGAAAATGTAGCAGTGATTCTTCACAATTTTGTCTACAAAAAGAACACCCAAATTAAAAGCTTTGTGATTCAAATGATTTTAAGAAGTTTAAAAGACCCCTAGAGCAAGAGAACAACTTGCAAGTCATATGACTTCACATGGAACTTGTGTCCAGGATATATAAAGAACTGACTGTGACTAGTAATAATCAGATACATAGAGATTAAAGACACATGTGCAACATCTAAGTGTTAGTAGCATTACAAATGTAGGAAACAGCATATTTTAAAATGAAATGGAGGTCTTCTTTAAAGGGCAAAAACTCAATTTTATGTCTTACAGGGTTAATACTGAGTTCAATATTGTATAACTGTATTAATTCAACTATGAACCTAAAAATTTACAGCCACTTTTGAAAGAGATGTATCCTTGCTCTGGAATGTGTTACTGAATACGTTAAAGCTGTAATGAAATGCTTCTTCTAATCATGTGGTTATTAAATTTAAAAAATAAGAAAATTTTAAAAGAAAAACAAAGAACACTTATAAATGATTAATAAAAATACAAGTAATCCTGGCTCAGCAGTTCAGGTGGCTTTGCTGCACAATCATGAGGGTCAGAATTCAGATCCCAGCACCCACATAACAAGCCTGGTGCCTGGAACATGTGTCTAACCCTAGCTCTGATGGGGATAGAGCCAGGAGGATCCTGGGTGATTCCTGGCTTTCACCCTAACTGAGAAAACAAAAGCCCCAAGGTCAGAAAGGGACCCTGCTTCAAGGGGATTGGTGGAGAGTGTCGGAGGAGGTCACCCAACACCTTTCTCTGGCCATACACATAGACACAAATAACTGAATAAATCTTTAAAAAAATAATGCAAGTAATCCATGAAAGCATGAACAAAGAATTTGAATAAAAAGTCTCCAGAAAGGATATAAAAATGGACATCAAGCACAAAAACACTAAGCCTCACTGTGCATTAGAGAAAGTCAAATGGACCAGAACAAAGGCAGGGGAGAGGGCTCCGTGGGTAAGAGTGCCTACTGGGTAAGCATAAGGACCTGAGTTCAAATCACCACACCCACATAAAAAGCCAGGTGTGGCTCATGAACCTGTGACCCCAGAGATGTAGGAAGCAGAGACAGGAGGATCACTGGGGCTTGCTGGCTGCCAGCTCAGCAGAAAAACAGCGAGTTCCAAGTTCAGTGACAGACCCTGTCTCAAGGAAATAAAGAGCAATGCACAGCAGGATACTGGACATCCTTTTCTGGCCTATGTACAGAAAGGAAAACCATTTTTCATGTTTGGGTTGTTAGCCTCAGACTTTAATGGCGGTGCCATCTTTCTAGCCTGGAAAACCATTTTTAATCCTACAAAGACTTAAGAAAATAAAGTCATCAGATAAAGAAATAAAATTTATATATAGCAGAAGACAGTGTGAAAAACATACCAGGTAATTTGAAAAAAAGATCTAGATATAATATATAGAATTATTAAAATACTAGTGCGAATATGCTTGACAAATGAGTTAAACAGTAGATTAGACACAGCCGAACAGTGAGCTAGCAAATTGAAAGAAACAGCAGAAGAAAGTGCTCAGGATTTTGCATAGTGAGACAAAGCATTGTAGAGAGAGTAAAGGAGAGCCCAGAACGGAGCATGCAGGTAAACCCACCCAGACACGGCCTGAATGTCTGAAACAGTGACAATCTTAGTATCCTGTCTGCTAGGCCTCCAAAAAGCGTTGCACTAAATTCACATCAGGTTGATGTTTAAGTTGACCAAAGTTAAACTGCTGTGGTCTTTGAATTAACTTGGAGGAGGACAGAGCTGACATTAACTGACATACATGTGAGGGTTTGGATCTAAACTGTTCCCCAAAGACCCATGTGGCAAATAATGGCTTGGTCCCCCAGCACAGCCATGTTCAGAAGACTTTTGAGGGAGTGCCTGGATCATGCAGACCCTGACTTCGTTTCATGAAGTCCATGGATGAGTTCATAACCGAAGTATAATGAAGTGGTGAGAAGGGCAGGAGATGGAGCGCAGTTAAAAGACCCGTGACAGTGGGGGTCACGTTCTTGAGGGGTTCAACCTTTCGTCTGGATCCCTCACCCCTCCTTTCCTCTCTGCAACCCCATTCCTCACCCCGCCAACCCTCTAGCTGCCTTAAAGAGCAGGGCTTTGCTTCGCCTGCACTTCCACATTGCCACGGGACCAGAAACTGTCACCTAACGATGGACTGAAGCCTCTGACACCATGAGGCAAAATAAAAATTTCCTCCTGTGAGTTGATTTTCGCTTACATTTTATTGTCATGACAGAACAGTAACACAATGTGGGGTCTAAAAAAGCTGAACTCAGAGAGAGCAAAATGGCGCACATCAGAGACTGAGGTGGTTGGGGGAAGGGAGGAGGGAGAGATGCTGGTAAACGTTGAATAGTTTCAGCCAGGTGTGGTAGTACTTGCCTATAACCCAACACTTAGGAGGTGGAGGGCAGGAGGATTAGAAGTTCAAGGTCAGCCTTTGATACATAGTGAGTTCCAGGACAGCCTGGGCTATAGATGCACAAGACCATGTCTTAAAACAAACAGAGATACAATATTAGGCAGAACATAGTCAAGAGAGCTATTGTTCAACACAGTGACTATGATTAAAAAGAATACACTGCATACTTGAAAATTGTTCTGACCACAAAAGCACTATGTGAAGTACAATATATAAGTTAATTAACTTGATTCAACCATTCTGCAGCATACGCGAATATCAACACTATGCTGTTCACAATAAATATACATAATTCTGATTTCTTGATTTAAAAAAATAAAAATATGTTAAGATTTTAAGTATACACATTCAAATTTCAAAAATGACATTAAAAAAAGAGAAATCAGGCTGGAGAGATGGCTCAATGGTTAAGAATACTGGCTGATCTTGCAGAGGACCCAGGTTTGATTCTCAGCACCCACATGGCAGCTAACAACTGTCTGTAACTCCAGTTCCAGGGGAATTAGATGTCCTCTTTTGACCTCTGCAGGCATTTCAAGATACAGGGTGCACTTACATACATGCAGGCAATACATTCATGCACATTAAAATAAAAAATCATAAAAATTAGAAATCTAGAGTTTAATTTGCAAACCAGTATTTTTTTAATGTTTTTTAAATTGAGATTTTTGTAATTTCATACAACAGTTCTTAATCAAATTTAAGATCCCCATCCATGCCTCCTCCATCCCCTCACTGGGCCACATGTATTCTGCCATACATGTTAAGTCCTATCAGGTGACGCATTTGGACCCAAATGTACTTCAGTGTAAATTCATCCACTGGATTCTAGTCAGCCCATATAGAGACTGTATGTAAGGCATACTCTCCCTTACCCAGTAGCAGTCAGTCTCTAATAGTTCTCAGTCTAGTGATGGCCCACCACCTAATTCTCTCCTCCCCTTTGGGCCCTTGTTTGATTGAATTGCCATGAGACCTGTGCTCAGTGCCACCACTGCCACAAGTTCACATGTGCAAGCTTCCAGTGGCCTGAAAGCCTCTGCTCCCTGTGTTCATGAACCAGCCCTGGCTCTTACAGTCTTTCTGCCCCCTCTTCCACAATGGTCCCTGAGCCATTGGTGAGTGAGGCTCCATATAGGAGTCCTATCCTACACTCTGCAGTTTAGTCTTTAAAACTCGGCCAGTTGTGACCTTCTGTGTGCATAAGGAAGCTTTACTGGTGAGAGCTGGTGAGAGCTCTCTAGTGTTAGTGTTCTCTCTAACCCTTGTTCCACTATGTTCCATGAGCCTCGGTTGTAGAGGTGCAACTGTAGATGTGCTGCCTAGTACTGGGCATCTCGCAGATGTGTATCAAACCAGCATTCTTTTTATTTAATTTTTAATTTTTATTTTATGTGTATGCGTGTGTTGCCTGCATATATGTGAGTGCACCTGTGTCGTGCAAAGCCACGGAGGTCAGAAGAGGGCTTCGGATTCCCCTGGAACTGGAGTTAAGGACGGTTTGTAGCCGCCATGTGGGTGCTGGGAATCGAACCCGGTCTTCTGCAAGAGCAATCGGTGCTCTTAACCGCTGAGCCATCTCCCCAGCCCCAAACCAGTATTCTAATAAAAGAAGGAACCCGAGACACAACAAAGTGAGGAGAAGGAATGGAACAGAAAGCAAAAATTATGAAAACGGCAGATACAAAAACAGTATATAAAGGATAGACAAACATCCCAGTATGTCAAAAATATATAGCAAAACTCACGATAAATATAAATGAGCTAACCATAACACTCAAAAAGCAATGATTAGGAATTTAAATGAAAAATAAATTCTAACGATGCACTGTTCCTTCAGGATGAACACACTCTTAAGAGTCAGGCAGGAGGCACGTGGCCTGGAACTCTTTTGTCTTTTAGAGTCTTGCTACTGAAAATATGATTTGGAACCAATGGCAGTCGTGGTACCACTCAGGTACCTGTTAGGAATTCTTACACTCGGGCCCCTCCTCAGGCCTAGAATCCCGAATCTGTGTTTCGGTTAGCACTCTCTGTGGTCCACATGCACATCCATGATCAGGAAGTCTTGCTTTAAGTGGCACAGAATATCACAAACAAAAGGACAAATCTTACTGATGACTCCATGGGCACCTCTGTCACTCTTCAACAATGCCTATAATAAAAACATCCCATCAAGTCCAATACTGTTGACGCTCCAGAGAAGGTGCTTCCGGTTTCCTGTCCTGATTCCTTGAAGCAAGGCCCACTGTGGTCAAACACCAGGAATTTGGGTAGTACTGCTGCTAAGAGATGTGCCACCATTTCAAAGTGAGCTCGGGGAGAGGGGAATTGGATGAAAAGAACTTAAGGTTGCGGCAACACAGAACCCACGTGAAGGAATCGTGGGGGAAACCGTAAACAGGACAAAACTTGCTGTGGCAGTTCATCTTCACAGTCAACTTGACATGGAATCATCATAAAAACACACCTCTAGACATGCCTATGAGGGTGTTTCCAGGGAGGTTTCATTGAGAAGACCCGCCCTAAATGTGGGTGATACCATTCCATGGCTAAATAAATAGGATAAAGTGAGCTGAGAAGCATTTGTCTTTTTCTGCTTCATGACTGTGGAAGCAATGTGGCCTGCTGCCTCACGCTCCTGCTGTTATGGACTTCCTCCCTCCCTCCCTCCCTCCCTCCC
>NW_008351693.1:1576756-1624957 GCF_000622305.1 Nannospalax galili
CCCTCCCTCCCTCCCTCCCTCCCTCCCTTCCTGTATGGTGTATGTATATGTATATGCAGGTGTGTTGACCTGTACATGCACATGTAGAAGCCAGAGGCTGACATCAGGTGTCTTCCTACTATTCTCCACTGTATTTCCTGAGACAAGGTGTCTCTCTGAACCTGAAGCTCAGTGTTTCAAGGGAGACTGGCTGGCCAGTGAGCCCACGGTGTCTGCCTGTCTCGGACAGGACCTCGATCCAGACCTCCCACCTTTGCATCTAGCTGTTTTTCTGTGGGTGCTGGAGGTCTGAGTTCAGGGCCTCGCGTACTTTACACCGAGCCATCCCTCAGCCTCCACCCTTACTTCTGCAAGTTGTTTTTGTTGGATATTTTGTGAAGCAACTAAGACAACCATACAGCTTAAAACAAACAAACAAACAAAAAAACCCCAAAAAACAAAAACAAAAACAAAACAGGCCAGGCGTGGTGGTGCACACCTTTAATCTCAGCACTCAGGAGGCAGAGGCAGGCAGATCTCTGTGAGTTCAAGGCCAGCCTGGTCTACATAGTGAGTTCCAGGACAGCTGGGGCTACAGGGAGACCCTGTCTCAAAGACAAAAAACAACAACAACAAAACCAGAAGCGAAGAAAGCAGGTAGATTCTGTTGAGTGATAGCCCTCAAATTCTCATGAAACATATTATACATTTTGAAGCTTTGATCATTAATCAAAATGATAAAAGTGAGAGAGTTATTCTGATCAAAGCCAGAACTGGGATAGACCAGATGAAACCTCTAAAATGTGAAGATCTGTCCTAAATGAAGATATAATTACTGAAAAGAGGAGTTAGAATGTTTGTGGCCATCCATTCATACTCTCCTGTGGGCTCTGCAAATAGTAGGCCAGGCTCAGATATGCTTCACACAGAAGTGCAAAGAACAAAAACTACCAGTAAGGGAAGGACGCAGCTCAGTGTCGGAGGCTTACTTAGCATGCACAGGCCTTGGGTTTAATCACCAGTACTGAAAAGTAAAAAACACCAACAAAGTAACTACTAAGTAAAGGAAACCTTAAAGGCTCATTTAATATCAGGAAAGCAAAACAAAAACACAGAAATCACATTACATACAGAATGTTAATGGACACCTGTAATCCCAGAAATTGGAGGAAAATCATGAGATGTTTCTCCTCCCAAAATGCCACAATTTATGAGAATCACAAATTTGAGGCCAGAGTGGGTTATGACAAAGAGACCCTATCTCAAAACCGAACAAGAGAAAAAGTGTGTTTCCATCACTGCTTAGAAGTTAACTCAATGCAAAAATAAATCAAGCGAATGTCACTTTTCTTCTCAAAGTGGTGGAATTATGGAAACAGACCTACATTCTTATTTTTCTACATTTTTCAAATTTTTATATAATTTTTTTGTTTGGCCTTTTTGAGACAGGGTCTCCCTATAGACCCAGCTGGCCTGGAACTCACAGCGACCTGCCTGCCTCTGCCTCCTGAGTGCTGGGATTAAAAGTGTGAGCCACTATGGCAGGTTGAAATTTTATAAAATTTTTAGTCCAAGAAAAATAGTGAACTAGTTGGTTTCTTGTTGACTTGATTTTCTTATTTCTCTTCTGTATGCACATACATGTTACGAACAGTTAGAAGTGGAACAGCTCAAAGTTACAAGAACAAGAGACCTTTAAAAATACTATGCTAAGGGAAATTAGCCAGGATTAGGTGTTTCTCAAAGGCTTCATGGAGGGAGTTTTGCTCTTTTGATTTTCCACCTGTAGCCATGTGAAGACGCAGCCTTCCTGAACGACAAATAGTGGAGGATTCCACTTACGTGAAATCTACAGACTAGGGAAATTCATGGAGATCGAAAGTAGAATTGAGGTTTTGAGGACTGGGCTGGGGAGGGGCGGGGAGAGAATGGGGGGTTACGGCTCAGTGGGTCACAAAGAGTCTGTTAAGGTTGAAGAGGTAGTTTGGAAATAAAACAGTCCTCACTGCTCAGCACAGTGACTAGAGACAATACCAGTGAATTATATTTAAAAATGACTACATTTGCAAATTTTAGTACCTTATCACAATAAAAGCATTTCCAAAGGGAAAAGAGGAGACGATTAAGTGATTCTTCAGTCTGAAGGATAAGAGAGGATGGACGCAGAGGGTCACTGGGACAGCTCTGCAAGCTGGCCAGTGTGTGCAGGCGTGCCCCAATCAAGGCACAAACATCTATCCTCTGCCACTTGGCCTGTGTGGAGAGGCAGGCCCCGGAATGATGGAATTATTAGAAGAACAAAATGTTCTGAGATTATGCCAAAATAAAGATATAATTAGACTAAAAAATATGGAAAGAGCTGCTAATTAAGAAAAAGGTGGTAATTATAAATTACTTGTGCTGTAAAATTTCTTTCTAAGGAAGACAGTGACATCAAAGAAAGTCTTCCCTACACATGGACAAGAGTGTGGATTGATACCATTTATGGAAAGATGTGCAATCGCAGAACTGAAACCTATAAAATACAGGCAGGTGCACGGCTGTGTGTAAAGTGACCACTGCCCAGCGGACTCTGCCCACCATCTCCAAGTGTCCTGCACAGCTGCATGAGGTTTCCTTAGGCTACACCCCCAAAGCTGAGAGCAATTAATTGGAGAAATTTAAAGAAACATGACAAGAAGGACCAGGAGGCTGCTGGGAATGATTTATGGAACTTAATATTGCGGGAGCACTTTCTGCAGTTGGGGAAATGTGAAGGGTCAGAAGTAGGAAGGAAACATTCACACCTGAAAAGTGCCTGAGCTGTCAGTCACAGGGAGAGAGAGGTGTGATCAAGGATGCACAGACTTCAAGATTAGTGAGTGGAGACTTAGCACAATCATCCAGGCACAGTTCCTAATTATTCTAACCCTAACTGGAATACATTTTGGTTTTAGGCTATTAAGTAGACTACATCTTAACTAGGACCTGCCAGTGACGCTCACACCCTCCCTGGCTCCATGACCACTTCACATGGCTTCACCATCACTCACGAAGACCCTGCCTAGTCAACACAGGTGCATGAAAGGTGTAAGTACCTGCAAATACCATCTAGGCATTTTGATATGTATGAAGTCCTCTCTAGGGAAATGCATTAAAGGATCAGGAGTAATTCTACCTTAGAGATCCATAATACATTTTAGTTTCTTCTTCCTACCTTTTACCATTTTGCAAAAGTACATGTGAATGGAGTGATATTTGCTTTTCCAAGCAGGCAGCCTCGCTCTCCTTTTATTGATTGATTGATTGATTGATTTTGTTTTTGTTTTTGAGACAAGCTCTGGCTGTGTATCCCAGGCTGTCCTCAGAATCCTCTTGTCTTAGCCTCCTGAGTGCTAGGATTACAGATATATACATACACCCATCTTTCTGTCTTTTGAAAATATTTTATTATTTTTATTTTATGTGTATGAGTGCATTGCCTACATGTATGTAAGTACACCACATGTGTGCCATGCCCAAGGAGGTCTAAAAGGGTGTTGGATCCCCTGGAACTGGAGTTATGAATGGCTGTTAGCTGCCATGTGTGTGATAGGAACCGATGTTCTTTTTTTAAATTATTATTTATTATTTTTATTTTATGCATATGAGTGTATTGCCTGCATGTGTGTAAGTGCACCTGTGTTATGCAATACCTGCAGAGGTCAGAAAGAGGGTGTTGGATGCCCTAGAACTGGAGTTATGGATGGTTGTAAGCTACTGTGTGGGTGCTAGGAACCAAACACAGGTCCTTTGCAAGGGCAGTCAGTGCTCTTAACAGCTGAGCATTTCTCTAGCCTCCTTATTTCCTTCTAGACCTGTTGAAGTAAGGACGAGACAGAGGCAGCCTTCCCAACAGAAGGCTTTCTACACTTGCTAGCATGCCACCAAGACTTTGAATTGCTGCTGAGTTTGGCCATTCATAGAATGATATAGAAACTTAGAAAATACTTGGAGGAACACCTAGCTCATTCCATGTTTCAAACCTTCCAGATGTTTCAATGCTCTATGAACTCGTTAAGAAAGGTCTATTACATTGGGCATTGGGCATAGTAGTGCACACCTGCAATCCCAGCATCAGCAAGTAGAGACAGCAGGATTGCAAGTTTAAGGCCAGCCTACACTACTTAGCAAGACCTTGACTCAAATAAAGAAAAGATTTAAGTAGGTCATGTAGGCAGTGCAAGATTGTGGGGGATTAGCATCTGGGCTGCATATAGAAGCCATGTACAGATTGTCTTTTACCTGCAGAGCAGTCAATACTGAAATTTGTAACTCCCCAGGGACTTGAGTGTTTACTGTGGACCAGGCTCACCAAGGGACACATTCCAAAGGAGTCCTGCTTGCTTCTCCTCCGCTCTCCTGCCACCGGCCTAGTCATAGGAACTGATTTTTGCTATTTCTTTAGCCTCTGATGCTCTGTTGTCAAAGAGGCTATTCAGTCATATTCAACTGTACTAACCAGTAACTGTGACCCCTCAGGCAGTGTAGAGCCCACGTCGGTCACCTCACCTGCCTTTCTAGGGCCCAATAAATGTTCATAACTGTATGACTACAGAGTTCCTCTGCCAACAGGAAGGAAATACTGCCATTACTTCCTTAAACTTGGCCCTATATCTAATTATATGAACCTTGCCAATGTGATGGTTTTAACAGGTGGGGACTTTCAGGCCATAAGAATTGCCTGCTTGTGGTTTGAATATGAAACGTCCCCTATAGGCCTGTATGTTTGAACACTTGCAGAGCCTTAGGAGATGGGTCACTGGGGGCAGGCTTTGGGGTTTGCCACCTGACCTCCCTTCGTCCTAGGTCTCTTCTACTTCCTGTTCTGCTGAGGTATGGGGAAGCCAGGAGGCCCAGTCCCAGCTAACACTCCATCCAGGCACCTGCTGCCACGTCTTCCCACTGTGATGGACTATATCCCTCAAACCATGAGTCAAGGGAAATGCTTGCTCTTTAAAGTTGCTGTCAGATATTTGGTCACAGTGGTGGTTAATATGCCCCTTATGGTATGAGATGTGTTTACAGGATAGCCTGAAGTAGCCCCCATGCCCCCAGCTCTATGCCATCCAGAGTGTTCTGTCCCTTCTCCTTTCCTCCATGTGAGGATATGGATCCTACCGATCTCCCTTTCAGGGCACAGCCTCACCTGACACCTCCTGCTAGATGTTAGACTTCCAGCCTGCAGAATCATGAGAAATCATAGGCCTGTTCTTTACAAATCACCAAGTATCTGGTATTCTATTAAAACAGAAGAGGGTATTGGGTCCCTTGGAACTGCACTTACAGATGATTGTTAGCCACCATGTGGGTGCTGAGACTCAAACCTGGCTCTTCTGCAAGAGCAGCCACTGCTCTTAATTTCTGAGTCATCTTTCCAGTCTCCGACACTTATTTCTTAACTTTAGAATGAATAATTCATCACATTATAAGCTAAGCCCCAAACTACACATAGCTCTGGGGCAGGGGCATTAAGGTACCTTAAGGTACAGATCACGATGGCTAGCACCAGGACAGGGCTTCCCTTCATGTGACTCTGGGGGTGACACATGTTTCTGTGGTCCCGCTCTGTTTTCTGTGTTCTAGAAGTTAAGCAGAACAGTATCACTTTTTGTGCATTCCTAGTCCAAAACTTGTACAAGTGGAATAAAATGAAATAATTCAACTTTAAGATTTTCAGTGTAGAGTGGAAGAATATCCCAGTATAGGTAATGTGCGACACCTTGATACGTCCCTGGCAGCTGCAAATTGCTGCATATCTCCAAATACGGGTCCCATAAACCTGATGTTCATTTAGATGTACAGTATGGTTTCTGTTTCCAATCAAATGCTTTTGAGTGAATTAAGACCCAGGATACTTCTTGACAAGTTTTGCATTACTTTATGGCCAATTTCCTTTTGGTGCAAGTGGAGTGGAAACTTTACTTCCTTAGAGTTGTTAACCAAGTTATGTGATTTAAAAGAATGATAATTGCTCTCTCTATAGCTAAATGGGAAATGAAAGAAAATCACCCTCTACCTCATAGTTGCAATAGACCTATGCCTGGTCAGGTTTATTATACAACAGAAATCTCCCTTGACAAGAATAGAGTCTGCCTACCCCACTGTAGAATGGGAACACAATAAAGTCACCTATCTTTAGTCCACCTCGCACTGGCTCTGCTGCAAGTGGAGGAGTTAATCCCTGTTGTCACCAGAGTGCATTATGGATCTGTACAAACAGCTCCTCAGCCCTAACTGTAATACCACTGTCTGCTGTTTTGGTCAAGTCAGCACATGGCATTAAGATGCACAGTGAGGTTCAAATTTAGACAAAATTGAGCTGCATCTGGGATCATCCTGAGACCCTTTCAGCAACTACCAAGAGGCAATCTTAAACCACAAACCTTCTGCGGCTTAAGGAGCTGTGTTGTGACTGAGCACCTTGGGGTGGAAAACACAGAATCCCAGGGCAGGCAGAACCCTGAGTACTCTTCATCCTCTGGTCACCAAACTCACTGATTCAGGCAACAGTCTTGGTTTGCTTACTGGGCCCTCGCCCTGTGGCTGTTTCACCTGCCCCATGCTGATACTGGAAGAGCCCTGACACACACTCATCTTATGACAGCTTTCTCTGCTTTCAGGATAAAATCCAGTCCTTGGAGCATGTAAAGTTTCCTGTCCAAATCTGCACTGCAACTTGATACCTGTTTCTGTCTTTCCCAATAGCTGTAAGTTTCATGGAGTTGGGGATTGTAGCTTGTTCATCATCATCATGTGTGGTCCCGGGCCCAGCACACAAGGCTAGGTACATGGTAGGCACACGCATGCAACAAACTAAGGAATGAGTGAATATTATAACATTCTCTTCAGACTAGCTCAGGCCTAGAAATTGCAGAATTTTCCCAAGTGCTCTCAACTAGAGTGAAGACATGCCTCTTGCTTCCAAGATACCACCTCGTCCTCAGACATGCACTACTGCATCTCAACGTCTGGTCTGCCATTCTGAAGGTTCATCCAGTGCTGGTCTCTAAAGGAGACTCAGGAATTAGGCATATGTATGGGACGTCCTTCTGCCCCCCCATTTATCATCTGTGTCCATTTCTAAGATTAATGAGCCTATTACCGTGTGTTACATGCTCACAGCTAGACTCTGCGCGTGCAGCACTGACCAAGGATTCCCTAAGCTCTGACACGTAGAAGAAACAAGATGACTAAATTACATTCTTGGTGTCAAGAAGGTAGAATGGTCTGGGAGAGAGGCGTGAGGAAAACCATCTGCGGTTCTATGTGACCAAAGGTGTGAGGCACAAAGAACAGTTTAGCACTGGCCAGGGTATAAAGATAGTACAGCTATGCACAGCGGACTGACGTTTCCGTCAACAACAGAGTACACATACGACAGTGGTCCCCTAAGGTTATATGGCCAGGGGATGTCTTGGTTTGTATAAGTGGACTCTGTGATACGTGCGGAACAAGAAAGTTGCCTGATGATGCTTTTCCTAGGGTCAAGTGCTGCTTGAGTACTTACTCGTTGCTTCCCCTGGGCAGGGATCGGGTCCTTCGTCTATTCCTCACTTCTGTCTCCTGTTGAATAGTAGGAACTTGTCTAGGACCTGAAGAATGGACTGATGTGTGAGGGGTCTGCATGCCAGTTACATCTAGGGAAACTTCAGAGAGAGATACTTGAGCTGAGTCTTGGTAAACGACTGTTCACTGTCTGGTGAAAACAGTAATAGTAAAGTTTCCTTTCATGCTGAGCTACAAGAACTGTCAAAGTTAATTTCCCCACTACAGGCAAAAAACAACAACAACAAAAAAAAAAAAACCAACGTTTCTTATTTGTCTGGAGTGATTCAGATTAAGTATTCCATCCCAGAAATTAGGGGGAGGCAATGGTATTTAATGATATTTGCGGAATGGTAGTTCTCCAACACTTGGCTGGCTGAGTCCCTAGACAACTCCTTCCTCCCCACTGGGGAAAAGGTAATTCGGTTAAATGAGTGGTCTGGCTGTGGCATTTTCTGCAAGTGATTAACCATGACATTCCTCCAGGCTTAAGAGTGTGGTGGTGGTGGTGGTGGTGTCTGCATGTGTGTATTAAAAGAGGAAGAATATTTCTTTTTAAGATTTAACTGTGAGTATACTTGTGTGTCTATGTGGGGCTATGTGCATGTGAGTGCAGTTTCCTGTTGACACCAGAAGAGGGCGTCAGAGTCTCTGGAGCTGGACTTACAGGTGGTGGCTGGAATGGATGTGGGAATGTGGTTGCTGGGAACCGAACTCCCATCCTCTGCAAGAGCAGTACATGCCCGTAACTGCTGAGCATGTCTCCAGTCTTGAAAGGATATTTCTTGAAGAAGAAAAAGCAGGGGCATGAAAGAACAAGCTACATTCCCAGGGCCTGTGGAGCTTGGGCCCAGGAGAGCTGCAGGAGGTGGAGTTGGGAAGTAGGTCAGGCAGACCCTGCTGAGCCTTCCTAAGATGTGTGAACTTGATCCTCTAGGCAATGGGGGTGGGGGGCAACGAAAGTATGCAAACAGTGTAAACCAGTCTGGAAGTAGAAACTCAGAAACGTTTGCAGTTCAGCCGGCTGAGGTGTCCCATATGTGCAATTAATTTCCAGAATATGCTTCTTATAAAAAAAATAATTGTTTAACTCTGCACTTCAGACTGAGTGTTCTCAGAGATTACAGGTAGCTGCATAGCTACAAGGACAGAAAATAATAATAGTAAACAAGTTGCCTTTTCATACTGAGCTCCAAAAACTGTCAAGGTTAATTTTCCCCACTATAGGTATAACAACAACAACAACAACAAAGGTTTCTTTTTGCCTGGAGTGATTCAGAGTACGTATTCCATCCCAGAAATTAGGGGGAGGCAATAGCATTTAACTGTATTCGTAGTTCTTCAAACACTAAGCTGGCTGAATCCCCAATATCTCCTTCCCCACTGGAGAAAAGAAAATTTGGCTAAACGAGTGGTCTGGCTGTGGCATTTTCTGTGAGTAATTAAACATGGCACTCTTCCTGGCTTACTGTGGTGTGTGTGTGTGTGTGTGTATGTGTGTAGTACGTGTTTGTGCATGTGTGCACATGTCTGTAACACAGTGCACATATGGAAGTCAGAGGACAACTTGGAAGAGTTGGGTCTCACCTTTTTACCTTGTTTTTGAGGCGGGTCTCTTTTGTGTCTGTGGTTGCGTACATACATCAGGTTATCTGGTCCAGAAGCTTCCAGGCAGGTCTCCTGCCTCTGCTGTCCATATCCCCAAGTGTGTTGGGATTATAGACATATGCTGCTTCGCTTTACATGGGCTTGGGGAATGGAGAGTGCTGGTCCTCAGCTTGCATCAAGCGCTTTTGCCCACTAAGCTGCCTCCCCAGCCTGCCTTGCTGACTTCTTACAGGTAAAATTCACTCTGAGTTGCACGTTTTTCCAGTTACATTGGTGCCATGCATTTCATGCCCCTTTAGAGTGGCCGTGGCACACCAGTCATTGGTGGAAGACCCTTTTCCACCGTCTGGAGGCATATGCTCATATTCATTTCAGAGTGATGAGACGTTTAAATATTTATTCCTTTCCAATAACTGGGTAGGCCCAAGCTCTTCATTTTAATAAATTCTGTCCATATAATGTTGAGTCACTGCTCAGAAGATATTGGCACTGAATTCTCCTCATGGTAATGAAGCACATGTCAGGCTCACATTTTATCCCTAGCTCTGCCACTAACTGTGACCTTGGGCAAATCACAGGCCTGTTCAGGGATTCCTTTTGATGATTTTTTAAAGTTTCCTGTGTAGCTAAAAAATTCTGAATATGTTTTAAGAGATCTGATTAGTGCAAGGAGGTAGAAACGAATTAGTTACAGACCTACAAATTGTGGCACGAGAAACCAATGTTTATGACAGGAAGTTCTTCCCGTTCAGTGGCCCCAAGTGGTCAGATGCTTGTGAAACAGGCTTATTTTAGAAGAAATTTCAAATCTTTACATAGATAATATTCATTTGACAAATATTTATTGCAGACTCGGGCATTATGTCAAAGCCTAGGACTATAATGACGCACACACAAGAGAAAGAAACAGGCCGGTCTCAGAAGACTGGCTGTCTAGCTGGGAAGGCAGGCGGCAGACAACTTTAGACAAGGAGCATCAACAAGCCAGACTACGTATTACCATGGGATTCTAGCTATGAAGACAGAATGTACCACTCAGATCTAACCTGGGTTACATGACGGGGAAGGCTTCCCTACGGATGGGCTGTCTAAGCTGAGAACACATATCCTATGATTTTTATTTGGGAAATTAGATTGAATGGAACACACAATAAAAATACTTACTTGTCCTATACCTAGGCTAAACATTTCAGACAAAAGTAGAATGTGGAGCAGAATCTGAACACAGCTCCTAAAAGTCCCTACCTGCTGGGCTCTATCAGTCACTGGTCGAACATTCACTGGCTTCTAGGAGAATTCTTTCTTGGATCAATGTCAGTGGTAGGGGTAAGGCTTCAGAGATAATCATGAATTTTATTTCTATACTTATGCTCCTACAGAGCTGCTGAAAGAGTGTACCTATAGTACATGATCGCTGTCATAGTACCTATGCTTGTTGAATGATGATGCATTTTACCTTTGATCTCTCTCTGTCTCAGTGTTTTCAGGACAGGAATTATACTGTGCTGCCACCTGACCCTAGGGGTCATGAAAATATATCCTTACGACAGGTGTAATGTTTCCAGGACAAACCTGGCTGCAGATATTCTGTCTTCTGACCTGAACAGTCATATTCACTGTCATACTCAACATAGTACAAGTTATAAGATTTAGCTCAGCTGTGACGGTGCATGCACATTACAGAGATGGTGACCCATGCAGGAGATGCTATGTCACACCAAAGGACAATAATAAAGAAACTCACCATCTTGACTGTTGTTAACCACTTTGGAATCCTTTAATTGGTCATCATGTCACCCCACCCCAATCCACAGAGGGGGTAAAGAGATAATAGAAGCTCTTTTGAAGGCTTTATAAGCTTCAAAGGTAATAGATGCTTAGTTTCTTTTCTGGTTCCAGAAAGGACACCAGCGGCCTTCCGTTTCGTGTCAGTGCCTCGTTGGCTGGTTCTGCTTTCAGATCATCGTTCAGCCCTCGCTTTATCATTTAACTGTTCTTACTTCTTTGTCTTTTTTTCTCCAATTAGATCAAAGGCTCCTTGAGGGTAGGGCCTGTGTTCCTGCTCCAGAATGCTCAGTTCTCAAACTGTTAGACTTTCAACGAACGCTCGCTAAGGGCTATAATTAGTTCCCAAACTTCAGAATGCATTGGCTACAGGACAGCTCTTTGTGATGCCTAAAACATTTCAAACAGCAATCCTCAAACTTTAGTATGTACAAGAATCACACAGAAGCTTGTTAAACAGAGGCCTACATCTTTTTCTCAAAGAATCTTGTGTTTTAAATTATTTCTTTTTCCCTTCCTGAGAATAAGTTTATGATGGTTTTTGTCTTGCAAAACAAATTTATGGAAAACAAGACCTATGAGGGCCTTGGGACCGTACTGATGCTCCCTGTGGAGAAGGCAATGGACATAAGATAGACTACTGGTCTCTGCCCCACTTCCGTATTCCTTTCAATACATGTTTACTGTGGACCCACAAATGCCAGGAACCACTGCAGTTAAGAATCACACTGGTCAGCAAGATGTACTAAGACTTTGTTGCCATTAGCTTCTAGCTGGAGGGAACATAAAGGGTTCTTTCAGACATCATGACTCACACAGAAAGTCAAACAAGCTACTATGATGAAGGAAGACTGAGAGGGGGCCTAAAAATTACGGCCTATATAAAGATGATCAGTATGGTGCTGGAGAGATAGCTCAGTGAGCCCTCACTACTCTTGCAGAGGACCTGGGTTTGGTTTCTAGTACCCACATCAGGCAGTTCACAACAACCTCTAATGCCAGTTCCAAAGGATCCAAAGCCCTCTTACATCCACGTGCACACAACACACATGAAGAGGACTCAGTGATGAGAAAGAGCTTCCCAGGAAAAGAGGGCAGAAGTACAAAGGGCCTGAGGGAAGAAAAGGGCAGGTATCATGGAAGCCAGCATGTCTGAGATGTCAAAGGGAGCCAGGCTAGAGTAATTCACCAAGAGCAGGTGGCTCAAGTACTGGCATTATTTCTGAGGGAAGCTGGAAAAACGTTCTACCTCTCACAGCAGAGGGAGGGAAGTATTTTAATAATTGTCACACAGACACTTCTGTTAAAAGTAACCACATTATTGAGACTTTAAATTATTTTTAAATTTTTCTTTTTCCATTTATTAATCTGTGACAGAGAGAGAGAAAGAGAGAGAGAGAGAGAGAGAGAGAGAGAGAGACAGAGAGAGAGAGAGAATATGTGTCATGGGCCCTGTGTAGAGATCAGAAAACATCTTGAGGACCTGGGTTCTCTCCTTCTCCTAGGTGGGTTCTGAGGATGAAACTCAGTCCATCAGGCTTAGCAGCAAGGACCTTGACCTGCTGAACCATCTCACCAGCTCACATCATTGAGACTATTCACAAAACCTGATTGAGTTCCTGACTCCTCCTGCTTTGTGTGTTCATCATCATCAGAAGATTGCATTGGGCAATGCCTGAGCACTGAAAATTAACTTACCTTTCAATGCCTCAGCGTTGAAATGATTTTTATCATTGATTGGATTACTCAAATGTCATCAAATGGGGCTTAATAAATGGTGTCAACTTGTCACTAAGAATTTATAGACTTTCTAAAGGAGGAACATTTGGTGTACAACTTTGAAATGAGTTTGTGGCCTGCTGTTTTAATCTGACTTTATTTTTTGGGTGCCGCATTGACTTGTCTGTCTGTTGGTAGGGACATCTACATAGTAACAGTAGCAGCACTACCACAGTGAGTCCTGAATAACCTGGCGCCTAAGGAAGGAAAGAACCAGGGACAGATGTGTTACTGGCATGTGGCGAATCCATCCCTGGAGGCCACTTGTGTAATAAGGAGATACCTGCTATGCCTGGGCCCTGCTGGCCCTCGCTGCCCTTTCATTAACCGTTGCAGCAAAGGGCAGTGTAGGTGACAGGTGGGCCTTCTGTGATAAGAACCTGTCCACCAGAAATGGGAATTAGCTCAGTTTTGATTCACAGGTTCCACCAGATGGCAAATGACTTTATCTACCTGGAAAGATCTGGACTGGAAACCAAATTTCATTCTCTGTCTCCTTTCAGCAAGCTATAAAGATTTGGGCCTTTCCTCTGAGAGTTTGCTTTAATGTGTGTGTATGTGTGTGTGTGTGTGTGTGTGTGTGTGTGTGTGTGTGTGTTGGTTACACATTATGCTGCAATACTAAATAAAGAATTTTCTCAAAGCTACGAAAGTTGGTTTCTTCTCTTGTGTCTGGCCAGTCTGGTCAGCAATCAGGTTCTGCTGGAACCTGTGAATCAAAACTGAGCTTCCATAATGGAGTGAGGAGAGTAATCCCAGAACCCAGATGCAGGGGCTGCTGTGATGAATCCCCAACAAGAAAGAAATGTGTTGGGGGAATGTTTGCGGGTAAAGGTCTGGGAAGAGAAGCTGCAAAGAAGATACAATTCTACCCAGCAGAAGAGGAACTGCCTTTATTACCACAAGCAACCAAGAGGCCTCTGTCTAGTCACGCTGGAATCCCAAGTCAGCTCATACTATGAAAGAGGGAGTCAGAAACATGACCAGGCAAAAGGATATTTTAAGCTTTAACACGCACTGACTTGGCTCAGCCTATCTTTTAACAAAACCACACAGTGATTTAATCTCAACAGTCTTCAGTCTGCAGTCATAGGAGAAAATCTATCAGTGCAGACAGCCTGTAATTTGTGAAATTCAGGTACCAGGGATTAAGGCCACCTGTTGAATTTCATCTTGGGAGTTATAATGTTAATTCCATCCTGTAACTGAACATAAACACTACATATTTATCAGTCTTTGAGACCTTGAGCTATGGAGATGTGAACAGTTTTCTAAGTAGTATCTGTAGCTCCCTCCAGACTCTGCAAATCAGAAGCAAACTCGAAGTCTGTTGGAATTCTGATTCAACATACAGGCCTGGTGGTCATCACGCTCAGCGTGCCTGTCCTTTCGGAGGCCTGATGTGAAAGTGAAACAAATAAAAAGCAATCTGAATGTCACCTAGTAATACGGTAAGGATGGGCGTCTCCATTTCCCTCTCTCCTGTGTTAACTGCGGAAATTGTTTTTCTAGCAATATCCTGACAGTATTGTCACTTTGAGCAAAAATATAGACAATCTCAAACAAAACCTAATTCATCAGTGCCTTCTGGATGTCTACACGAGGCGTACTCCTTCAGGTGGACACCAAGATGGCAGTTCTGCCCACTTTCCAGCCAGCTAAACAGTAGCAGTAACACGCTCCAGCAAATGCATTTTGAACGGGTCTATATTTTTTCTGAGGAACAAATGGGATATTCCCTAAGAAGGCTCAGCTCTTATGATACACACTTGTTCCTTTGGTTAGGGTCAGTTTAGCTTTGATACAACCTTGGAAGTAGGATTTGGTGAGTTGATCTCCCTCCCTCCCTCCCTCCCTCCCTTCTTCCCTTCTTCCCTTCTTTCTTTCCCTTTCTTTGCTCTTCCTCTTCCCCTTCCCCTTTCCTGTCTGCCATCCCCAGTTAGATTTTTCAGACAGGATATCACTGTGTAACTCGAGCTGGCGCCCAACTTGCCATCCTCCTACCTCAGCTTCTTGAGTGCTGGTATTACAGGAATGTGTGTACCATCATGCCCAGGGAGATGATAGTTTCCTTTGAAAGGATTTCATTGATACTGATAATTATAAGCAAAGAAACCCATCCTCTACCAAGAATTCCAAGTGGATCTTTGTGAGATTGAGGCCAGCCTGGTCTACATAGCCATTCCAGGCTACAGGGAGACCCTGTCTCAAAAAGACCAAAAAACAAATAAGTAAATTAAAATAAAATAAAACCTAAAGTAATTCCAAGAATTATGTAGTATTCTATCATTCACAGAGCGTTTGGAAGTTGCCCTTAGACTTCCATTTTTCATGTATGGGGTATATTTCTTCCAACGTAGGAAGGGCTGTTCTTCATCCTAATTACATAAGATTCTGATGCACTGAAAATCTAATCAAACACTCTTGTGTGCACAACCATTATTTTGAAAATGAGAGTGCCCATTGTACTTTCTGTTACTCTGTCGGTTCCCATAGCTGTTGGCAGTCCCACACTAGGCTACAAGGAGGGCAGTATTTGGCATATCTTCCCCAAAGCCCGTCAGAGCATCCAACATGTTGATCTTTTGACACTCCTTATTCATGGAAGCTTTGAATGTGTGAGGTGGCCATTTCCACTGAACTGCCGTGAAAATCCACCACAGCAATATGTTCACCATACCAGTGATACCGAACACCACATCCATCGCCAGCCAGAATCCAGGTCTCAACTTTCCTACAACGCAGCCCTTATCAGCTGCCTGCACATGCAGGACCGAAGTATGTAATCAATCAACAACCAAGGAAGCGACTGAAACTGTAATTGTTACACCCACAGCTCTCTGCTTTGAGGTTTAAGTCTACCCTAAACTGCTTCTTCTCCATAGGACCCTCTCCTGGGGGCCTCTCTGAGATCTTTCTAGATGGAAAGAAGTTCCATCTTTTCCAAAGAAGCATTCTTTGTCTCGTCCAGACGGACATGCCTTTCCTCCTCCTATTACTGTGAAATACAGCTAGAGTGAACTATGCATTTCTAACAGTTTATTTCACTATACACATTTCAGGACATGTTTTCTCCACACCAGGTTTTATTCAAGGACCCCAGAAAGCTGGGTTCTGCTTGAAATTCCTCTGAACCCTTCGAAGACAGCATTCTACAAGGTATAGGTGAGTGGCGGCATTCGGATTATTCACTTTGTAGAAAAGTTTGGCTTTCTCATGTGTGGTAGGAGCAGCCTTCATGAGAACACCCCAAAGGAGCATCTGCATATATTACTTTCCTTCACAGTCATAAAATGCAGTAAAAGAGAAAGTAAAAGAGTTGAGCGATTTCAAGTCCTCCTCTAGTTTTATACAGCACACAGTAGAAGCGTTTTAATAAACACACAGGCAGCTTCACGTAAGGAGAGACGCACTTAAAGTGTATTAAAATATCTCCAGAATCAGGAAACTTGATTAGGATTCTCCCAGAGGCTTCCCACACTGAAACTAGAGATTTATTATTCTAGGGAAAGGACGCTCGCTTTTTAAAAAATCAGCTTATTAATTATTAGCCAAGACATGCAGTTGCCTCCCTGAAGGCAAAGGAAAACAGGCTTTCAAGCCTGACGGGAGCTGAGGCTGTGCCTCCAGCTCTCCTTGCCTGCCTGGAGAGCTGAGATGCTCAGCTCCCAGCGGCCCAGGCCATTGCGCTCACAGCAGTCGGCTGCACAGATCAGAAGGCAACTGGCAGGACTGAGCTGGGGCTGGGGACTCTCGCTTTCCCACTCTGTGAGGTGCAGGGGGAACACTGGGTTGGTCCCTGCACCATCCCGGGTTTCCTCCCACCAGGGCCCGACGACTCGGCTGGACAATCCTAGGCTCCAGTCACTGGACATCCATACTCAACTGCAAATCTGGGGTTCAGAGGATTCTGGTTCAGGGCCAGCTCCTGTTACGAAATTCCGGGCTCAGGGTCCACTCACCTCATTCCTATTCTCTGAAAAACTTTGCATCCTTGTCCAAATAGGAATTCATACCAACTAGCACGCAGCCCTCCCAGCCCCAGCCGGTGCACTACCCTTCCAAGCCCAGGAGCTGGCACCTGCTCCCGCGCCTCCCGGGCCCAGGAAGGAGGAAGGCTCGGGTGTGCCGGGTGCCAGGCCCTGCGGCGGGCGGGGATGGCGCGCAGGCCGTCACCTTGTGGTCTGCCACGCCGAGGTATCCGTCCAGCGGCCGGGGTCCTGCGGGGGCGGCGCGGCGCGGCTGGGGGCTGCTCTCCGCCGCCGGCTGCGCGCTGCCCGTCGCTGTCGCCTGCTGCTGCTGCGGCTGCTGCGGCTGTTGCGGCTGTTGCTGCTGCGCCGGCCGCTCCTTCTGGCCGCCGAGGCTGCTGTACCGCCGCCGGCTGCGCGCTGCCCGTCGCTGTCGCCTGCTGCTGCTGCGGCTGCTGCGGCTGTTGCGGCTGTTGCTGCTGCGCCGGCCGCTCTTTCTGGCCGCCGAGGCTGCTGTACACGAGCAACAAGCTGGTGCACATGGTGGTGAGCGCTAAACACACTGCCAGACCATGGCGCTGCGGGCGGGCGGGAGAGAGCAGAAGACAGCGGCTGAGCGTGCACCCGGGACGACCGCGCTCCGTGGGGATCAGGCGCAGGGACACGGCGCCGAGGTCGCGTGCGGCCAGGGACCGAGGCGGCAGGATCCCCGCCGAGGATGTTCCCCGAACATCGCTGTCCGCAGCCGCGCCCGCATCTCTCCGTGGAGGGCAGGTGGCGCGCGGACGACCGGTGGCAACCGAGAGCGCGCGCCCGGGGCACTTGGGGAGGGGGCCCTGCGCCCCACCTGCCGCTGGGATCCCCACCCTTTGCCACCCCCTCTCCAGGGCCCCTGGGGGCTCCCCGCGGGTTCCCCGCTAAGTTTGAAATCAGACAAGGAAACCCAGAAAGTCTGCAGCGGTCCCTCCTCCTCGCCCCTCGGAGTTAGTGCCCAGTGGTCACGGTGGGGCGCTCTCCTTCCCCCGGGGGCCAGCCGGTTCCTCCCCTCTCCCACCGCCCCCCAGGATCACTCGCTAGAGACACGGGAGCCTGGGCATCCTGGGTACCCATTCGGGATTTCAAGCCAGGGAACGCAGAGCAGGTGGAAAGTTGTCCCCTTGTAACAAGCGACCTCACAGCACCCGTCCGGGCTCCTCCATGCACCCCGGGGTCCCTGAGCCCGGGGTCCTCCCCTCTACCCGACCGAGGGAGTTGCAACAACGGACTCACCATCAGGGTCTTCATTTTGGGCACCTCTTTTGTGCGGAATCCTTAGGCACGCACGTCCGGAGCCACTTTTTCTTGGAGGGTTTCCATGGTTGGATGATGGAGCCGAGGCGGCTCGGATGGTCGCCCGGTGGCTGGAGCCGGGGCAGGAGCCGCGGGACCCGGCAGCGCCGCTGTTGAGGAGATTAGAGGCGAATTAAAACTGAGCCGGACCCTCCGAGTCTCTCTGTGATCCACACAACTGCCGCCTGCCGCCGCCTGCTGGGTCCTAAAATCCTCTGCAGTCCTCCTCCCCATCTCCAAAACATCTTTTTGGTGGAGTGGAATTTCTGGGGCTAGAGAGTTAACTGTGACAGTGTGCCCTTTTCTTGGTTCAAGGATTTCCTTATCCTTTATGGAATCATCAAGGAGAACCCAATTAGATCCTGAATGCCATAGACATCTAAGAATTTACTGACGAAATTTTATGTTTTGTGAGTTTTTTAAAAATAAAGACAGGTCAGCCTCCAAAATGCCCAATAGATCTATTTATAGCTCTGGCATTTGTTTACAGCTTAGAGAACAATATTATGACATTATTTTTTCTGAAAAACTGTATTATTGCCATGTCTAGTTGTATGTTTTTAAACGTTCTCTTCCCCTTTAATTTTGTTTTGACAAATCCAGTTGTTCCATGGTTCCTCTAGGTCATAACCTTTCATTTAAATGATTTCATTCATCATTGCTTCCAAGAATATGGTTTATATTTCCACTAGACTTTTGCGGTCTCTAGGACTCATCTAAATGACTTTGAAGTTTTTGAAACACTGAGTGCACCTTGTCCACCACGATGATAGATTCTAATTTCAGTGAGGCCTCCCTCCCTGTCAGAGATAAAAAGTGACTGCAGATTATTTCATAAGAATCCTGATGTCTTTGGTGCCTTATGTTTTCTACTCATTGAAGGGACATAATTTCACATTTAGGACTTTGACTTAAATTAAAAACCTGAATAAAGCCTCTTATGAGGGTGCTCTTGCCCCACACTGAATTACAGAAGGAGTTTGTTAAGCATCTGGTTTAGCTCAAAACATATTTCTTGTGAAATTGCTCAGTGAAAATAGTTTTCTTAATGTGTTACTGAGTCACCTGTGGCCACGTGACGCTAAAGATTATATTAAGATGGGAATGCTCAACTGGCCACCTGAACCACGGGCGGAATAAGAGCTTTCTCAAGGCCGGAAGAGGCATTGCAATTCTATTTTTAATCTTCCCAATCTACTGTTGGACTGATGCTACAACAAGAACTATTTTTAACTTATAAGGCACTCTTCCATACTCTGTTAAGAAAGTTAAAATGATTTGTTCAGTACCGAATACCAGGACAAAGCATTTGAGAGGCAGAAACACGTGTGATGGAGCCTTTCAAGGAAAACACAGAAAACTGGAGGCACTGTCCAACATTTCCAGCCTTGGAGCAATTTATTCAATTTGTGCTTTGGGCATGAATACTGCCAGTTGTTCCAGCAGGAAAAACAGCAGCCAGAGGAGAATCTTATCGGGTCTTGGCAAGTCTTTACTGTATGGTTGCACTTGACACTCAAATTAAGGAAACAAAGGACCAACTTGATGAACCATTGCAGACAGATTGTCTGTGCTTCTCTGGGGAAGCTGTGGAGGTACAGCTCGGGCCTTTCTTTCTCGGATTGTTCATCCTCCATCTAGCAAGTTGCCTGGTGACCGATAAAACACTTCTAATATATTTTGCCGTGCCAAGCAGAGGCATCGTATTTATGACTTAAGCTCATGGCTGCATGTTGGACATCTGTTACATGGTGTGTCCAACCAAATTCATTAAGCTTATGCTTTTTTCCTCCTCCTGGGATAACAGTTAGCTGGTTGCAAAATTACTTTTGAAATGAACAAAGTGCATTTAAAAATTGAATTCTGAGCTTGATTTGAAGGACTTCAGGTGTCTGGCTTTCAGATAGGGGATCCTGGCCTGCCAGGGGTGGGGGTGGGGAAAAGGACAAGGCTGGGCCAGGGAAGGGCACACAAGAAGACAAATAACGCAAGTTAGTTCAACATGATGATGGTTTAATGACCACCTGCTCCTGGTGGCTCTGTATAAGGAACACAAAGGTGAGTACTCAGAACTCTGTGTGTGGACAAGTTCATGAATAGACAACAAAAGAGTTATACAGATTAAATATATGTTTATCAAGTACCTACTTTGTTAAGTATCTATTCTGTTGAGAACCTACTATGTGCCAGGCACTGAGACCTGGATCTGCTGTCCTCAAGAACCTGCAGTCTGTATCTCAACTGACTGTCCATAACTTTATGCCACAGAACAGGGACCAATCAGTGTACTTGATTTGATTTGATTTTCAGCTTTGCCTGCCTGCTTAATCAAGATCTGAAGGGTTTGGGGCTGGAGAGATGGTTCAGTGGTTAAGGGCACTGGCTGTTCTTGCAGAAAACCTGAGTTCAAATCCCAGCACCCACATGGCAGCTAACAGCTGGCCATAACTCCAGTTCCAGTGGATCTGATGCCCTCTTCTGACTTCCGTGGGCATTGCATAACATGGGTGCACTCACATACATGTAGGCATAACACTCATACAATAAAATAATGGTGAGAAATAAAATAAAATTTAAAAATTAAAAAAAAGATCTGAAGGGTTTGAGATTTCAAGGGTATGCCTCTATATTTATATAATTTTATGCAAACCTTTAAATTAATAATCTGAATAGCTAGAAAGAGTGGACAATAGGCAATATTCACAAACATTTGACTGACTTGGAAACAGGTGGCAGACAGGTGGACAATCAATGAAGCGTTTTGGTTCACCTAACTTGCCAGTTCAAGACACACTGAGTTGAGGGATCATAATTTGCTTCTCAATACTCAGGTCGCTGAGACAGATTTCTCACCATTTGAAGTTTTGCCACAGTTCTGCCTCTCCTGCTATCACATCCAAGCAAATAGATTCCTACTTTTGAAAGAAAAAAAGAATGGAAAAGAAATTGTTATACCATGTATAGGTTCCATGGTAAAACAAAGGTGGGAATTTATGAAGCAAGGTCTGTCATGGGTGATGAGCAAACAAGTGGGATCTGAAGCTCAGAGGGAATTCTGGGCTATGCACAGGGTCTCTAAGAGCACAAAGCCACCAGAGGAGGAAGGACGCTGCAGGCCCCTGAGCTCTGCTCTGGTTCCCAAATGACTACTTATTCAGAAAAAATTCATTTATTTTTCAATGTGTGTGTGTGTGTGTGTGTGTGTGTGTGTGTGTGTGTGTGTGTGTGTGTGTGTAGGTGCACATATGAACATGAGTGTGCGTATACATAGTGTATTTGTGACTTTTCTGTTGTGATAAAACACTGTGACCAAGGGAACTTATAAAAGAGTTTATTCAGCTTACAGTTCTGCTTCCAAAGGGGCAAGAATCCACCATGGAGGCAGAGGTGGCCAGAGGAGAAAGTGGAACATTCACATCTTGAAGGAGGAACGGGAAGCAGAGAGAGACTGGAAAATCCAGTAAGGCTCAAGAACTCTCTAAGCCTGCCCCTAGTGATGTGCTTCCGCCAGCATGGCCACACCTTCTAAGACTTCCCAACCGGGGACAAAAATGTCCAAATACTTAGAGCCTACCGGGGACATTTTCATTCAAACCACCACACATAGCACAAATGTGGGGATCAGAAGGCAACCTAGTGATGTGCTTCCGCCAGCACGGCCACACCTTCTAAGACTTCCCAAAACAGCGCCACCAACCGGGGACAAAAATGTCCAAATACTTAGAGCCTACCGGGGACATTTTCATTCAAACCACCACACATAGCACAAATGTGGGGATCAGAAGGCAACCTTGGATGTTGATCCCAGGTACCTTCCACTTTTTGTTTGAGACAAGGTCTCTCATTTCCAGGAACTTTGCCATTCAGGCCAGGCTGGGTGCTCCCATGAGCTTCCGAGGATCCCTCTGTCTCCACCTCCCAGCTTTCCATCACTGGGATTTCACCACTGTGCCAGACTTTTTACGTGTGTTCTAGGGATTCACACTCGGGTTATCACACTTGTGAAGCAAGTGACCTACTGACCGAGCCATCTCCCCCATCCAGCATACGTTTCAAAAATGGCTGAAAAGCAGAAATTAACACAGCATATGTTGAATTGGGGATATGGCTGAATTTTTACCTCATGGTCTCAGAGAGAAGGAAAAGATTTCTGTAAGGTACAACAAAAGGAAAAATGTTAATGATAGAAAGTCCTAGAACAAGTTCGATATTTGATCATTATGTCTTGATGTTTACTTAACTTTCTCAATTTTATAGGCGAGGCCCAGTGGGCTGGTGTATGGAGAACAAGTTCCTGGAATCAGGCTGCCAGGACCCAGACTTTAGCTCTTACTGCTTACTAGCTCTGTGATCACAGGTATCTTACTTAGATGTGCTTTAATTTTTTCATTTGTAAAGTAGTGCCTAAAGCATCAGTATATGTGTTAAGTGAAGTCCCACATGGGAAGTGTCTAAGCTGAGCAGGGATGAGGATGAAGAGAGTCAGTCCCTGAACTCTCTGAAGGAAGGGCATCCCATGCAAAGAGTGAAGCAGGTGTAGAGGCCCCAAGGTAAGGAGGAGCTTATTGTGCAGGTTAGGGGGACAGGAAATGTTGAGTGAGTGAAGTCTGAGGGGGCCTGGAAGTGGAGAGGGACTTGGAGGTGGAGGAGGGCAGATGGTTAAGATGTTGTAGGCCATAAAATGGACAGTGTGAAGGAAACTTAGAGGTTCAAAGTCAGCAAAAATCACAGATTTCTCATGTTTGGGGATGATCGCTTGGCCTCTGTGCTAAGGTTAGACTTTGAGGAGCAAGAGTGGGAAATGGGGACTGATAAGACAGTTCAGGGCGTAAAAGTGCTTGCAGCCAAGCCTGGCAACCTGAGTCTAATTCCTGGAACCCTCATGGTGGAAGGAGAGACCCAATTTCCATCAGTTGTCCTCTGACTTCGACATATACACTATGGGACAGGTGTACATGAAGGGGGGGGGAGAAAGAGAGAGAGAGAGAGAGAGAGAGAGAGAGAGAGAGAGAATAAATGAATTTTTTTTAAGAAGACGGGGTTGGGGCAAACCAACCAGACTATTGCAGTAGTCCAGGTGAGACTCACCATTTATGCACTGAAAAATGACTGAATTCAGGATTTGCTGATTGTATTGAGATACACAAGGAAAACAGACAAGGAAAGTTTAAGACTTTGTGTGCATGGGATGTGTTTGTGTGTAGGCATGTGTGCATGTGAGTGTGGGCATGCACACACCACAGTGCACGTATAGAGGTCAGAGGACAACCTCAGGTGCTGGTCCTCAACTTCCATCTTGTTTGAGACAAGATCTCTTGTTCAGCCCTGCATCTTCCGGGCTAGCTGACTCAGGAGTTTCCTGACAGTTATGAGGTATGTTGGCACTTAGAGTTCAGATACAGTGCTGGGCTGAGATGCAAAAGCTGGGTATCATGCGCATAGGTGGATGTCATTACCTGGGAATGAACCAGGGTACAGTGGAGAAATCACAGGCCTGAGCTCCAAAATTCACATACAAGAAAAACCCTTAAGTATATTAACCACAGTATTGAAAAACAGTAAATGATGTTCTGAACCTGATGTGATTTAGGCACCTGATTATTTTCAATTTGGATGGATTCTCCATGCTAAGACAGTTAGTAATTTATGTTTGCAAAACAGTTTTCAAATTCTATTATCATATGAAGCACATTTAATCATATTTATTTTGTGTTCATTGTTGAGGCTCCTTCCAAACCATAAATTTTTTAGAACTAAGACTAAGCCCTATACTGTTTATATCCAGCAAGCCTACCACAAACTAAGACAGATAATATTAATTACTAACATTCATCTAGCATTATTCTGAGAATTGTGCATATATTAACTCATCTAGATCTCTGTTAGCTACTTTTTGGCTGACAAAATACTTGGCAAGAAGTAACTTAAGAAGGGAAGGGTTTGTTCTGGCTTACAGTTTGAGGTGTACAGTCCATCATGGTGGGGAGGACATGCCAGCATTGCTTCTGCCGTCAGAACACAGGGAGGTGAGTGCTGGTGCTTGGCTTCCTCTCTGCTTTTCGTTGAGCCTGGGACCCCAGCCTCACGGGATGGTGTGGCTCACATTCACGATAGTTATTCAGTCTTCAGTTAGACTTTCATGGAGACAATCTCATAGACACTCCCAGAGATGTGTTTCCATGATGTACCAGTCACTCTTCTCATTGCTATGACAAAATACTTGACAACAAGCAATGTAAGGAGGGAAAGGCTTCTTTTGGCTCACAGTTTCAGGGTGGTACAGTCCACCATGTTGGGAGAGGCCTGGCAGCAAGAGTAGGCGGTTGGCTCGTACATTATGTTGGCAATCATGAATCAGAGGGGAAACAGGAAGTAGGACCAGGCTATAAAGCCTCACGGCCCTCCCCAGTCACCTACTTCCTTCAACAAGGCTTCACCTCCCAGACAATGCCATCAGCTGGGGACAAGTGCTCACTCACCAAGCCCGTGGGGGACATTTCACATTCAAACCACAGCATATGGTGATTCCAAATCTAATCAAGTTGCCGCTGAGCTGAGGACTAACCGCCAGAAGACCCAACAGCAACCCCACGGGGAAGATGCTGTTACTGTCCCAATTCACAAACGAATGAAAGTCAGAGATTCATTGCCCCCAAGTCACTGCGTTGGTCTTCGTAAATATTTGCTAAATAAATATTTGCTTAAAAATCAGTGATTAGGAGTTTTGTTAGAGTTCTCACACCCAAGTTCTTGTGAACCGAATTGGGAGGTTTTATCCAAGTAGACTCTGTAAATGACACAGCTAGAGGAAGTCCTCACGATGTACTTTGCTACTTTGATTTTTCAAGATGTAGACATTCAGGGATAGGAAGATGGCTCTGTAGGTAAAGTGCTTCTCCTGCAAGTGTGAGGACCAGAATTCAGATCCCAAAACCTCTGCTCCCTCTGGGGAGGGGTGTACCCTTCCTCCTGAATCCATGCTCCTGCACCACACACAGACATATGAACAAATATATACATGTACATTATATACATATATAGTAAAATGTGTAAAATTTCTCTGTATGATTTAGTGAGCAGCGACAAAATCATGCACCTATTAAGCAGCTCCATAATCAAGGTACGGATCATTTACATCACCCCAGAAAAATGCCTTCATGCTTCCCTGCAGCACAGACCACCCCAGAAGCAAGGAAGAAACCCTGTTCTGTTTTTTATAAGGACAGATTGGCGTCTCTGCCCTATAACTTCATATAGATGATGCCATAACGTACATACATTTTAGTCTGATTTCTTTCAATTAGCATAATATTTTATGGTCTATTCAATGTTGAATAATTAAGACCTTGTTTTTCATTCCTTGGCACTATTGCATGACTGCAGCACAGTATTTTAATCCGTTGTCCTATTAATGTACATTTGGACTGTTGGCCTTTTGTTGTAAATAAAGCTACTAAGAACATTCTGTACAGGTCCTTGTGCTAGACGCTTTAGTGGCAACCTGACACACGTGGGCTGAGGGAGCCTCAATTGGGGAATTGCCTCCATTGGACTGGCCTGTGGCCATGTCTGCGGGGCATCCTCTTGATTATTGAGTGATGTGGGAGGGCCCAGCCCACTGTGGGTGGTGCCACCCCTGGGCAGGTGAGCCTGTGTTGCATAAGAAAGCAGGCTGAGCAGGGGCCACAGGAGCAAGCCAGTAAGCAGCTTTTCTCCATGGCCTGTGCTCCAGGTCCTACCTCCAGGTTCCTGTGCTGAGTTCCACCCTTGGGCTCCCTGACGGACTGTGACCTGGGAGATGTAAGACAAATAAACCCTTTCCTCCCCAAGTTGGTAATGGTCAGAATGTTTTGTCATGGTAATTGAAGGCAAACTAGAACAGTTGTTTCTGTTTCTACATGTTTTCATTTTTCTTATGTGACTCCTTAGAGTGCAGTCTTTGGGTCACAGGATGGACATGTGGTTAATTGAGAAGATACTGATCAGCTGTGCAAAGGGTTTGCACCATTTTGTATTGTCACCAACAACTAATGAGGGTTTAAAGATCTTTTTCCTCCCCTCCCATCCTTCTCCAAGGGTATGCTCCCTACTCTCTCTTAAGCTCATCCATTTCAGAACCATGTGACTAGCTGTAAGAACTGTCCTTTGAATTTACAGCATTTCTACTGACTGAGACTTTGGAGCGGCCCCTTTACCTCCTGCTCCTTCATGTCCTTCTAGCTACCAGCAGCCATGCCTCCTGCCCTTACAGCCCGAAGAAGAATTCTTTTAATATTTGTTTTGGTTGCTTTATTTGTAGTTCAGTCTGGCCTTGAACTTACGCTCCTCCTGCTTCACTCTTCTGAGTTCTGGGATCACAGACCTGCACCACCATGCCTCCTTGCAAATCTCCCAATGCTTCAAGCACAAGCTTGGAATCGCACATACAAGGAATGTCTCAGAGTTGGACACTCGACTCTCCTGAGATGATGGGAAACCATGGATGGCTTTCTCCATGTTCTCATTTGTGACAGGTGGATGCCAAGCCTTCCTAGGAGAGTCAAACCCTCCTAGCAGAGTGGGTGCATGGACAAAAATGCACTAATTATGAGAAGCGTCCGTCATTATTCTGACAGATGGCTCAGTCTGCAGGAACATTTTTTCACAGGGGACAGCCAGTGCAGAATAGAGGGCAGCATAGTCATCCTTCCAACGTTTATTGAGCTTGTAATAAAACTAATATTTGGGGCTGGAGAGATGGCTCAGCAGCTAAGAGCACTGGCTGCTCTTATAGAGGACCCAGGTTTGATTCCCAGCACCAACATGGAACTGTAACTCCCGTTCCAGTGGATCCGATGACCTCCAAGGGCATTTCAGGACATGGGTACATCTACCTTCATGTAGGCAATACTCAACACATAAAATAATAAATAAAATAAAATGAAAATGAAAACAATAGTTAAACAAAGCTTGCCTGCTGTTGGGTGATGTGCTCACGGTAGGCAGTAACTTATTTACTTCCCACAAGGACTCTCCAAGGTAACTGATGGTAATCTCTCCATTTTATCAATAAGGAAAACTAGATGGAAAGCTATGAGGCCATTTGTCCAAAGTCATGTGACAAAAAGTGACAAGACTATGTTTCACCTGGTCTGTCTGGCCGCTGAGGCCTCTTCCACCTCAGTCCACCATTTTCAAAATGCTCCCTTTGTCTCAGTCAGCCCCCTGTGGATGGTGGAAATGTGAGGATGAAGACCACCACCCACGTACCAAGTGTAAATGCTGAGTGACATCAGCAGTAGAAGGGGTAGGCGAAAGACACAGAGCCGTGGGGGTGTGGCCAGGCAGGATTTCTGCAAAGTGGAAATTCGAACTGGCTATCAAAGTTTTCTAGAGGAAGAAGGAACCACTGCTTCCAGGCAGAGGAAGAACATAAAAAAGATCTCAGACTGCCTCCCTGTAGGTGCTGGCAACAGACAAGCTGTGGGCAAAGTGGGGAGTTGCTGGGACCAGGCAGGGTCCATACAGTTCTACAGCCTGTGTGTTTCCTAGGATACACGTCCATGTAGAACCGTAGACCTTTATAGTGATTCTGTCAATGTCTCTGAAAACCACCAGCAAGTATTTTGTTTAATGCATACCAGAATGTTCCAACAATTCTCCTGTAAGGTGTTACAAGGGACAGGGGCCTTTATTAACTTTCACAAAAGTCTGTTTAGCTCAGTAGTTCAGAGTTATTCTCTAGGTGGGCACTGGAGATAGTGAGGATATATTTGTAGAAGGAAAGATAGAGTCAGAATGTAGACAGTTTGTTGCTGAAATTCAAGTGGGACATAAAGACTTAGGTCAGACAGGGTTAGTCAGGATGGATTAAAAATATTTGGGCTAGGGAGGATACTCATTGGGTGGGAGGATACTCATTGGTTAGGAGTACTTGCTGTACAAGCGTGAGAACACGAGTTTGGATTGGTGGCACCCATGTAAAGAACTGGGGCTGTCATCCCAGTGTGCGAGGGGGAAAAGGGAGGAGGATCGCTGGGATTTGCTGGCCACCTGCATAGCTGGGGGGATAAACCCTCGAGGTCCACTTTAAATGATAGGACCCTGTCTCAAGGAACTAAGACAGAGTCTCCCCGTGTGTGTGCGTGCTTGCATACACAAACATACACACACATTCATATACTAGACTCCTGTGTAAAAAACACATATACAGAGGCAAACTCCTGGGCAAGTGTGTTATAACTGCTACAGTGAATCAGAACCCTAACTTTTCATAAGCAGATCTAAAACTACAAAGCACTGTCTTTCCCATGCAAAACGATGTCTATCATTTCTGGTCACATTTCAGAATGATATGGGATGGTAACATCTCGTCTCGGTTTGAGTTCTCTCAGAAGCAGGGCCTGGATAAGGCTGTGTGTGCATGTATTGCTTGGTAGGAAAGTAACACAGAGGGGAAGGCAGTCAACGTAAGTATGTGATCAAGCAAGGTAGCACTCCTGTAGGCAATTGCAGTTCTACTCTGCCGGGAAAATTCTGGTAACAGATATAGAACCTGGGCCTCAGCTACTCCCCCTGGGAGAGGAGTGTGCTGGTGTATTCGGCTGAGGGCTGCTCTGGTGTAGGGTAGTAGCAGCATTGATTCCTTGGCACGAGCAGCCTGCAATAAGCAGATCTAAAACTACAAAGCACTGTCTTTCCCATGCAAAACGATGTGTATCATTTCTGGTCACGTTTCAGAATGATATGGGATGGTAACATCTTGTCTCGGTTTGAGTTCTTTCAGAAGCAGGGCCTGGATAAGGCTGTGTGTGCATGTATTGCTTGGTAGGAAAGTAACACAGAGGGGAAGGCAGCCAACGTAAGTATGTGATCAAGCAAGGTAGCATTCCTGTAGGCAATTGCAGTTCTACTCTGCCGGGAAAATTCTGATAACAGATATAGAACCTGGGCCTCAGCTACTCCCCCTGGGAGAGGAGTGTGCTGGTGTATTCGGCTGAGGGCTGCTCTGGTATAGGGTAGTAGCAGCATTGATTCCTTGGCACGAGCAGCCTGCATCACAGGTGGTGAGGCAGGCAGTCTTGGGACCTGGAAGAAAATTCCTCCTGCAAACACAGAGGTGCTTGAGGCTCAGCGTCCCTGACTTGCACTGAAGTGGCAAAGGGATGGGAACATGGGCAGAGCCACAGCATCTGCTGCTTGCTGCAGTTGCTCCTCAGTGCTCTCAGAGGACTCAAGATCAATATGTCTTTGGCACCTCCTAATAACCTTGTGGGGCAGAGTAACATAGGCTGGGCAGCTCTTACTCACAGCGAGTTCTCCTGGCTTCCTAGCTCCTTGTCCAAGTAGAAACAGACCTCCTCCTTGCGATCCTCTTCCTTTATCTTCTTGCTGATGTGTTTAGACACCTGTCTCCCGATCTCCATTGTGAGCAGTTGAGTTCAGAAATGTCCTATTATTCATTTCCCAGTGCTTAGCAAACAGAAGGCACTTAATAAATGAGTGTGTTGGTTAGTTTTTGTCAACTTGACACAAACTAGAGTCACCTGGTGAATTAGATACTTTTCTGTTGTTGTGATAGAAACACCATGACCAAGGGAACTTATAAAAGGAAGAGTTCACAGTGGGGAGGCCTGGCCGCAGAGATGGCTGGAGGAGGAGGAGCAGAACCTAAGTTCTGCATCTTCAAGCAGGCACAGGACGCAGAGAGAGTGACAGGAGAATCGGATGCTTAAGAACTCTCTAAGCCTTCCCCCAGGGATGCGTTTCCTCCAGCAAGGCCACACCTTCTAAGACCTCCCCAAACAGCTCCACCAAATGGGGACAAAAATGTCCAAATACTTGGAGCCTATGGGGGACATTCTCACTCAAACCACCACACCTGGGGAGAGGGAATCCCAACTGAAGAATTTCCCAGATCCTAGATTGGCCTGTAGACATGTCTGTGAGGCATTTTTCTGATTGCTGATTGATGCAGGAGGGTGGTGCCATCCCAGTGCCTGGGCTGTCTGAGAAAGGTAGCTGGGCAGGCCAGGAAATGCAAGCCAGTAGGCAGAGTCCTCCATGGTCTCTGCTTCTGTTCCTGACTCCAGGTTCCTGCCTTGAGCTCCTGCCCTGCTTGATGATGGACTGTACTATAAGTTCTAAGATGAAGGAAATACTTTCTGCCCCAAGTTGGCTTTGGTCAGTGTTTTATCACAGCAGCAGAAAGCTGACTGGGACAGAAATTGGTACCAGGAATATGGGGCGTTGCTGTGATGGATCTGACCATATGACTTTAATGCTTTGGACTATTTTGTGGGAGGAAGGTGGTGGATTTTGGAACTTTGACTGGAAAAGCCATTGAGTGCTCAGAGCTTAAATGGCTCATCTGTGGGCTCTTGGATGGTAAAGAGTGTTGAGAGAAATATGGATGATAGTGGCCTGGCTTGTGAAGTTTCAGAGGGAAACAAAAAGACTATCAGGGCAGTTTGTCTGATCCATTTTGTGTTAAGAGTCAATGGAAGTGAAACTTTCTGTGCTTTACTGGGATAATCAATACTGGGGCTGAAAAATCAGCTGTGATTATTGAAGCAAAATCTTCTGGGAAGTATTTCCTCAGGGACAGCACACAGAAGCTATAGGGTAGTGGTGGGGGTGGGGCATGGCTACACTTCAAGCTGGCCACATCAAGCTGGCAACAGAGCTTGGTAATGTGTAAGTATAAGAGCCTTCTACGTGCTACTGGCTTTGGTGCATGACTGAAGAGGTCATGGAGAGAAGCTGAGGCTTGACACTGAGAGAAGCCACTGGTGAAGGTGCAGCCTCAGATGCCAGGATCATGGGATGACAACTAAGGTATGAAGTGGAGCCAGCCTGAGCCTACAGGACAGACTGTGTGCTATGGATGGCAGAGCTGGGGAAGTGGAGCTTCCCAAGCTCTTTGGAGCCAGAAGATCACGAGTGTGTCCCAGGTGTCAAGCATTGAGCTTAAAGATTTTGGAGCTACACTGCTAAACTTTGGTTTGTACGCCCTGGTTCTTCTCTATTGGAACAAGAAAGCATGTAACTTACTTTTTATTTTCCAGGAGGCCTCCACTGAGGGACTCTGGATCCTTAAGAAACATTGAATTTTGGAAACACTGGAATTTTTTAAAAAGACTGTGGGATTTTTAATGTTATGCTATGTTTTATATTGCGATATTAACATGAGATCTTTCTGACAAGGAATGAGAAAGGACATGGTTCATAGTGATGCACTTGTGTGTCATGTTAAGGAGGGGCCAATTGTGCAGGTTAGTTTTTGTCAGTTTGAGACAAATTAGAATCACCTAGAAAGAGGGAGCCTCAGCTGAAGCATTTCTCAGATCGCAGGTTGGGAAAAGTCCTGTGGGGATGTCTGTGAGACATTTTCTTGATTGCAGATTGATGTAGAAGGCTCAGCCCACTGTGGGTAGTGCTCAGCCCACTGTGAGTGGTGCCATCCCTGAGCAGGTTCCTGCCTTGAGCTCCTGCCCTGGCTTCTCTTGATGATAGACTGTAGCTATAAGCTGAAATTGCTTCTGGGTCATGGTTTTTATCACAGTGACAGAAAAAAGTGACTAGAACAATGGGCTTGTGAAGGAAAGAAAGGATTCTTATTCTCACCATTTTAACTCTGTTAAGGTCAGGACTGAGAAAGTTAAGCACCTTGTCCCAAGTCACACGAGCAGTCAGCTAACTGTGAAAAGATTTGAACTCAGCTCTTCTGCCTTCCCCTTGAGGACTCCTGATCCAAGACACAGCCCAGCAAGGTGACATGGCTGACCTTCACTGGGGGGTTCTAAACTCTGTGGGCGTAGTAAGTGTGGATCATCTGGGAACTGATGACAAAGAATGCCTCTGCTTTGCCAAGGGAAACAATTTGAAGTCTCACTAGCAAGTCCAACGAGGAGGACAGGTCACTGAAAAGTGTGATTCTTTTAGGTCTATTATGATTCTACATTAATCCTACATTCATCAGGTAGGAACAGGAGAGATGGAGAGAAGGAAAAGGGTCATTAGTTTATGTGACTGTGTGACTATGTTCAATATAGAGTATTTGAGGGATGACCAGCCAAGGTGATGGAAGAACATGAAACTTGAATAGAAGGAGATTTCTGCTTAAGTAATTGATTTCTATACATAATACATATATATATTCTCTCAAAATAAGATAATGAAAAACAAGATGTCATGTAATCTAGCCTGGTTCTGATGACGTAGATGAGGATGACCCTGAACTCCAGATCCTCTTGCCTCTACCTCCCAGGCTCTGGGATTACAGGCATGACCCACCAAACCCAGCTTCGTCCAAATGTTAAAGGATCGTCTCTTGTGGGTGGTACTTGGTAGTTGGGCCGTGCAGCTTCCTGTGCCCTGGTGAAAGTGGGAGGTTGCAGGTGAGGTGGGCCTCACTGAGAAGGAAGGCTTTGCTGGGTTTAATACAGCCCCTGAGCAGAGAAAAGTGGCTTCAGGGGGAGATCCTATTAGAGTTCTCAACATGAGTGAAACGTGAACTCTTGGCTTTGCCATGCTTCTGGTAATGTAAAAGGCATGATTGATCTGTATGCATCTCTGCCCATATCCCCACACTGTACGTTACATGTCTTCCTGCCTTGTTTAGAAACAGTGCATAGTCTACTTTAAATAGATGCTCTTTTAAACATTATTGAAGTGTTAAAAGTTTAAAAATTTGGGGGTATATTTGTGTGTGTGTGTGTGTGTGTGTGTGTGTGTGTGTGTGTGTATCTGACAGATGTGTCTGGTGTCTGGTGCACGTACTTGTTAGCGTAGGTGTCTACACGTGCCTGTAGGAGTGCCTGTGTATGTGCATGTGGAGGCCAGAGGTGGCTGTCAAATGTCTTTCCTAAATCTTATTGTTTTGAGATAGGGTCTGTCACTGAAGCCGAAGCTCACTGATTGTGCTAGGCTGGCTGACCAATGAGTGTCAAGGATCTGCTTGGCTCTGCCTGCCCCGTGCTGGGGCTACAGGCCTGTGCTACTGTGCCTGGCTTTGTGCAGGTTCTGGGGATCTGAACTCACTTCCTCATGTTTGCACAGCAAGCACTTTACCCACTGCCCCCAAGATCAGCATTTTTATGTCTGAAACCTCCAATTCTCATCTCTGCAAAGAAGGGCAAGTATTGCTTCCCTTCGGGAGGCATCTTAAAACCGCATGAGATAATAAAGGAAGCCTCATATGTATGTAGCATTTCCTATATACTTAATTGTATAGTCAAGCTTTGTTACTATAACAAAATACTTGGGGCAGACTGAATTAACAAAATAAAGAAGTGTATTTGGAATAGCAGGTTGGGGGATTCCAGGGCAAGGTTTGGCTGGACTTTGGTGAGACCTTATGGTGGAAGGAAGATGGCATCCAGTGGCTGAAGGTACAGCTGGGAGGAAGAGTTTGCATCTCATAAGAAGGGGAGAGGGAGAGGGTGGGGGAGAGGGACAGGGAGAGGGAAGGGAGGGGGAGAGGGAAAGAGATCAAGGTTCAGGGGTCAGACCGCAGTGTTAATCACAACCTGCTCTGGGGGAACTCATGACTTTCCTTTCTAAGACGAAGGTCCCCTGTGATCTCAAGTCCGAACTTCTTATGTTAAAAAGATTTACTTTTTTATGTGTATGTGCATGTACCTCTGCACGTGTACCATGTACGTGCAGGTGCTTTTGTAGGCCAGAAGAGGATATCGGGGCCCCTGAAACTGGAGTTACAGGCAGTTGTGAGCTGCCATGTGATGCTGGGAACCAAACCTGGGTCTTTTGCAAGAGCAGCAAGTACTCTTAGCCACTGAACCATCTCTCCAGCCCCATCCCCTAAGCCCTAACTCTTAAGGGGTCAGACCATCTCCCAGTACATCCAATACATGAGCCTTTGAGAGATATTCCACCCATGTCCTAGTCACAGCATTAATCTTCACAAGAACTTGTTCAGTTAGATACTGTCATGTCCTTTGCACACACAAGGTAAGCGAGGCCCAGATGGGCATAGTATATTATCCAAGGACACATAGTTTTTAAGTAATAGTAATAGGATTCGTACCTTGACACACAATAAACTCAAAACAACAAACTTTAGCAATAATTATAGTCATTAAAATAAAATCTTACCTAGAGGCTCACTAATTAGAGATACTCTGGGTTAGCGTAGAATGGAGAAACCCAGCTCTCTTCCTCCTCTGTGAGGTAACCACCAAAGCAGATCGGCCAAGAGCAAACAACACAGAAACCTGTCTCCTCCCTAAGGCTGACGGAGGAAAGCAAACATTAATAAAAGATGAAAACAGGCTGATGGATCCTCTACAGCGTGTTTTGTTTGTAGGGCTTTGTGTCTTACTGGGTACTTCTGATGGAACGCCTTCTCCTGCCATTCCATAAATAAACAGCCGAATCTCCTGTCATGACAGACGAGATGGGGCCATGACAGTCTGTTTTGTCAGGCCCATTTTTAGGAGATCCAAGCATGGGTATATATCACTGGCACAACCAGGGAGTTTCACATGAAAGTTTATACTTACATATCAACTTAAACTGTTTGGAAAATGTTGATTCATGTGTTCATTCATTCAACAAATATTGTTAGAATACAAAGGACACATCAGACAGAGCTGGGATGGGCTGAAGATGCCAAAGCAGAAACCCAGCCGTCCGCCCTGACACCGCCCCCCCTCAGTCACAACGCTCAGCATTTATGCCCGCTGCTGCTCGGGCACCCTGCACACATTCTGGATGACCACTCTGCCAATGCTCCATCTCACCCAGGCAGCCTGAGATGTTCTGTGATGCCTCTGTCTTCTCCGGTGAGACGGGCCCTGTTCATCCTACATGTTTGGAATCTCCCCAGAGCTGTCTTCCAAATAGGGCTAACTTCCTACGTGAATTCTTTTCCCTTTACAATTCAGATAGAAGGTTGAAATGTCTTTTATCAGGATATCTCTGAAAGGCCAGGGCTGCCAGCACACACACCGCAGCTTGCTAGATTGTGAGGTTTAACCTCTCAGTAGGTCATTTCCCATCTGGAGCAAGCCCTGGGTTCCATGTGGTCTCCCAGCTTCCTTAAGGGGATAACGAAATAAATACTCTATGATCATTCACAATTTATGCATTGTTACACATCAAAGACTTAAATACATGGAGGCCATTTCTTCTGTTTTGTAAGTTATCAAAATAGAATTTATGAACCCTCAGATTCAGGGGGTTGGGATGAATAGTTTAAAACGGAGGCAATAAAACTCTATTCCAGAACTTTCTCAGAACTTCTTCCACACACATTTTTGTAACCCAATAATACTATGCAGTTGTAAAACTTATTTTCAATGCGGACATTTGCTACAATGCTTGGTGCTGGTCTGTGTCCACATTACTCGTTGTCCGTCTTGCTGAGTGGAAGTTTTCTTTTTCCTGTGTAAATTTGATGCCTGGATGTATGTGTGCGATAAGTGGAAAGGCCAGTTGCCAAGTGATGAGATTTGATTAAACAGTTGTTTACCTATTGAGCGCGGGTTGAGATCTTGCCCTGTGATAGGTAACAGGCAAGGTGTAGATAACACAAAGGTACTAGTTCCTCAGATGGATAGACAGTTCTATGAGGACTGTCTGTGGCGGGGGTGTGGAAAACACACCAATGTTTGTGCTGTGGCAGCAGTGAGAAAAGCAGAAGTGACTGAGATTCAAGACGAAGGGGGCAATAAATGTGACAATTATGTTTAGGCATCCGCAAAAGAGAGGTGCGCCCTGCGTGAAGCGGTCAAGGAAAAAGGGGGCGGGTCTTCAGGAGGTGGGGGTGGGGCCAGGTTCGAAAGCACAACACCTCAAGGGCCTTTCTTCCTAGGGCCTTCCTAGTTCTTTCTGCAACTAGGGCTGACTAGTTGCAGTGATTTCTGCATGCTCTGGAGCCGAGGTGTCCTCCAGGGCTGGTGACTAGGAGGCAGATGAGAGCTGATCAAGAAGGCTGCTTGATGGATCAAGATGGCAGCCCATGCCTTTAATCCCAATGCTCAAGGCAGAAGCAGGAGAATCACTGTGAGTTCTGGGCCAGCCTGGTCTACCTAGCTAGTTCTGAGCCAGATAGGGCTACATAGTGAGACCCTGTCGCCAATAAATAAATAAATAAATAAATAAATAAATAAATAAATAGACAATCGAAGCGCAGTGAAAAACTAATCCAAGCACTTGGAGGGTTGAGCCCAGAGGATCTGAAGTTCAAGGATATCCTTTGCTTTGCAGGAAGCCGCTGCATCAAACAAACAAACAACGACAACAACAAAAACCAAAGAAAAATAACAGCAAGACGAAGAGGAGGATGGGTGATGTTTCCATGTTCCCAAGGTACTAGGAAGTAGCAGCAAGGGCTATGATATAGAAACATAAAAAATATATAAAATTAAAAGTACAGTTACTACAGTGTGAGGCCAGAGAAGCCAGGTGGGAAGGAGCCTCTGGGCTGATAGATGGTTCCTTCTATTCCAAGTGCCAGGCTCAGAGAAGAAACTTACTGGACTTCATTGTGCTTAGGCTCTACCTTGAGGATGTGACCTCAGTGATCCTACAGGATGGATGTTTCTGGAAGGTAGGCAGAGGCCATGTCATGAAACTACTAAGAAATCTATGTGCTTCATTATAAGCATAGTGACAGGAGAAGGAGGTGGGATGATGATTTTACTTCTGTTTGGTGAAAATCCATGCTACTGAATCTACACTACTGAAAATTTAATGAGGTTTCACATTTCATCTTTGTAAGATAAACAAGATGACGTGTTTAGGACTGTCAATGGTTGTGGAGGGTATGTTTACTCTTTATTTCCTAGGGATTATGGACCCTTAGCATTCTCTTTCTAATGCCAACCCAGCAGCCAGCAAAGAGAAAAACTAGTTCTTAGAAGGCCAGTGTCCTGGTTGTTGCATTCAGTGAGTCAGCTGTCTCCTTCCAGGAGATGCTCAGTGGTGTAAATTGTACTCCAGACCCAGACAGTGGGTGTGGGCCCTTACTCTAACACTCTGAGACCAGAGGCAAGTTATTTAATTTCTGTTTCCTCACAGATAAAATGGAAATAGGGTTAGGAAGATGGCTCAGTCAGTAAAGAGCTTGCCAGGCAAGCATGAGGACCTGAGTTTGGACCCCCAGAACCTCTAGGGGGAAAGCAGGTGGCTGTCAGAGTGCATGTCTGTAATCCTCGTACTGGGCAGGTGGAGACAGGAGGATTCTTGGAGCTCTCTAGCCAGTCTTGCTGAATCAATGGCCTCCAGACTCAGTGAGAGACCCTGTCTCAAAATATGAGGTGGAGACTGATGAAAGAAAGGAAGACATTGACTTGTGTGCACACATACACACATGCACATGCACCTCACATAAGTGTGCATACATGAATACATACACACAAATAGAAATAAAAGGAATATCTCTATCATAGGACAGATAAGACAAATGCCAATTTGTGTGCCGTTTTCTGCGGTGACTCTGGGCATATGAGTGCCTTACTCAGCATTGTTATGATAGTTTGCAGTGTTGGGCCAAAGACACACATCATAGCAAAATAAACGGGAATAGGGAAATGCTCACGGAAATTACGTGTGTTATCATTATAAGCAAACGTCTTCTGTAGTCTTCTACGTTTGTGTACTGTCCTGTGTGTCATTGTATATAGGACATAGATGCCTGGTCTGTTTCTTTCCTATTATCCCCAGGAGTATGATGCAAACATCTGGAAGGAACAGAAGAGAGTGGCATTTTGCATAATTACATCTACTAGCATCCTAACCAATGCTGTTCTGTCTGTCCCACTTTTTGGAGTGCGTGTACATACATGCATGTGTGCACATGATTGTGTTCCATCACCTTGTGGAGGAGTCCACAGTCTCTCATTGGCCTAGAGCTTGCCATTTTGGCCAGGCCGGCTGACCAGTGAACCCCAGAAATCCTGTCTCCATCTCCAAGCACTGAGATTGCACATGTGTACTGCCACACCTGGCTTTTTAAAAAATGTGCGTTCTAAGGATCGAGGCCAGGTCCTCATGCTTCCACGAGAAGCACTTTGCTGGCAGATTTCTCCCCAGCCGCGTTCCGCCTGCCTTGTGATGCTGGGTTCTGCAGCTACCTCTTGGAACTGGAAATTGCCACTGCGGCCCCTGCCTCCCTCCCAGGTTCTTCAAGGCATTCAGTGATCACACAAAGCCAGATCGCTTCCTGAGCTGCCGCAAGATGGGGTAAGAATAGCAAGAGAGAGAAAAGGAAGTCCTAGGGTGCGTGAGAGTCTCACTGATCCTCATAGGCAAAGCCAAGTGCTCAGTGCCTAGAGAATGAAGTTTTGCCCCAATGGCTGAGCTGATGCTTTCAAGCCAGGGGTACGGATATGTAGCTCTTATTCACATTATGTACGTACATGCATGCATATGTATGTGCATGCATATATTCCAAAGTACTACCTTTTTAAAATATGTGCTATTTTGAGGTTGGCGAAAGATATTTTACTATTTGATCTCTTAGTCACTATGAAGAAAAAGGAAGCCTGGTGTGGTGGCTCATGCCTTTAGGCCCAGAACTCAGGAGGAAGAGGCAGGCAGATCTCGGTGAGATTGAGGCCAGCTTGATCTACACAGCCAGTTCCCAGGCCAGCGGGGACTATAGGAAGACCTATCCAAAAAGACCAAGAAGGAAAAGAACTGAAAAGAAAAATGAAATGTTTTCAGTTATTAGTTATGTGAAAGATGTACCAGATGGGGAGAAAGTCAGTCAGCAAAGTGCTTGCCTTGCAGTATGAGGACCCGAGTTCAATGTCTACTCGGGTAAAACAGTCAGGCTGGTGGCAGGTGCTTACAATTTCAATGAAGGTGAGTGAAAGGGGATAAAAGGATGCCAGAGGCTCGCTGACCAGCTAGCCCAGCTGTTAGTGAAGTTTCAGGTCTATGAAAGACCCCATGTCAAACAAAGTGGAACACCTTTGGGGAATGATACTGGAGGTTGTCCTCTGACCTCCACATGTGTGTGAACACACCACACACACACACACACACACACACACCCCAACTGGTATAAACATAGTATGTCCTACACACAGAACTAATCAAATTCCATGTGATTGTAAAGCAAACAGTTCCTAACTTGACCTTCATCCTAGCTTCTCTCAAGACAGTAAGACATTTGATCAAGCCCAGTTTCAGAATATATCTGGGTGGGGCATAGGAATCAGTCAAAATCAAATCAAGCCAGAGTACATTGGTGAAGTCTTCCTTTTGGGGCTGGGAGAGTAGGGTCCTCTTTGGTTTCCTGTGGCTTTATTATTTTACTTGAAAAAATAGGTAGAGCATGAATTAAATCTCTGAGATTATGTACTTGAGTTTTGTTAGTTCTTGCTGCCTGAAACTCTTTCATCTTGCTATTCTTTTGCAGCATGACCCATACATGCTGCTCAGGTGGCCAGTCCCTCAATAAGATAGCTCTGCCCTCTTCTAGTCATGAGTGAGTCCAGGACCTAAGTACTCTTGCCTTGGCCTTGAGTACTTGCACCATGATGCAAAGAACCAGGATCTGTCTCCAGTGGGATCCATCCTCAAGATGGCAACTTCCAGGCTTGAATTTCTTTGCCAAGGCCTCAGTAGGTGTCCTTGCTCTTGCCTTCTTGATCTTGTCACATATCCCATGTCTTTCCAAAAAGCTCATCCTGTGCTGTACTATGTCAATCAGAGCCTTGGAGTCTAACAGTCTTAACTAAGAATAGAAAAGCTTTTAAAGCAGACAGAAAGAGGATAGTCAAATCCTCCTGAAACAAGGAAGAAGAAAACAATTTCAAACACCACGATGGGTCTGAGGAAGGGACAGTGCCAAGTTAACCATGAATGAGTGTGTATCCTTACTGGGTGGGTCTTGGGATATAGGTTATAAATCCCTACTCTAAAAAGTAGACTCTGTAAAAAATCTGTATGGGACCTAAGCTGATCTGTAGGTTTGAATAGAAACCTCTGGAATTCCTGTCATGTGGTGTTGTGTGAAGAGTTTAAAGTACAAGAGATCTTGTTAAAGTAGTAAGAAGTGACTGGTCTAAGTCAGCATTTCCCAACAGTACCGTGGATAGTGGGCTTGCCTATCAGCATGCAATTTGATCCTAATATTAGTGAAATGCCAAGGTTTCTAAGCACATTGTTTCTTTTATAAATTAGGGCAGATCAAGCTGTCCTTCCATAAAGCTGTCTTGTCTGCTTGGATTCCCAATTTCCTTTCTTGAATGGAACAGAATAGGATGGAATGCTAAAGGCTTCTGCAAGAATTGCACACAAATCACCCTATATCCTGTCTCAGTCACAGAGCATTGCGAGCACTGGTGCTGACAGAACTTTGACGACTGTAGTGCCCAAGGGGGTTTCTGAATCAGCTCCATCACAGTTAGTGTTTTATTTTTTCTATGAGTTTGTTTATTTATTTATTTATTTATTTATTATTTATTTATTTATTTATTTATTTATTTATTTATTTTTGGTCTTTTTGAGACAGGGCCTCCATGCAGCCCCAGCTCTCCTGGAACTACGTAGACCAGGCTGGCCTCAGTCTCACAGAGATCTAGCTGCTTCTGTCCCCTGAGTGCTGGGATTAAAAGTGTATGCCACCAGCCACCACACCTGGCCTGCCTTCCTTCCTTCTTTCCTTCCTTCCTTCCTTCCTTCCTTCCTTCCTTCCTTCCTTCCTCCCTTCCTTCCTTCCTCTCTTTTGTTATTTTTTAAATGCAAATTTATGTTAAGAAGACAATGCCAAAACTTTACAAATTCTCTTCATGCAGATTTCTCAATTATGCACATTTTATACTTGGCCTGTCTTGTATAAATGTATCATAGGTAATATGATGTGTAACATAAAATGTGAGCTATACACATATATGAGTATTTCTTTTGAATATTTATTTGTGTATGTATGTGTGCACATGTTGCTACAATATGTATGTGGGGATCAGAGGACAACTCACAGGAGGTGATTCTTTTACCATGTGGGACCTTGGGATAAAACTCAGGTCCTTAGGCTTGACCACAAGCACCTTTGCTCACTGAGCCATCTTGGTGACCATATATATAATTATTTCTATGATATTCTTATAAACCATGCATGTTTGGGTCTGAGTCTTTTTAGGCTTGTGTTTAATCTCCTTTAATCCAGAACAATTCTTTAGTCTTTGTATCTTTTGTATGTACGATAGTTTTAAATGGTATAGACCTCTCATTCTTCAGGACAGCTTTGCTTAAAACATCAACCACATTTTCTAACTACATTACAAAAAGAATTAGGTGAAATAGCAGTAAGAACATTCAACCGTTACATTTAAAATGTGATCGTTTCAAAATGTAGTAAGGACAAAAGATGCCTCCCAAAAACTATCAGCAGATTTCCCTGCAGAAAATTTACAGAGTCATAGAAAGCATAATGGTACACTTGGAATGTTGGAATCAAAACACACAGAGGAACAAACCTCCATCCAAAATATCATGCTCTGCAAAGCTGTCCTTCAAACATAAAGGTGAGATAAAGATTTCTCAGAGAAACAAAAGCTGAGGGAGACACTCATTAAACCTGCTTGATCAGAAATTCCAATGAAGTTCCTCAAGTTGAAACAAAGGTTGTTATTAGTAACAGGAAAATCTTTAAAAATAATAGCTTATTGTGAGGGATGTATACAGTCAAATTTAAAATATGTAAATACTGTAATGGTGGTACAAAAACTACTTAAATCTACTCCAAAAGTTAAAAATACATAAAATGACTATAGATAAAATTAAAATATTTTATTTTGCATGTATGTATATGCACACATGTGTGCAGTGCCTTCAGAAGCCAGAAGAGGGCATCAGATCCCTGGAACTGGTGTTACAGATGCTTTTGAGTTGCCCTGTGAGTGCTAACTGAACCTCAATCCTCTGCAGGAACAGAAAGTGCTCTTAACTGCTAAGGAAAGCCATCTTTCCAGCCCTGTGATAAACTAATTTTTAATGTATCCTCAATATAAAATATGAGCAGTGTGACATCAGTAGCAGATACTGTGAGGGAAGGGTAAAGTAAAACCCTGGGGTTTGCCTATGTGATTATGGTTAGGTTTTAATCAACTTAAAATAGACTCTTAGAGCTGTATGTTGTTTTATATATCCTTTATGGTAGCTATAAGGAAATTCTAGTATATATGTGAAAGATAAAAGGACAGAAATTAAATCTTGTTTCTGCAAAAATAAAACCACAAAGGAAGATATGAAAAGATGAAAGAGAACCACAGAACAGAAATCAGTGAACGAAGGGGTCAGAGCTTTTATTGTTTGTTAGTTATTTTAAACATGAATGGATTAAATTCTTCAATCAGAAGGTATAGAATTACTATACAAAAAGACATAGTGACATATTTCTATTGGGGAATCACTTTAGCTTTAAGGACACAGAAAGGCTGAAGTACGGGATTGGAAAGACTATTCCTACATGCAAGTTAGAGAGGAATCAGTTAGGAATCAACACAATCAAGAGAAAAAGGAAAAAACAAAGCTGCAGACTTTTTTGAAAAAAAAATCAACATAGTGGACAAACCCTTAGCTAGGCAGACTGATAGAGAAAGAGGGAGATAGAGCGGGAGAGCCAGCTGATAGAGCAAAAGAGGGGTAGAAAGATAGATATTAAAATAAATAAAATGATAGAGGAGACACTATAACAGATGCCACAAAAATAAAAAGATCATGGGGATCTTGTATGAGTAATTTCATGACAACAAATTAGGTAATTAACCTAGAAGAAAAGTGTACATTTCTAGAAATATGCGACCTACCAACACTGAATGAAAATATCATCACCCTGACACAAAAAAAGTGTATTCCTAATAAACAGAAGTGCAGAAATCCTCAGTTACATACTAGAAAGTCAGATTCAAAGGATTGTACACAATGGCTAAGTTGTACTTGGGCAGCAAGGATGGTTCAATATTAATCAACCAAGGTGCTGCTCCTGCAGAGGACTGGAGTTTGGTCCTCAGAACCTGCAATCACCTGTAACTCCAACTCCAGGGGAATTTTATGCCCTCTTTTGGCCTCTGTGGGCACCTAAATTCACACATACACATACCCCCACACTTTGTACAGAATTAAAAATAAATCTTTTTAAAAATGGAAGTAAAACACAATCATCTCAATAGGCACAGAAAAAGCATTTGACAAAGTTCACCATTAATTTGTGATTAAAACTCTTAAAAAAATAGGTATAAAAAAGATCTTACCTTAACACAGTAAAAGCCATATACAGAAAGCCATCAGCTAGCATAATAACCAATGGGAGATGCCAGGCATGCATGTGGCTCGTGCTGGTAACCCTGGCACTTATTTTTATTGCTGGCTTTCATTTGGGTAGGACATGAGCTTTTAGAAATCCACCCATTTCCTCTAGGTTACCCAGTTCTTTAGAGTATAAGTTTACAAGGTATTCCTTGATGTGCTGTATTTCAAGAGAGTCTATTGTAACAACATCCTTTCCATCTCCAGCTTTGTTAATTTGGGTTTTCTCTCACCGTTTCTACTGAACACAGTACCGGAAGTTCCCACTTGAGCAATCTGATGGGGGAAAAAATCAATAAAACACTGAGGCTGGAGAGATGCCTCAGTGATTAGCCATGCTTGCTATACAACCATGAAGCCTTGAGTTCAAGTCCCAGCACCCACATAACAAGCCAGGTGCGGTCTCATGTGCGCCCGTAGCTCAATATTGTGTCAGGTGGAGCCAGGAGGATTTTGAGGCCTTGCCAGCTGGCAGCCTAGCCCCCAAACAGGAGCCTCAGGTTGAGGGAAAGACCCTGCCTCAAAGGGACAAGGCAGAGAGGAAGAGAGAACATGTGACACTTCCTCTGGTCTCTGAGTGTGTGCACATAGGTGCATGCACCACACAAATGAGCACTTATTTTAGAACTGTCTTATTTCTAATTTTGTATATATGTGTATGACTATGTTGAGCATGTACATGTGTGGATGTAGGTGCCACAGAGCAGAAGAGGATTCAGATCTCCTAGAGCTAGAGCTACAGGCAGTTGTGAGCTGCCTGGCGTGGGTGCTGAGACCCAAACTCAGGTCTTCTGCAAGAGCAGCACATGTTCTTAACTTCTGAGTCACCTCCACAGTCCTCCAAATAATAAATTTAAATGCTCACAGCATACAAATCAGAATGTATGGTGGCACACGCCTTTCATCCCAGCACTTGGGAGGTAGATGCATATGGATTCTACATCATGAGTTCGAGGCCAGCTGGACATACAGGGTGACCTTGTCTCAAAAACAAAACAAAACAAAAATAAATCAGAGTGGAAGATGGGAAATTAGCTGTGTGTGGACTGACATGGTAGCTAGGAATGTTGGAAAATGTAAAAAATCTTGAAGACTCAACAAAAATTGCTACTCTAATAAACTAATTCCATTAGGTCAACATGTTTATTTTCTGTACACTAATAAAGTTTCTGAAAAGGAAATTTAGAAAGCAATCCTGTTAACAATAACAAAATGAATAAAATATTTGCAAATAAACTTAACCAAAGAGTTGAATGAGTACATTGAAATTTGTAGAAGTTTGATAGAGGAAATTTAAAGAGATCCAGATAGAAAGACATCCATTTTCATGGACTATTAGAAATAATGTTAGAAAATACCCATCCAACCCAAAATGATCTACACATTCCATGAAATCTCTAGCAAAACCAAGTCATACTCTATAGAAATATTAATATCCAATATATATAAGAAATTAAAATAACTCAATAAAAATCTAATTGAAAATGAATTTATGACCATCTCTTTGAGAAAACATGAATGCTTAACAGGTATTTGAAAATATGCTCAGCATCACTAGCCATCAGGAAAATGCGAAAGAAAAGCACTGAGGTATTCATGTCATGTAAGTAAACATGAGAAAAGCCAAGGGTTGGAGATGTGGAGAATGGAGGCCTTGCAGTATTGGTAGGAGGGTAAACTGATACACCCAGAATTGAAAAATCAACACTAGAACTACCATGTGACTACCAGAATCCCTCCTCTGCTTACATAGCCAAAGGAAATCAGCATTTCAGAGAGATAAGCCCACCCCTATGTTCATTGCAGAATCCTTAGTCAAGATGTAGAAACATGTATATAAACTAAATGTCCATAAGATGGATAAATGAACAAGACCTTGTGCAGTGTGTGTGTGTGTGTGTGTGTGTGTGTGTGTGTGTACATACAGGCCTTGTGCAGTGTGTGTGTGTGACATACAAGGCCTTGTGCAGTGTGTGGACATACGTATATATGATGTCATAGCCTTAATAACCACATGGATCTATTAACCTATTATCTATACATGAATCAAGATTAATTCTAAATCCATTAAAAGACCATGAATTTATACGGATACATCCAATTCCAATCTGACTGGAATTTTTTGTAGTCTTCCACTTTTTCATATTTTAAATCGTTTCTCTGTGAGAACTTCTTTTCTCTATTATTTTCAATGTATTTATTTGCAGTACTTTTCCAGTCTGCCTACATGCCACCACCTTTTGGACCACAATGTCTTTGCCCTCAGCTCTGATGCTCAGCTCTTTTGATCCCAGTGTCCTATCCCCCGCATCTTTGCCTCTACAACCTGAACTTGGGAGCCAGACCTCAGCCCTACCTGGAGATGAGAATGTTTTGACAAATATTTGCAATATTACTTGCCATTCTTCACAAAGGTGGGGTGTAGACGTGGGTCAGTGAGGGGTGGTTCTTGTATCTAGATAACATTTGTTTTATAGTCGCAGTGGGGCACCATCTTTGACCACGGAAAGCTGCCAAACAGCATCAAGTAGGGGAGGGCTATAAGGAGATTTCTGTTTGGATTATACTGGCCACCATGTGGAGGAGGAAAGAGGAAGGGCCGATCTGACAAGAAACAAAACAGGGGGAGCGTAGGGGAGGAAGACTCAGTCCAGAACCCACTGTACAGAGCAAAGTGACCAGCCAGCCAAGGCAGCCTGCCCCACAGCCATAGCAGAAGAGGCACATTACAGATTCTAGATGGCCTGCTTGCTAGAAGTGTCTGTCCCTGGGCTGTGATCTGCTAATGAAGAGGGTGTGGATAACACTAGCTCTCAACTTAGTTTTCATTTAGTCGAGTGTGTTTCTGTTTAGCACATGTAAATTCTGGAAGACTGGGCTTCATAGTCATTTTTTTTTAAAACTTGGATTTGAACCACTCTTGAGATCTAAAGCAATTTAGTAACTCATTTCCAAATTCTTAAAAATATTGAATAAAAAGCAACTTGGCATGTTTTGAATGCATCCTCTCATTCTGCATCAAGCAAGAATATATGTTGATGAATTATTTAGATAATTTCCTCAGAAAGAAAATGGGCCAGCTTTCTTAACTAGAAAATTTCCCCACTCAGCCTCCTCTCTTCTGGAACAGCCTGTGTCTAGGGAAAATTATCTCCACCCCTCTGCATCCTATTCTCCTGGGTCTGCCCCTAGGCGGGCTCAAACAGCCTAGAAAGAGCATTAACCCTCTCGACCACCTGGTAATGCTATGGGACCAAAGTGTCCCCCTACTCTCCAACACAAGTGATGTTCACTTTGCTCTGTTGAGTTAGTCTTGTCAGGCAGGTACACCAGGGTTTTCATTGCTCTGGACCTTGGCCCAGTCCTGTAAACACCCAGGGAGGCTGTCATATCACTGCCTGCGGAAGGAGAGTCCAAGCACCTGCTGAACAGCTACAGATGCATCTTTTGGGCTTTTTAAGGGATGAGCCATCCACACTAGGTTGACCTTGGATTTATTTATTTAAGGATGCACAGTAGAGTAGGCTGTTAGATTTTTCAGTCCGTGGAGGAGATAGCTGACTACATCCCAGGTCTTATCTTCTCCTTTCTCTGTGTATAAAGCTGTCCTTCGACCCTGCCAGATCTTAGCACAGTACAAGTCTGCAGCAATCTTGTGAAAGCCGACGTCCCCAGGTCCACTTGCCGCCAGCTGTGGCCAGCTTCTCCCAAAGGAGTGTGGGCAGAAGGGGAACCCGCAACTGCAGTGTAGCTTCCTTAGAGACACACGCTGCTTGTCTTCTGCGACCTCACCTTCTTCCACAGGCTGGAAATTCTGTGGAGATGCCTTTGATTACACACCAGGGCCACTCGGTCAGAAATGATGAGCCTCCAGCTCAGGAGCAGAGCTTGGCATGTGCAAGCTCACAACTATAGATGCACATTCTAGAATATGATACAATTCAACAGTAGAAAGCAGGTCACACCTGAATCTCACCAGCCTTCTAGAGATTTTCTCTTCCTTTTGGCATACACTGAGAAGCAATGATAATTTCCTTATAAATGCTCTCTAACCCTAACTTTCCCAGCCCTTCATTCCAGAGGACAAACAAATGTTCAAGCAGTCAGGGCTGTCCAAACCCACAGGACAAGGTGACAAGGTGGTGAAATTTCGAAACCATTTATTGATAAAAGGAGTTCTTCATCTGTGGTTATCGTTTGAACTTCTTTTGAAATCCATCCCCTTGACTGATGGGAATGCTTTTTGTCTCAGAATGAGCGATCTCTGGAATTCCAAGAACTTGAAGGAGTCATAACTTTTGTTTTCACTGATCTACAAGCTAGCAGGTTAGCTTGCCGCCATTTCACAGAGGAGGGCATGAGGCTGCTCCGTCAGAGACTAAGGACTTGTCACATAGAAGCATGAATTCTATTTTCCCATTGGCTTCCTTTGCCAGGAGTTCAACAGAGGAGATGTGAAGGCAAGTGAGGTGATGCTGTGGTCACAATGACTGCGCATCACAAATGACAAAATACCTTTCCTTTCCATGAACCTGCCCAACCTTTGCCCTGGAGAAAGACACTAGCTTCTAATGCTGTTATGCAGGGTTGGGAAACAAATGAGCTTTCTGAGTTCAGGGGGAGGTGGGGATCACTATTGCTATCTTCCAAGGCTTTTCTTTTTTTTTATTTAAACAAATAATTTACTGAGAATTTCATACATGCATATAAGGTGTTTTGATCAAATCCATGCCCACTCCCTCCCCTCTGACTCCTCCCATATCTCTCCATCACTTTTTTCTGATAACTTCATGTACTCCTTCTTTGATTTTTTTTTAAATTTATGGGGCTTAGGTAACCCTAAGATCTTTTAAGGATTAGATACAAGCTCCCAAATACTTTCAACATTTTTGGCCTGTGGAACAGAGTATGTTTCTCAGAGGCC
>NW_008351693.1:1625101-1625301 GCF_000622305.1 Nannospalax galili
AGGGACACAGACTGCTCTGGCTTCTTCCATGCTGAACAGGGACACAGGGTGAGGCAATTGGAGTACCCCTTCAGTGGGTCTATCTAAAAGACTCCCAAATTGCATAACTCTTATATCTAAGGGGAAAAGAAAATCCTTGAATTGTGATGAGGAGATGTGAACGAGAAGTAAAGGCAAGAGTAATTAGCATTACAAGTTCT
>NW_008351693.1:1625554-1626783 GCF_000622305.1 Nannospalax galili
TTAGAACAATAGCTGGTTGTCTCCCTTAGCTACAGGTGGGCACTACAGTATTGGAGACCAAGATTTGAAGTCTTACATCTGAGCAGCACTTTCTGGTTAGGAACAAAATTATCAATGAGAAATAACGGCCTAAATAACTTTTTATATAGACTTAAGCCTAATATCTGGGATGTGTAATCCCTTGAACTCTTAAAGAAATATACTGATGACTTTACTCTGGTTATACTTTCCTTTTGGGTATTTAAGACCATATAGTTGGCCCAAATAAATCAATTATTTTTATACTTAAGGTCATTTGAGGATCTGCTCCTCAGGGGTCACATGGGCTTGGGAGGAGCTCCTGGCTCCTTTTACCGTCTATGTGAAGATAAGTCAAGGCTGCTCAACCATGTCTGGCTTCACTTGGAAGCATGAATGAGATGTTTCCTCTGAGCTGACCCTCCTCTTTGTAGACTGGACACTGATTCAAGTTCATCTCGTGGGGTCTCCATGACCCCTCTGAACAAGAGGACAGATGACTCACCAGAGTTACAGGACATTTTGAGAGATGCTACCGTCTATGTGAAGATAAGTCAAGGCTGCTCAACCATGTCTGGCTTCACTTGGAAGCATGAATGAGATGTTTCCTCTGAGCTGACCCTCCTCTTTGTAGACTGGACACTGATTCAAGTTCATCTCGTGGGGTCTCCATGACCCCTCTGAACAAGAGGACAGATGACTCACCAGAGTTACAGGACATTTTGAGAGATGCTCCATAGTCCCTTGGAGGGGGCAAACCTTTTGCCCCTTGCCCTCAACCTTGGAGGGCAAGGGGCAAAAACTGTCCTTTAAGTCCCTCTGACCACATTAGTATAGGCCTCAAATTATGGTTACTAAACATCCAATAAGGTTAGTTCCACCAATCTGGTACTTTTAATTACCATGTGCTATGTAGATAAAGCTTGGATAAAAAAACTCAAATGTTCTCAGATAAACCTTGACTAGATATATATTTTGTTCCTTAAACTTTGACTAACCATGGAAATTCTAAGATCATGTGTATATTATTTTTGTCTAATCCTTTATATTTCATAACAAACCTACACAGACCATCACTTGCTTAGGCTTTCTCATTTTTTCCTATTTTGGAGAATATCTCCAGTCCCTTATCCTTTTAACATCTTTTCCATTCTCATCTTCTTTCTTTTAATAATTATGAGACATAATAAAATTAACAAATAAATTTTCCA
>NW_008351693.1:1628177-1629023 GCF_000622305.1 Nannospalax galili
TAATTATTATTATTATTTTTTAAATCATTAAAAAATTTTTAATAACTACATGATTAGAAGAAGCATTTCACTACAGATTTCACATATTCAGTAACACACTCCAGAGCAAGAGTACATGTCTTTCACAAGTGGCTATAAGTTTCTAGGTTCACAGTTGAGTTAATACAGTTATACAATATTGAACTCAGTATAAGCCCTGTAAGACATAAAATTGGATGAGTTTTTAACTTTTAAAAAAAATCTCCATTTCACTTTAAAATACATTGTTCCTTGAAGAAAGACTCATTGTTTTCTCTACTAATACCGAGATGTTGGCGCATGCATCTCTAATCTGTATGTATCTAATTATTAATAGTCATAATCGGTTGCACTTGGATCCTTGGCACCTGTATAAAGTCATCGGGTAGATTTCATTGGTAATGTTTATCACCACTAGTAATTAGCATGACGTAAATTTCCATGTTTTCTCCTCAAATATAATACATTTTAAAATATTTGTTGATTTTTTTTGTGTGTGTATATCACACAGAACATCCCAAACCATCTTATTCAACTATACACCCACTTCCCAGATGGCACCCTCCCATAGTCTCCCTACCCCCCACTAGAGCCCTTATACTCTGATATCCCTGCTACTGTCTGCTGTGTTGTCGGCACCCCCAGCCATTCCCCACTACTTGCCCTTCTGCTGACTCTAGTCAGCCTATCTAGAGGTCTTTGTTTTAGGAGGATCAGCTGTTCATCTAGCAGCAATCAGTTGTCAATATTCCTTTTAGTTTTTAAAGAATTCTCCACAGTGTTTTCCATAGAGGCTGCATGAATTAGTGATTCCACCAGCAGTGAATG
>NW_008351693.1:1630214-1630923 GCF_000622305.1 Nannospalax galili
TATTTATTTATTTATTTTTGGTCTTTTTGAGACAGGGTCTCTCTGTAGCCCCAGCTGGCCTGGAACTTGCTGTGTAGACCAGGCTGGCCTTGAACTCATAGAGATCCACCTGCCTCTGCCTCCGAGTGCTGGGATTAAAGGCATGCGCCACCATGCCCGGCCGCATTGTTCTTTTAAATGATTCACTAGCTTTCCCTATGGCAGAATTACAGTTCTCCACCATGACATATCGAGGCTATACAACTTTCTGTGAGCAATGAAATGGAGACGGAAATGGAGATGGAATGTGTGCTCCACTTCTGAACAGAAGGGTTAAGCCATCACAGGGTCCCAGAAGGTCTCTCTACTCTCCCACAGGAACAACTGTAACCAGGGTAGAAGCTTTTACACTCTGAAACTTGAAATAAAAATAGGATGGAGCAGAGACATGCAGTGGATCACAGCAATGTCAGATTGGAGAAAAATCCAAGATATTTATGCAGATACACATAAATGTGTATATGTGTATATATCATAATGTGTGCACATACATCTATAATCATCCATCTATCTATCTATCATCTATCTATCATCTATCTATATCTATCTATCATCTATCATCTATCTGTATCTATCTATCTATCATCTATCATCTATCTATCTATCATCTATCTATCTGTCATCATCTATCTATCATCTATCATCTATCTATCTATCTATCTATCTATCT
>NW_008351693.1:1631104-1699376 GCF_000622305.1 Nannospalax galili
TATCTATCTATCTATCTATCTATCTATCATCATCTATCTATCAGAATGTGAAGGGTATCTTAAACCGATATTTTGTGACTTGCACATTTAGCAAGACTTGGATGATACTGACTGCACTGCAGTAGTAAGATGAATCCCCAGTCTCAGTGGCTTAGCATAAAAGAGTTTAATGCTCTTGCTGTGGATTGTGCTGGGTTTTCTTTAGGATAGAGCCTCCTTTCAGACATTGCTAAATCAACCATCATGGAGAGATGTGGCCTTGAACTTACCTGAGCGGCTCCTATTTGTGCCATATGAAACCAAATCCCCTGGATGGGACCTTATAGAGCCTGGCTGCTGTGTCAGTTTCTCTGTACTTCAAGTCCTGGTCTGCTGTCCCACTACCCAGTCCCACTGGAGACTTATTTATGTAGTTTAACTCTCATTTTAGGGGGGAGGGGTTGATGGGAAGGAACAGATGTATCATATTTTTAATCACTAAAGAATGATTTAAAAATCATTAAAGGATGACTTTAGTTGTTCCAAAATGAATTCCATTTTATTTCCCAAATTTGGTATACTTTTTAACTTCAACAGGAATCTAGAGAACTGGTCTTGCGATGTGGAGTGCTGTTTGGGCCTCTGCAATTTTGGTGTGCTTAGATTGAGTTCTACCTTGTTACTGTGTCTCTCTAAATGGTCCCAAATGACCTGCTTAGTTCTCTCTTATCTAAGGACGGTGATTAAAATTAGCTTAGTGCTGAAGCTTTCAGAGTCTGTGAACAGATTGGAGCAGTGCAGTTGATCTTTGGCAATGTTCATTTATGTGGCCCAGCACTTTAAAAAGCTCTCCAGTAAATTTCCAGGCCTCTTGTCTAACACAACTGACCAATTGCCTTTCCAGCTCCAGCCTGAAGGAGTCTAAACCATTTCTCCCACATCCCCATCGACTGATTGGACTGTGATTGGTGTCACCTGCTGCCAACTGTGATGAAACTGTTTTCAGTCAGCTTTGGCATTCTAGAGGTGACATTAGGTCACTCCCCGACACACACAAACAAGAAAGTCCTAGAATTAATAGGGAAGTTAATGCTATGGATAGTCTCTCAACCAGTACACTAGAATTAAGAACCATGCATGCGTCAGGTCCTATCAAGATGGGGCAAACCCTATCACTCTCTTCCAAATTTTCACTAGGAGGAGAAGATTCATATAATTTGGAAGAGATGGTGAGTATGGACCAAGGGAAATGCTGCCCAGCTCTGAAATGGCTGTGTGTGGAGAAAAGGGGCCATGTGGGGTGGAAAGGAGACGCAGTGGAAGGCATCAGTAGTGGGGTCGTCTGTGTGTGAAGGGTTTCTGTGAGTGAGTGGTGTGTGTGTGTGTGTGTGTGTGTGTGTGTGTGTGTGTGAGAGAGAGAGAGAGAGAGAGAGAGAGAGAGAGAGAATGTATGTGAATGTGTATCATTGGGTATTCTGGCTGTGTGTGTGTTTGTGTGTGTGTGAGAGAGAGACAGAGAGGTATGTATGTGAATGTGTATCAGTGGGTATTCTGGGAGAGAGACAGAGAGAGACTAAAAGACCGTGACAAAAAAGAAAGGAAGGAAGGAAGGAAGAAGGAAAGGAAGAAAGGAAGGAATGAAGGAAGGAAGGAAGGAAAGAAAGAAAAAGAAAGAAAGAAAGAAAGAAAGAAAGAAAGAAAGAAAGAAAGAAAGAGAGATGTATGAATGTGTGTTGGTGGGCATTCTGGCTGTGTGTCTGTGTTTTCCTTATTCAGTAGCATCTCTGAGGAAGGCAGCTAGTATTGGAATTTCCAGAGTGAGTTCAATGCAGAACCAAGAGGCTCCAGCATAGATCTCCTACACATGAGGTGGTCTTGTCTGGTCACACATAGTCACTCATCTGTCAGGGTCAGCACTAACATCCCAGTGCATGGTGGGAAAGCTGGCCCTTCCTGGTGATTTGATGAGGTGTTGTAATCACCTCAGTTGCTCAGTTAAATGCCAGTGGACCCCTAGTAGACCTGACAGCTGTGCCCAGGTAGAGGGGGAAGGGGGTGTCCACTCACACCCTGGCTGTTGTCCACTGCAGATATGAGGGCCCTTGCAGCGGCAGCTCTGGGGTGGCTTCCCAGTTTTCCAGTGACAGCTGATGTCTCATCTTATGAAGAGAAGCTACAGTAAATCCAAATATTCTCTTTCTGCTTGTCTTGAGCCTGAAATATTTGGTCGGGGACTTCTATTCTCAACTGTAGAATCTGCCTGAACTCCTGATGCTGGGCAAACGAAGCTGCTCTACACAGTGGCAAACAGAGGCCCCACTGGAGATGCCAGGGCAAGCAAGGCTCACAGGTCCAGGGCAAATTTACCGTTCAAGTGATGAGAAGGGAAGGAACTCTCTCAGATAATCCCATTTGCCGTTTCCATGAGAGGACATTGTGCGTTTATGGTGCAGATGTGGGTGGTCCTAAGAGAGTCCAAGAAAAAAAAATCTTGGGCATGACAAATATGAACTCTGAATATGCAGTGGAGGAAGCAGACAGCAAATGGAATATCACAGAAGACAGAGTTAATGAACCTGAAATAACCCTGAAAACACGTTTCCTGACACCAAGGAAGGATGAAGGAGTAGGACAAACTGAGCAGGGAAAACAGGGCGGCTTTGTGACCTGATGTTCCGTAATTGAAATTCCTACAGGGGGGAAAAAACTCTTGTAGGAAAGTAATGATCAAAGAAATAGTAAACGAAAAATATTCTAAATGACGTGCAGGGAAAACGTAAATCTTAGATTCGAAATGATTAGAATGAAGAAATACAGTCAAGACAAAGTATGTAAATTTCAAAGCATTCTCAACACTTTAAAGCGTGCAGTTCAATGGAAACAAATAGGGTCATTATTTAAGGAAAATAATGAAGTTGGTGTCAGAACCCTTCTCTGTAAAATAATGGGAAAGGGCCAGCAAGAGGGCTCAGTGGGTAAAGGTGCTTGCCACCAAGCCCCATAACCTGGATTCAATCCCTGGGACTCACATGGTGGGTGGAAAGAACCAACTCTTGCAAATTGTCCCCTGACCTCCACAAGTGTGCCATGACATGCACACGAGTATACACACACCCACACACACCACTACCACCACCGCCGCACAATAAGTAAATCAATACAGGTAACACAAATTTTGAAGTAATGGGACATTGTTTGTGTAATTCCCATGGGCAAACTGTCATATTTCCAGAATTCATGTCACCCTAAGCTTGCCTGCATCTAAGAGGGTGGAGGAAAAACAATCTCCCATGTTGTAAGGCTTCACAAAGCAAGCTGTTAGCATACCTTCCTGAAAAAATTACTTGAATAAGTGCTTCAGTGAACCAAGAAATTAATCATAATAAAGAATTTAGAAATCAGGAAAATTTATCAAAGAAAAGGTTCTGAAAGATGGAACCAGTGAAATCACATTAAATTTAGATTACCACTGCTAACGTGGTTATGAAACTTACTGCAAATGTCAAAAATAAGGGGAAAAAGTAAGATACATAATACAATAAAAAAGAATTGAGTTAGAAATTCCTAGGTCACTCAAACACAAACAGTACTGGAGCTTGTGCATCACCCTTGATGTTATAGAAATATGTATACATGTATACATCCACATATATATGTGTCTGTGTCCTGAAAAGCTATGACACCAGTGTCATGGGTTAAAACCTTTTTTGGTTTTGGCAGTTGAAATCTTTCCCTACTCTATTCATACACCATACGCCTGAGTAAAGAGACGGCTGTACCTGAGAAACAGCCAGTACCCAAGGCTAGCTCCAGGGTACTTCACCCACATGAGAACTTACAGACCTGTAACAAAATGCTGGTGCTTGGGGCTGGAGAGACGGCTCAGCAGTTAAGAGCACTTTCTGCTCTTGCAGAGGACCTGGGTTCGGTTTCCAGTGCCCACATGGTGGCTAACAACCATCCATCCCTAACTCCAGTTCCAGGGGATTTGATGCCCTCTTCTGACCTCTGAGGGCATTGCACGACATGGGTGCACTGACACACGTGCAGACAATACACTCATACACATAAAATAAAAATAATAAATAAAATACTTAGAAGAAAGCCTGGAGCTCACAGGAAAAAAAAGGAAAAGTATCCTATAGCAGGAACAAACTCCCGTTGCATTAAGTCATGGCTCTGTCACCTTGTTATGCATGTGATGGGATCCCCGGTGTGCTATGGGCTCTGGTGGTGGAGTGGCTGGACACCAGGACTGCAGGAGCCCTGAGGCCTTTGGCTTGGAGCTGCCTCACTTGAGGCTCCTTGAAGGATGGAGTGGTTTTGTGGGGTGACTGGTGGTTCCTATGTGGCAGAGTCTTCCCTCATTTCTGTCCTGCTCAACCGTGTTGTATGGAATACAGGCCAGGAGGTCCGCTTACTGCCTGGGCATCTCTTTCATCACCCTGTGGTGATAAAATGGAGCGCGCGTGCGTGCGTGCGTGTGTGTGTGTGTGTGTGTGTGTGTGTATGCATGTGTTCAGTCCTAGTCCCAGTGGCAATTTACAGACAATTACAGGTGCCTGTGATCTGCCCACTCTGTATTCACACGTATTTCACACTTCTGCCCATTTCTGGAAGAGTGCCTTCTAGTGGCTTATAGCTGCTTGGGGTTGGCCTTTCTGTGAATATACGCTCACTCTGAAAATGAGAACATTATCATTATTTTCTTCAACTACATAATATAAGACAATTTCTATGGATTAAAAATCCACTCATATTATCACAAGGAATTACATTAATAGATTAAAGGAACTCCTGTTAGTTTCTTTAAATATAATTTGAACATGTACAGTTTTTGAATTATTATAAGAATACTTCAGATATTTTATCACCTATCTGTGCAAACAAAATTTCTCACAGTAGTGCCTACAAAGAATTTGAAAAGATCATTATGAGAAATTCTTCATCAGGAATCTTGTATAGCTATGTCAGACATAAAACCTAATATAAATAAAAGCTAGAGCTGCAGAAATGAGATCAAGGTTTTCATTAACTATCTTGAGGATGTTTTAATTGGAAACTTTGCATACATTCAATATGGATTACACTCCTCAAATTTACTTTTTACTACTTTACATTTTCAATTGTAATTTTATAATACAATGAAAATATTTTCCAAACTAAGCTCTGTATCTGCCCTCATATTTCTTCTACTTCAGTGGAGGGGGAAACTCAAATAACGTATGTGTTTGTGCTGTCACGTGTAAAAGCTGAGCAGCACGGTGTTGAGAAAATTATGCCAAAAGTTTCCTCCTTAACAAAAATGAAGGGGGAATAAAGAAAGCTCATTTCAACACTGGCCGTTATAGATTGAGTAATAAAACAACTTGTATGGCTTACTTCACATTCCGCAAAACTGAACGCTACCACTAGGCTGTACTTGTGACTGTCTCCCCAGCACACAACGGCAGCTCACTTCCAGATGTTTCTCTTCAGCCCCCCAAAGCAGCACCAGTGGAGATGTGTTTCTCAAACATCATAAACTGGTCTGTGGGTGCTTGGGTAATGGACAGAGTCTTTGTCGGATCCTTGATTCCTTCCCAGGAAGCTTTGTCAGAGTGGCCATGAGCGTACAGTGTCAGTCTGGCTGTCTTGAATAGAAGCTATGTAAAACCACAGACACTGGTACAAGCCACTTCCTGTCGTGAGATGAGGAAACAGAGGTTGAGGCTGCAGCCAGTAGATTTTCCTAATTCCCTGCAATGTTCTGAGACCTGCTGTATTTCTGCTCATGAGTTCAGGGAGACATCCACTATCCTTATTGTAAATCTGTTTGCTTTAATTACTCCAATTAGACTCCCTCTGCCCACATTCAGTGAATTCATTATCTGTATAGTAATTCATAGAGAATGATGAACGGGGGGTGGGGCGCCCACATTAAAATATTAGCTGAGCTTAGCTTTGGTTGACAGACGGTGGATTTTACTTTTTGTTTTTAACAAAACTTTTCCAAAAAGCATGTATTGTTATTGTGATAAGAAAAAATATGAAAATATTTACTTGGGGATAAAAAGTTGAGTAATAATGTTTGAGGTGAAATTTTATAAATTGCTAATTTAGAGCCTATGATACATGGTGCGAAGTGAAAGATGGCTGTTTGGAGATAGAGCTCAGTGGTAGAACGTTTACCTAGCGTGCAGAAGGCCTGGGGTTCAAACCCAGCCACTGCAAAAACACACAAATAAAGAGACAGAAAGAGGGGCTGGAAAGGTGGCTCACTGGCTGCTCATGCAGAGGACCCAGGTTCGGTTCCCAGCATCCACATGCCAGTTCACATCCATCTGTAACTCCAGTTCCAGGGGATCCCATGCCTTTTTCTGGCCTCCACAGGTTCACTTACATACATGCAGGCAAAACACTCATACACGTGAAATCAAAAAACAAATAAAAGAGACAAAAATAAATACATATAATGGATGACGGCAAATAAGAAGTAAAAGGGCTCTTTCCAGAAGCCACCCATTCTAGGGCGAGCTCTTCTCTCACATCTGTCTCTCTCTTACGATAAAACCTTTTAATAAACTTCAACTCTTAAGAAGGCAAATAATTCTAAAAAGATTGCTCTTTATGACCAGTCTTCTGTTATGACTATGATGCTGAAATGAAAAGAGCAATTTACTCTTTAAATAAGCATAAAAGTAATCATATTTTAATTTGCTTTCCAGGGATGGGGTGTATAGGCTTTTACTGGCGTACAAGTCATACTCCATTTAGAGAAATGCTTTATGAAGGGAAAGATTTACCTTCAACTTAGAAAGAAACAAGACAAAGGGAGCCATAGGAAAAGCGAGTGGAGCCCTCTTGACCCCATGGTACCCCATAGTGCTCTGCAAGGACTGCAGGGTCGCCTTGGTGAGCAGTCACTGAAGTTTGGCTGAGGGTGCCCTTCAGGTAGACGAGGAAAAGGCTTGTGAAGCTTCAGAGCTGGGAAGATTAACACAGAGCCGCCGCCGGTCAGATGAGGCCCAGGAGAACGCAGTGCAGACTCGCCAGGCCCAGACTGCTTCCAAAATGTCAGGAAAATTGGAAGCATGGAAACCCTGCATTTAAATTTCAGATTCTAAGGTGGGGTTGTGTGAGAACTTCCTTCTGAATTCAGCGTCTTCCAAAGAGAAGACGCACTCAACACATTAATAATCTGGCAAAGATGGCCAGCTGGTTCACCTGCTGCAGCAATTCCTCATGACTATCACCGGGCTTCGTGCGCAGCACAGACGGCTCACCTGTGGGGGTCTCCTCTTCTTATTTAATGCTGTCTTTCAGAGGAGAAGGGACAGGGTGACAGTTCCTGATTCACGTTCGCTGGTAAGACTTGTACAGAGTCCTTACTGTGTTATCTGTCTGCTGACCGTACACTGAGGGGTGAGGACTGGCAGTGATTCTTGGCACCTGCACTCTGTGTGAGAAAGGGTAGGAGCGAGTTCTGGTAGAGGGAAGCGATGTCTGACGGGATGAAAGACGTGGATGAGGTCATCTTCGATGTGTGGATCATTCCCTCTTCTCTCTTCCATTTTAACTCTGACGGTTGTCAGCTCTTTTCTTCAGTCTGTTAGGACCCCAGTCAGCCTCAAACTCTAGGACCCAGAGGCTGTGAATCCTCCATGTTAACGTTGCTACTTTTCCTTCCTTCTCTTTTCTTGAAACAAGGTCTCATGTAGACCAAGCTGGCCTCAAATTTGCTATACAGTCAAGGCTGCCCCCATCTCCTGAGTGTTGGGATTACAGGAGGGCTCCACTATGCCTCGTTCTTAGGCAGTGTGGGGACTGAAGCTAGGTCTTCATGCATGCTACGTGTGCTGGATAGCTTTGGTGTCAACCTGACACCCCTGGGTAGAGGGATCCTTAATTGGGGAATGGCCTCCTTTGGACTGGCCTGTGGCCATGTCTGTGGGGTATCTTGGTTTCTGAGTGATGTGGGAGGGCCCAGTTCACTGAGGGTGGTGCCACCCCTGGGCAGGTGGTCCTGTATTGTTTAAGAAAGGTTGAGCACTGGCCAGGGGAGCAAGCTAGTAAGCAGCATTCCTCCATGGCTTGTGCTCCAGCTCCTGCCTCCAGGTTCCTGCCCTGAGTTCCTTCCTTGGGCTCCCTGATGAACCGTGAGCTGGGAGACGTAAGCCAAATGAACCCTTTCCTCCCAAGTTGGTATCGGCCAGTGTTTCATCACAGCAATGGAGAGAGGGAACTAGGACACTAGGTGAGCACTCTCATCAACTGAGCTGCACCCCCACCTGGCACTGTTCCTTTCTCAGTCCAATCGACTGTCCTTTAGGACCTGAACGTGTCTCAACTTTCCTCCCCAGGATGGGTGTGAGCTGTGGATTCACGTGACCTGACTTGAAGCCTCACTCCCAACAGTGAGACTTGGAAAAGTTGTGCTGGGTTTTGCTTCTGTGTAAAGGGGCTAATTATCCTCACCGGCAGTGGCGGGGATCAAGGGCAAGGCCCTCATTTAGGCAGATGTAGAGGACTCTCTCCTGCAGAGAAGCTTAGCTTGGCCCTAACCTTGCCTGCCTTCGGCAACAGCCCCCTCCAGTCACCATTTCATTCACCAATATCCTTCGTTCATTGCTTCTGTATTCACATTGCTGCAGAGCTGCTTAAACATTTGCTAACTGGAGCTTTTCTAGAATGTTCTCAGGATTCCTTTGTTGTTGTTGTTTGGTTTTGCCCTTCAGGTGTTGGGATCCGGGGACTATAGTAAAGTCAATAGATTCACCTCCCAGAATGAAACTGAAACTATCACAGTTTGAGAGAGTCCCTTGTCATACATGGTTGTTCTGAAAACTAGGAAGGGTAACAGGATAACTGAACCTGACTATGTGGGTTCTAAGTGTGCCAGCAAAGCATTGATTACAAGCAGTATGTGCAGATGTATTTCCAATGAAAGATTAAAAGCAGGTATAGAATAGAGATTACAGTAGGAATTTATTCCTCTGCCCACAAACCACCTGGAGTTCTGGGTTAAGAAGGATTCTGAAGGACCAGTTTAGATCAATGGGAAAGAATTCTGTGACTAATTAGGTACGTCAGATGAGAACAGGAAGGGGAAGCGGCCTTCCTCCCTCTCTCCATCCCTGTCTTCCTTCCTTCCTTCCTTCCTTCCTTCCTTCCTTCCTTCCTTCCTTCCTTCCTTCCTTCCTTCCTTTTTTTGTTGTTGTTATTGAGATAGGATCTCTCTGTAGCCCCAGCTGGCTTGAAACTTTCTATGTAGACTAGGCTGGACTCCATCTCACATAGATTCCACCAAGTGCTGGAATTAAAGGTGTGCACCACCATACGTGGCTTCTGTCCTTTCTTGAAGCCTGCTTAGGTAGATGAAAAGATTCCTTGGTTCATCTATCTTAGTTACCACTGCTTTTCAGTATATAAAACTACTCAAGGTTACAAAAGTTGGAGGACAAAATAATGAAAGCTATACTTAATTTTTCCAGGTTACATTCCCAACTTTACATCTAATTAGCTCATAAAAATTGAAGCAAAAACAATGAGGCTAAAGTATCAAGTATGGGGGCTGGAGAGATGGCTCAGCTGTTAAGAGCACTGACTGTTCTTGCAGAGGACCCAGGTTCGATTCCCAGCACCCATATGGTGGCTCACAACCATCCCTTAACTCCAGTTTCAGGGGATCCGATGACCTCATCTGATCTCCACCGGCATTGCACAACATAGGTACAGTTTCACACATGCAGGCAATACACTCATACACATAAAATAAAAATAATAAATAAAATACTTTAAAGTATTAAGTGTATGAAATGCACTAATGTCCCTGATGAGAACCCTGACCAATGTAGACCAGACTCGGAAAACACAGAAGCTTTCTTCCTGCAGAGGGTGCATTTTACTCCGTGGGGCCCCCAGCAGACCGTTTCCACTGCCGTCAGTCCCTGAGAAGCAGCAGTTTTGGTTCAATACTAAATTAGATGCTTCTGTATATTCTAGTTACACACTAATTTTACATTAATGTGACAAAAAAATTACTAATGGGTCACTAGTATCTGGGAATGGATACAAGGCGTAGTAATTGTATGTCAGAGGGTCTGAGATTAAATATGGTGTGAAATGTACCACTCGGGACATTGGCTGGTGCACAGCCTAGCCCAGAAGATGTGAGTAATTATTAATTCATGCAAATTTATGAGTTCTAGTGAGAGGTTGTTGAGCCCATATAAACTCACCTCTGTCTTCTGGTACTCCAGATACACCATGTGAATGCATTTCCTTAATGGTTCTGGGGAGAATAATATTTCATTCCTTCCTATGTTTAGTGGATTCATAAACTCATGTGAGGAGCCACACACCATGCAGTGTCCCTCTGAGGAGAGGGAGTGACTGAAACAAATACCACGGTCCATACCACCAAGAAACTGAGCAGATCTGGACTGTGCTGGTGCAGGCTCTCTCTCGGAGAATTCCTGTGATCTCACCCCAACCACCTTCCCCAATGAATACTCACTAGAGTCCGCTCTGCCCTGAAGACACTGAGCTGCTGCGTTCCATTGCACGCTTTCTCAACTCTGTCTTGTGCCCATTCTTTTCCCTCGATTTGCAACAACTCCTGTGCTTGCTGTTAGAAGAACTGGGTTAACCGCAGCCTTCGTTAACTAAGGCTGCCTGCTTTAGGACCCTTCTGAAAGCAAGACTCCTCTTACAGAGATGCAGCAGTCGGTTTTTTTAGTTGAAAATGGTGGATATATGATTACATATGTTTTAATCTTACTATAGACATAGGACATGGTTAGAAGTACAGCTTATGAGGCTGGAGAGCTTGCTCTGTGGTTAAGGATGAGCATGCCTCTCCTTTTCTCTTTCAGAGGACTGTAGTTCAGTGCCCAGAACCCATCTTGGGTGACTCACCACTTCTGTAACTCCAGCTCTGGGGAAATCTGATCGCCTTTTCTGGCTTCCATAGATACCTACACACACGTGCACATATCTACACAAGACACACAAATACACATAAATAATAAAAATAAATCTAAAAAACGTATGGTTTAGACACGTTGGGTGTGTCTGCAGAATAAAGTGTCCTCCATCACTTGACACCTGCTGTATACACACGTACACACTCTAAGCCCTTACTGTATGCTGCGTCCCTGGCTCTGGAATCAAACTATCGCTACTATTCTACTGTATGGCTTCAGTTTTCTATCTGTAAAATAGACATAGCAATGATTAGGTTATAACCTACACCATAGGGTCCTGAGGACTAAGCAAAGGAATATATTAAACTCTTGACTCAATAAGTACTGTATGACTTCAGTTTTCTATCTGTAAATAGACATAGCAATGATTAGGTTATAAACTACACCATAGGGTCCTGAGGACTAAACAAAGGAATATATTAAACTCTTGACTCAATAAGTACTGTATGCATGGAAGGAATGCAGCAAACATTAGCTATTAATTTTGCAACTTGTGAGCTTGTAATTCTCCACATACCTGGAAAGAGTCAACCAACCCAGTGCTAATTCTGAATCTAGTTCTTTGGATCCATCCTTCTTGGAAGACAAACATTATAATCTTAGGCAAATATAAAACTGTAGAGCATTTGGAGTGTCAGGCATTGTGGTCAGTGCAAGCATGATTAGCTGGTTTAGATGAACATGTTCCCCGCTCTACAGCTGGCTACTCTGGAGTTCCTACCCCACTGTCTTTCAGGTTCACATCTATCTCACTTGATGGCCATCTCCTCTTATTTTCTGGCAGTAGCTGAGACCAATTAAAATGAAATTAATAAGTGATAACTGCAGTGTAGAGTGATGCTGGCTTTGGCATTTGGAGACAGGAGCTCAGCGGGCCTGTCATATTGGCAGTGTCTGCTGGAAACTGACTTAAATGTCTTTGAAAACAACTGAAATGCTTTCCTCTGAGTGTCACCAATAAAGCACAAAATGCACAGCCAAATAGCATATTGACATGATGCTGTTTGCGGCAAATTTCTCTGCCTAGGGACAGAGCCTCCATTTGTGTGTATGTGTGTGCGTGCATGCATGCGTGCGTGCATGCGTGCGTGTGTGTCTTTAAGCAACGTATGTCATCCATTGCAGTGGGAAACGTGGATCCTGTACTTTGGGAGGCAAAGTCAGATGATAACATGACTTGTCTCCTACAACTCCACATGGAAGGAGCAGCACGAGGCCAAGCAGAGATGCTGTGAAATCATTTACACCAGGTACTTAAGCTGCATCTCCTTTGTGGTCCCAGTTCCTGAGTGGACCATGGGGGTAGATGGTGGTCAGGTGAATTTGTCATGAAATAGAACAGGCAGATGTATGAACTAGGGATGAATCAGGAATGTCAGAGAGAGGATCTAGAAAAGGAATGACACTTATGGCAGTGTGGAGCTGCAGTGGGCTCTACGCTCCAGAGGTGTCTCCGGAGAATTCCAGGTGATGCCTGGGTTGGGCCCTCTCATCTAGCATCGCTGTCCACTGGCAAAAGTGTCCCAGTAAAAGGAAAATTGTGTGAACTTGCACAGTGGTGGCATCAAGCACAGGAGCCATGCCAACTCAATCAGACGAGGGCTCAGAGTGGAAGGGGGGAGTGAGCGGCAGGTCAGTCCTAATCTGGGAACTATTAGATCACTACTGGGTGAGGGACAGTAGGCCTTACCAGCCATCTCTAACTGGGCTAACTAGACTCCAGTCAATGAATTTGCACCATGGATGAATCTGCACTGAAGGACATCTGGGTACAAATGCTTGACTGGATAGGGTATTACTTAACATGTATGACAGAATACATGAGGTCCGGTTGGGGGGGGGCGTGGATAGGGGAGGGGACTAAATTTGATTAGGAACGATTGTATAAAATGTACAAAAGCTCAATAAAAATTTTTTTAAAAAGAAAAGAAAATTGTGTAGCTTCTGGAGTTAAACTGAAATGCTCAGTTTTACTTAAAAACTAGCATGGTCTGGAACCTGTCCCTGGCTTCTGAAATTCTGATATCTCACAGGGACTTAAAAGGAAGAGGTGACTGAACCTGAAAGCTCACACCCATTCGTTTGGTGACTTAGACAATAAAGATGATTCATCTAGGGCCAGCAGGATTAGCAAGTGTGGTGCTCACTGATGCAGGCCTGGTCTTTGGGGGTTGGCAAACTGGATATCTGGGTTTGCCTGCTCCTCCCTGTGATAAAAATGTCAGTTCTTCAAGGACAGTAAGAGAACAAAGGTAAACCTTGTGGTTGGTTCTAAGATGAAGAACATTTTCAAGGGAATGTATATAGGTCCATATAACCAAGGGATGGTTCTAGACCAAGGACTAGAATTGGTTGCCCTGAAAAGAGTCTCTCCCATTTTGGACAGCAGGCCCTACCTGTACAATCATTTTCCTGTAGTCTTATATGCTGACCTGGGCGGGGCTAACCGCAGCTTAGGGAAGAACTGAGCTCTGTCTTTCTTTGGTAGTGCGTGTACCACACTAACAGTGAAATGAATTCAGGAATGGCACAGTACTTACATATAAGAATGTCACTGACACTATCCAAGTCTTTTCAGGCTCAATATTATTACTCCCCCCTCACTACTATGAAACCAGGCTGGCCTGAAGTTCTCACTCCTAATGCCTCAGCCTCCTAAGCACTGGAATTACAGGCATGTGCATCACCATTGTACTTGTATTGTTTTGTTCAACATGATGGCAGAGACTCTAGCCACTGATACAAAGCAAGAAAAATAGTTTTCCATGCATGAAACTAAAACTGATTTTTCAGAGATGACATGAAACTTGTGCAGATAGAATACCGAATATGTGCATACACAATGCACACCCCCCAACGTGATTTTCATATGATTGCAAGGCACATGGTCAGTTTTTAAAAGTCAATCCCATAGTCACACAATGACAATCAATAGCTATAACATGTCAGTTTTAAGCAATTATATTCTATAATAGTAGCAATGATATTAAGGACACATTTCAACAAAAGATGTCCAAGTTCTTTGTGTAGAAATTTTACTGAATTTTTATTTCATAATTTTCCTGAGAAAAACACCTAAGTCAATGGAGACATGATGTGCTTTTTGATATGGTGACCAGGCTTGCTATTACTGAGCTGTAAGGAATCAATCAGATTCCTAATGGATCTTAATGGAAGACAGCCAAAGTGTATGTGGAAGAGGAAAGGACGAACAGCAGCCGAGAACGTCCTGGAAAGAAAAGTGTGGCAGAACTTGACCTTCCATCTGTGGACAGTTGTTATAGAGCTTTGCATCAGCTTTATATATGGTACCTAAAAAGATCCCTAGACAGAATGGAGATCCGGAACCAGACCTTGTCATCTGCAGATGTCTGTCACACAAAGCATTGACTTGAATGTCAAGGGGGAATGGACGCAGTCAATGTGGGCCAACTGCTGTCGCTATGGAAACAAGTAGGATGGAATCTCATAGTCCTCCTTAGATTTATTTCAAATGACTCAATAGTTTAAAAAGTGAGAAAAATCTCTGAACTTTTAAAAGAGAACATAGGGCAGAATCTTTATCCACCTCAGGGTAGAGGTGTGTTCTTAAACACTTCACACAAATCATAAGCCACAATTTAAGATCTCATTAACAGAAATTATGTGTTTATCAGAAGACAGAGAAATAAAAAAAGAGATAAGTGAGTATGAAACAGAAAAAAGATTTTTCACAGAAAAACTCTTAACGCTCATAAATATATAAAAAATGCATTCAACCTAATTAGTAATCAGGGTGATGCAAATTAAGATGGCAGTGAATTAGCATCTCATTCCCATAAGACTGACAATAGTAAACAATATTAGGATCAGTGAGAACAGGGGACTTACAGACCCTGTCCAAGTAAAAATTGAACAATCACTTTGGAAAATTTTTATTGTAATTTAAATTGTGTTCATTTATGAAGTATAATGTGATAATTTGATTCACCTATATAACATATGATAATTAGATCAGAGGCATTAACATTTCCATTTCCTTCAACATTTACAATTTTTCTTAGCACATGATAATCGCACGTAGTTATAAAGCACGGTGTCATGGTGTGATAATGCATGTGTACAATATGTACCGAACAATCAGGGTAATTAATGCTCCCATCTCTTTGTCATTTCTGTTTGCAGCTCTTGAGTTCTTGTCCTTCTGGTCATTCATAAAATCCATGTTAGACCTTTGTGAGTTGCAGTCATTCTGCTATGGAACGCCGGAGGTTATTATTTCTGGCTAATGTGTTTGGGGACCCAGGAACTACCCTCCCTCTTATCTACCTCCCTCAGCCCCTAACCATCACTATTCCTATGCAGATGGCATCAGTGAGGCGGATGTTGGGATCCTTTGGTTCCTGTTTTTTTATTTGCTTTTTTGTTTTTTGAGGCAGGTATGTAGCCCTGGCTGGCCTGGAACTCACAGAGTTCCACCTGCCTCTGCCTCCTGAGGGCTGGGATTAAAGGTGTGCACCACCATGCCCAGCCTAGTTCTTGCCTTCTTGAAGGAATGAACTCAGTCAAGAGACAGACAGTTTACAGTTTATTAAGCAAGGCAGCAGTTTGGTTAGTAAAGCTAAGTGAGCGAGCACTCCAAAAAGAGTCTGGAGTGGGCTGCTTTGAGGTAGGGAGCAGCCCAGTGGGTCTGTGTTCTGGATTTGAAAGTTTTGTGAATATTTATGAGGTGTTAGAGTAGCCAGCCCTTTTGGGCTTAAGCAGAGAAGGTTGTAGGCAACTCCTGTCCCCATCCTTGTGGCCATCAGCAGGAGCGGAGTGGAAAAACAAACCCAGATCCTGCTGCCCATCCTCGGCGATTCGAATTGATTAGCTCTGTCATCCTAGCTGCTCAGTTGGGCTCTCTCATACCCAGCTGCAAACCCTTGTGTTGACCTCCCTCCGTGTTTCCAACTTCCCTGTTTTAACCCTAACATTCCTTTTAGCCCTAACATGTTTTTAATCATATCATATTTTAATTGTGAAGAAAACCACAGCCTGTTATTTAGCATGGCCTTTGTAGGTGTGCACTATGGAGAAGCTTCTCAGACCCTGGCCACTCAAACGTTCAGCTAAATGCCCATTGATAGGAGAACTGATCAATAAACCGCACACTCGGCACCAGTGAAGATGACGGAACACGTTGAAATGCTTCAGCAGGGATGGGGGCCCAAAGTGTATCATGGAAAGCAAACTGCAGAATACAGAGGGCATGACTGCACACCAATAAAGTTCGCATATACAAAACTGAGCAATGTGTATTAGGGAATTACATACGTATAATAGATGTAATGCAAGTATATAGCAAAACTGTTTACATGAGCTATAATGCTTTGAGGGGGGAAGATCACGCAATGGAGAATATTTCAAAAGCCTTACAGAATTAATAATTTTTTTAAAGCTTGTTGTAGCTCATCAATGTTTGCTTAGTTATTCTTTTAGACCTTAGCTATTCGCTGGACATACATTTTGAAAGTATAAAATAGTTCATGAAAAATAAATTTTTGGGGGGTTTCCAGCTGGCTGCAGACTGCCATCAACTGATTCGGGCAGTCCAATTATTTCCCTATTTACAACAGGATTTATACTTTTAACTTTGGCTCATCCCTGAGCAAATTTACTGAACATGGTCTAGTGATCAGATTATCAGCTCTCTGTACTATCCCAGCCAATCCCAACCTCAGCATATGCATAATACAATCTTAATGACCCTGAACAACATATTTAGTCATCTAATATAGGCACTTTCCCATTAGCAATTTCACTGGAAATCCCCTAGTATGTAATTTCTATTAGTTGCTTTATTATAAGTTCCGTTGCTGCCTGCTGGGGACTGTACCGGAAACCAAATTTGATGATCCCAACAAATGCTACTTGGTTGGGGAAGCCTTTCTCAGTGCCTGAAGGCAGAATGTGTTACTCCCTTCTGCTCAGCCTGTAGCATGTCCTTGTGTTTTGCACAAAATGGAGAAAGCCTGGGTATCTTACAGACCAACACAGGGAAGAGAAGGGGCAGTCCTAAGAGAGTTCGCTGGAACCACTCACAGATGCCAAGCCATCCTTGAATTTGAGTTCCTGCGTAGCTTGTTTTTGTTCATTCTCTCCTGCCGCTTGGGATCCATGCTGATGTGTGACGTGCATCCGCTAATGAGCTATCCCACCATCTCCCTCTAATGTTTGAGAACTGGGGGAGGCTGGGGAGAGTGTCTCCACTGCTTGTGTCTCTGGTGCTTAATTTTGTCCCTAATATACATTAGGCACAGTATGCATCTTTAAATTTGGTTGAAGAGAATTGTTTTGTGACTTTTTAGTCTTTTAAAATTTAGGGTTTTTTTTTTCAGATCGATTTCAGGTTCTAAAAGCCCCTGTGCCAAGGACATGAACAGTTGGATTGCTTATGCTTGTCCCTCATTGGATATGGTTTTAGGCATGGCCTAGTGATGTCCAAAGACAAAATAACAGTTTAGTTTAAGGATCTTAATTGTCTTCCTTCAATTCTAGAATTGGGTAACTCTTTATTCCATGAAGCAGATGATAAGTGTTGCTGTGACCCAAGCTGAGGAGTTTGGTTTCAGAGACAGGAGAGAGTTGGAAAGCAGAGACAGAGAACAAAGAGTGCATTGGTCGCCTCGGTTACTTCCCATCTAAGGCAGAAACAAGGCAAGAAGAGAGAAAGTAACCAGCACGTTAGTTTTGCTTTTGTAGGGACTGAAGCAGAGGGGACTCGGTGTAGTTTTCTTTTCTTTTCTTTTCTTTTTTTTTTTTTTTTTTTTTTTTTTTTTTTTTAGCTCTGACAAAACAGCTGACAGACACCACCTAAGGGTGGATGGACTTATTTTTATGCAGTTTCAGAGGCCTCAGCCCATGGTGACTTGGCCCTGCGGTACTGGGCAGAACATTGTGGTGGTAAGATTATGAGACAGCCAAACAGGACAGAGCCAAGACTAACATATCACCAAAGTCCCACCCCCTGTGACCTACTTCCTTTCGGGGCGGCGGGGGGTGGCAGCTACTAAAGATCCCAGACCCTTCCAAAATAGTCTGTGGGGGGTGGGAATCTCATCTTCAAACTGTACAGAATTTTATCATTGTGTTCACTGAAACTGATTGGCTGGAGAAATTTGGCTATCATCTTTCTCTCTTGATTTCTCTGAAGGTCAGATAGCAACTTAGTTCCCTGTTGGTGACATGGTACTTTGGTGCAAGTGACTTCATTTTGAATGGCTGATCCTGTCCCTTGGGGCCTCATATAGAAGCTAAGTCCAAAATAATGATCTCCAATAATTTCTATTTAATGAGATAACAGCAGAGGATTCAAAACTACTCCCTGAAGAAAGTGAGAGCAGTCTAGCCTTGTCTGGGCAGTTTGCCGTTCTGATCAAACATACCTCCTCGTCATAACCACCTTGGTCAGTAAAGGTAACACCCGACCTTGACCATGAGTCAAGTCCTCTTTCCCTGAATGTAATTAGTTTCTTGAAAAGATCTACTTTGGAGTGAAGTCAAAGTGCGTTTTCAGCTGTTGGGCCTGGTTCACAGACTGTAGACATAGCTATTCTATGTGCATCAACTGAGAGATAAATGACGGTTGATAGGCTCCAGGGCAGGGTGCTGCTTGGCAGGGTGCTCTGTGGCAGGGTGCTGTGTGGCAGGGTGCTCCGTGGCAGGGTGCTGTGTGGCAGGGTGCTCTGTAGCAGGGTGCTGCGTGGCAGGGTGCTCTGTGGCAGGGTGTAGGGCTGAGAACAGAGAAAATTAATATGAAGTTCATCCAGCTTTCCAAAAACCTTGCATTCTACTTTTGCTCCATTCTCCGTTATGTAGTCACGGGCCAAGCGTGTTTGTGAATGTCTCTGAGAGGTATCGTGGAGCCATATGATGAACAACATAGACCAGTATGAAACTTTATTGGGAAATTTATTAGTTTGATTACTTAGCAAATGAAATATATTTGGTTAGAGTGTCTCCAAGACGTAATTATGTGGCTACATATTCTTGGAAGTGATTCGTGGTACATTAATGGAAATGGACTATGCTAAGTGAGTCCAGTATTACCTTGCCCATTGCTGTGACAAGATGCCTGACAGAAGCACCATGAGGAAGAAAGTATTTATTTTGGCTCTCTTTGAGGGTGCAGTCCATCATGATGGGGAAGGCATGATGGCGGGAGGGACTTGAGCTGTGGTGGCAGGATCATGAGGCAGTGGATCCTGTCACCTCAATCGAAGGCAGAGATCTAGGGATGCTGCTGTCAGTTTTCTCCTTTGTGGCTTTTTATTTGGTCCAGGGCCCTAGCCCATGGGATGGTGCTCGTGACGTTCAGGATGGGTCTTCCCTCCTCGAATAAACCTCTCTGGAAACTTCCTCACAGACATGTCTAGAGGTGTGTTTCCTGTGTAGTTCTAAGTCCAGCCAAGTTGACAGGAAGATTAGCCATCAGAGTGGATTTGTTGTCACTGATTTTGATAGGCAACTACATTAAAGCGTTGTCAGAATGGAGAGGGGAGGTTGTGAGGATCTGTGCTTTGTGTGGACAGTTACGATGTGAGCCAAGCACACTGCTCAGACTCTCATAAGTGAGCAGGAAATCTCAGGTAGCAATGGATTCTGCTCACATCACTCTCACTGGTCCTGATGCAGATCCTGCTTTTCTTTAATGAGAAGGAGCAAAAGATGCACGTGCATGGAAGTCCCCAGGGCAGTGCAGGGAAGGACAGGACAGGGCAGAGTTACTCTTAGCTGGCCTTGGAACAGGTAGGGCTTAGGATAGCATGAGGAAGTGGGTGGAGAGATGGCGTGTCCGGGGATGGAGAAGGATTTTTGTGGCAAGTAAAAGGAACTATCAGGGCTCCGTTTTCCAACTGGGAGGCAGGCACTGGTCTTACCAGTCCTTTGGCTCACATGGCACAGCTTGATGTAGCAGGGAACTTTGGAAGCAGTGGGTAGGGGCGTCCACAGGGTGGAGTGCAGTGCTGTCTTCAGGTCCAACCTCTGTCACTCTCAGAATATACATCTCGAATAAGTGACTTAATATTTCTAAGACTTCTTTCTGTTGTTCATAAAATAGATGGAAACCGGTTCTTCCTAATTTCTGGTTTTGCTTTTGCACTGTATTTTAATTACTGCTGAGCACTTCAAATTCTCCTCCACTAATACACACCAAGAATTGTTGCTCAGTTGGCCCTGTGCTGGAATCTGGGAAAGACAAGATGCTTTTCCTTCATTTTGTTGAAGAATTTACTATCTTGTTGAGAACATAGACTTCAGGCAGACAAGTGTGGTACCTTTTTTATTTAGAGGAAATTCAGATTGAGCAAAAGAACAAAAACAAAAACCAAACAAACAAAAACCATGTATGCAGAAGGGGGGGCTGGTTGGGAAGAGGCAGGGGACCAGCAGAAGACAAGAGAGGGTAAAGGGAATGAACATGATCAAAGTAGATTATACACATGTATGCAAATGTCATAATGAAACGATACATAATTAATATATGCTACTAAAACATTAAAAATCATGATAAAATAGTAACTTATAAAAGATTGATAGAGCATGTTAGATATGCCTTCTAGTATCCATCTTTTTCTTACACACAAGAACCCCAAGTTTTTGTTGAGAATATTGTCCTTTGGCTAAACTCCATTCTATAGTTAGCTAGGCCTTGCGATTGAATTATTACACTAAGTGGAAAAAGTGTAGGACTGTGTGTGATAGCTGGGATGCTTCATGAACACAGGAAGGGATTACTTTGACTCCGTTCCTAGGATCTGGAAGGTACAGAGGCAGAATGTTTCATTGGCACAGCAAAGTCATCACGAGATCTAGGTCCTTGGTGACCACGAGCTTCTAGCCTGGGGATCTTAGCTTCACTTTTCATTATGTGAATGCAAAATAAGCATTTTTTTTTTGGTCAAACTGTTTTTCTTCAGAATTTTGTGTGGCTTGCAGCAGACCTTAGTTGAATGACTACAATAATGGGATTCAGGGAAGGTCAACAAGTAGTGACTGATGACCTTTGCATTGGACAGGGAAGCTTCTTAGAAGAGGTGATGGTTCAGCAAGTTGGGCAAGCTGAGTGGAGGGTTTGCTGCCTAACGTGTGCTATATCTGTTTGTAATGGTGCGCACTCCACATAAGCTCATTTAGAAGGAGGGCTTGAGGGCTCTTACACAAATTGGTCTGCCATTTCCCAAATAAGAGAGGGTGGTGATGTTCATTGAGAGCTGGAAATAGCCGGACTGGTATTTTGTAATCTACTTTGTGTGTGTGTGTGTGTGTGTGTGTGTGTGTGTGTGTGTGTGTACATGATACTTTGAATGCATTAATAAATGTTCTCTCCATATTTCCTTTTAACCTTTGACCCTTTTCTCTCGTTTGATGAGCTTCACTGGTTGACATTCATTGGCTCAGAAAACAAAAACAAGTGACCATATACAAAAGAGAAAAGGGAATTTCTTTCCTGCTTTTTGGATTTTGAAAGCACAAACTCTGAGGAGGTTCCAGACTACCCTGATGTGGACTCAGATGCAGTCTCTCTCTCTGGGGCAGGTGATGCAGAGAACTGGCTGGGTATGTCTTGGAGGAAGGAATAGTGTATCCTGCTGTTTGAGCCCCGTCCTGGATTAGGGTGGAAGAGGCCCCTGAAAATTCTAAAAGGGATGGGAGATCTGCACCAGGGCATCTCTGAGTGCTCTCCTGGATGGAGGCCCGGGTAAGAGGTAGGATCCAGAGAAATGAATATGCGTGTCTGGACAGACAGGGCCTCAGGTGTGCAGAATGTCCCTGGTCCAGGAGTGCAGAATGCTTCCTGAGTGTCCTGAAATGGGCAAGAAATAGCAGAAGAAAAATGCTGAGGAACTCAGGGGTCTGCAGGGGAAATGGCCCAGCAGTAGCTAGAAAGGGTATTTATATGGGCATCAGCATGGAAAGATGACCATATGGTCTTGGTGTTGATTTCCAACATCTTGACACTGTGTAGGTGCCCCGGAAGGTCCACATTGACAATCTCAAGAAACAGACAAAAATGGGGCAGGAGAGTTGGCTCAGTGGTTAAGAGCACTGGCTGCTCTTTCAGAGGACCCGAGTTCAGTTCCCAGCATCCACATGGCGGCTAACAATTGTCCATAACTCCAGTTCCAGGGAATATGATGCCCTCTTCTGACCTCTGTGGGCTTTGCACAACATGGGTGCACTTACATACTTGCAGACAGTATACTCATACACATAAAATAAAAAAAATAAAATATTTTTAAAAAGAAACGTGCAGAATTCTACACTATCAGTCTTGGGAAAGAGGCAGAGCCCCACACCGCCAGCCTCAGGAAAGGGATGGAGTTCCACGCAGCTGTCTCAGGAAGGAAGCAGAGTCCCACACTGCCCACCTCACAAAGGGGCCAAGTCCCATGCTGTCAGTCTGGGGCAGCTTGGCTGAGGTATGGTGGAGAAAAGGAGACTGCTATTGCACAGATGGGTGGGTATGCGGCTAGAGATCCAAATCTCAGATGATTCTTCATTCGTCCGCCCACTGACAATTTACTGAGTGCCTACCAAGTGGCTGAGGCTGTTCTGTCATAAACAAAGCAGATGAACCCCTGCCATGGTGTAGCCTGTTAGCTTCGTAGTTAGAAAAATGCAGAAAACACATAAACATTCTTATGTCACTCAGCCAGGTAGGACTAGGCAGACAAAACAAGGAATAACATGACCACACACAGACCTCGAATGTCAAGATGTCAATGATGAGTTAGGGTAGAACCCCTTTTGTCTGATGACCAGTTCAGTGCATTGTGTTGATCTTCGGTAACGGATGCACGAACCATTGCTCACTCTCGAGGTGGAAGTGCAAGAAAAGATGAAGTAGGTAAGTTGTGCTTTGCACTTTCCAAAGGTCAAGGCCAGAGTGGAAGCTAAGTGTCAGCTTTGTGCTACCCCACAGCACTGTAGCTGAACTTACCTCAGCTAGCCCTGCACTTAACTCTCTAACCCTCCCATGCTCCTCGCGGGCCAAATGGCTGTGCTTAGTTTGATCGCTGAGGAGCATTGATCCTCTCAGGGGTTATCCACGCTGCCCAGGGCCATACCAGATTCAAGCCCAGAACTGTGGATCCAACGACCTCACTCAGCACTACTACTCTGGGTCATGACAGTCTTCACAGCCACACTCTGGACTTTCTCTCAGTTTGCAACAGCTTTCGGGTTCTCAGAGAGTAGGACAGGCCTTCAAACGTTTCTGAGTCATGACTCAACCTTCCAGAATGGAGAACGAGGAGGGGGGGAGGCAACAGAAACATTTGGCCCAGGGACTCACAGAAATCCGATCTCCTCTGCAACTGTTATGGCTTCTGTAAGCTCTCCTCAACTTTAAATGTCAGAAATGCAGGTAGAGGTTCTAAGCCAGTGGGTTAGACAATCAGAAGGGATCTTGGGAAACATTCGAACCAACCACCTTCGTAATCAATGAATTTCCCTGGTCAGATCTCTGACATGGAGCTCCTTTGCCGCTTTCCCTCCACTATTTCATGTTTTAGTAAAAAGCTCTATTCTGATTGAGCAAAAAGATCTTTGTTTTACAGGTGAGCAAGGGGTAATGTGATGGTTAGTGTTCATTATGGGCTTGAAGGAATGTAGACTCACCAGGGAGAATGGCTTCCGGCCAGCCTGCAGGAGATTGTCGTGATTATGGTAATGGATGGTGTGGAAGGCCCATCTTAATTCTGGGCGGGACCTGGGCTGTGGAAGTGGGAAGCTAGCTGAGCACTGGCTTTGTGCATTCCTTGATTGCGCCTGACTCTGGGTGTGATGAGGCCATCTGCTTCCACCTCCTGCTGCCTTAACCAAACCCACCCTCCCCCCCAGGATGGAGTGTGCCTTGACCTGTGAGCTGGAATAAGCCCTTCCTTCCTTAAACTGCTTTTATCAGGGTGTTTTTTTGTTTTGTTTTGTTTTTTTTATCAGAACAGAAAAACTAATGCAGGGAGTGACCAGATACCAGGTGAAGAGATTGGTTTTAAGGGTAACTTGCCACAAATTAGAATCACCTGAGTGGGGAGCCTCACCTGAGGGACTTATCTGATTGCCTTAATTGACAGAGGACGACACACCCCAAATGTGGGCAGCACGTTCTGGTAGCAGCCCAGCTCAAAAGGACACGGCAGAAGGAAGAGGGTTTTCCCTTTGCTTGTTCGCTCTTCCCTCTTGGGGCTGAGTTGACTTCCGCTGTGGCCCGGCTGCTGAGTCGTTTGTTAACGTCTGAACCAGCATTTCCAGGCTTCCATCAGTGATGAAGAGCCAGTGGCTCTACGGGAGTCCTCCACGTTTGGGACTGCTGATGCACCCGGCCCTGTGGACTGAACAACTCCCGGGTTCTCAGCCTCTCCAGTGTGAGACAGCCTCGGCCGGGTTGCTCAGCTGCCGAAGACCTACCCAGCCTCGGGGACAGAGCAACTCCCTGGTTCTCAGCCTCCCAGCAGTTACTATTTCAATGTAAGCCGATTTAATTCATTCTTTATATTAAATATATAATGTACTCATTCTGTTGGCTCTGTTCCTCTAGAGAATCCTCAGTAGCACACAGGGTAAGGATAAGCAGCCTTGTATTGTTTGAAAGGGCCTAGTGAGGACAGAAGTCAAGGGTCTCTGTCTAAATTCCAGTGTACCCACTGATGACGGCAGGAGAGGAGAGGTGAGACTGTGAACACACGAAGTACAGGCCACGGACCTCAATTCCATGGCCTTCCTCCCCGTAGATATTAACTGAGCAAAGTTATTGGCCAATTTTCTCATAGACTAAGCATTAATGAAAGAGTTCAACCTGAACGATGTGCTGTTTTATGGCTACTACATGTGGGTTCACCTGTATGAATTCACTGTGCTTATTCAATACCCCTTTAAGATGAAAAATGGTGGCGGCTCAGCATTAATAACATCTTGACGCTGAGAAAATGTCGCTATGGATTGAATGGCACTTGCTCCTTCTGTAGATGGAGATTGAAAACCTCATCTTGAATGCTTTGTGACGGGGATGGTGTCACTCACGAATGTTAGCTCCCCAGCTTTTACATTACCACAGGAACCTCGACTGTGCAGGCTCACAGGTCAAGGATGCCCTGTGTTTGGAGCCCTTGTTGGGGGCCATGAGGCTTCAGAAAAGAAACTGCTACCTGGCTCACAGGTCAGTTCGCGTCCTAGTTTCATTGACGGCCCAATTTTGGTTTTTCATCTTAGAGCATACTGCTGTACCTCTGGGTCTGAAAAGCATACTATCAGGAAAAGTGATGGATTTATGGGAGCACTCCAGTTAGGAAATTATTCAGAGGTCCCTCAGAGGTTCTGAAAGTGATGGAGAGCATGCTATGGTAATGCTTCAGAAAATACAGGGGCATAAGGTACAGATATTGATCTTTCCTGGGGCTTAGATTCCCTGCCTATAAACTCTGAAAATATCTTCCGGCTCTAATATCTCATAAATCTGTAATTTCTCTCCTGCTTTAGGAACAGGTTTGCAGGAAAGTCTTCTAGTCAGGCAGACATCACCATCTCACTGTTTTCTATATCAGACAGTGTGTGCTGGATTAAGGTGCTGGTTAGGACTCTGAGGGAGACGTAGCTTTAGCAAGAGCTGTGCCACTTTAAGTAAATGAAAAGACCAAGTTAATCTTTGTTTTTCTCCTTAGCCCTAAAATTTAAGATCTTATAAGCACTTGTAATTTTAAAATATGTAATGTTTTGAAAAACCAAAAAATAGTTAATTATCATTTTGCCTTCTTGCTAGTAAGGCCAGGTTTTCTTTTTTCTTTTCCGCTGGTACTTTGGATTGAACTCAGGGCCTCTACATGTTATACAAGTACTCTACCACTGAGCTATATCCTATTCCTTCACTCCCCCCCCCCCCAGACAGTCTCACTGAATTGTCCAGGCAGACCTTGAACGTGTGATCCTCCTGCCTCAGTCTTTGAAGTAGATGGCATTAGAAACTTGCCTCACTGGGCCCGGGATTTTTAAAATGAGAACCATAGACTTCTCCCCGGTCATCAAATCTCAGATGATGGCAAGTTTGTAAGTCTGAGAAACAGTTGTGCAAAGAAAACAGACCAAACAGCGTGCGAGAGTTGAGAATAGCCCCTCCAAAATTCACCCCTCTGGCATACTGACTGTTTTGAGCTAAGGACACTTGGAGAAGAACAGATGCAAGAGTCTGAAAGTGTATCCGTTTGTACTCTGAAAGATGGAGGTAAAACTTACCTGTGAAAATCTCTCTTTAGACCAGGAGAGTATTCATATGACCAAGGTTGGAGAGTTGAGGCTAAGAGAAATCTATCTAAACAAGCTTGTTAAACTTCCTAGCGACTTCTCCAAGATCATTGTCCTCACCTGAGCCACCTGCCTTTTTGTGTTTCTGCGGTTGACTGCTCTGCCTGGCAGTATGTAGGCATTTAACTCTACAGCTCCTTTTGGGTCTCTGCTTTTCTTGGGAAGGCTCCTGTGTATCCATAAAAGCTGAATCTTGAGACCCTCTTTCTTGTCAATCTGCTTTATGCTACTTAATTCTTAAGTCCAGATAGAGACCCTAAGAAAGTATAGGAAAAATATTTCTCTTCTATAAGGGTCTAGAATTGGACGTGGAACTAGGTATAGGTTGGAGGTAGGAGGTAGTTGATACACCAGTGCGGATCTTGGCAGGAATTGAAGGACAGTCCAAATTGAGTAATTTAAGGAGAGTTTACTAAAGCAGCTGTTTACAATGATTCACAGGATATAGGAAAGCCATAAAAGGCCCTATGGCCCCCAGGCACTTAATCATAAGCTAACAAGAAAGGACCAAGTCTCAGAAGAGGGGAGCTGAGATTCTGCCAGGGACAAGGCTCGGCCACAGGAAGGGACTGGGAAATCCCCACATTTCCCTCTTTTCCAGGTTCATGATGGGATTTATCCAGGTTAAGGACATCTGCTGGTTTAGGCAGACAGGCCAGCTACCAACTAGGGGGCAAAGCAAAAGATGGCAGAGTCATGAAGTTTTAATAAAAGAAGTCCTTATACCAGGGTAGCTCACGTCCTCCACCCCATCAATACTTGAGGCCTTGCTTCATGTGATCCTATCTCATAATGTGCTTCTGTGATCCTTCTGTGTTTATAGTTCCTAAGGCAACACACTGCATCTGTGAGGTGGTCAAAAAGATGCGTCCGTTTGATTAGATGGATACTTGCTAATATTTTCAATGTGAAGTTAGATCATTTCTCAAAATTCATATTGTCTCCTACAAATTGGTAGAAAGAGAAAATATAAAACTATTTTAGATTTGGGGTTGTCAGAAAAATGAAATAATCAAAAGAGGTTGCTAGGATTTTATTTTCACTATTAGCAATTAGTATATGATTTCAAGGCTGCTCTCTAGTCTTTAAAATAATCCTTTGAGGTTTGGGGGAACATTATTTTACCCCCATTTGGCAGATGAAGAAGACGAGGCCCAAATAAGTTAGACAACTTGTCTGGAGGTCACCGTGCTAATAAACAGGTCTGACCCCAGTGTCGGGTTACCACCTTGCTTATTACCTCATAGAGACATAATGTGAGATTCCCTGAGGGGGAGCAGACTGCTAATAGAGTCATTGCCCACCTTTTCTTTTTATGAATGAGAAATAGGACAATTCTATTTGCATCCTAATGATCTAAATTTTTTTGAGAATTGAATTTAAATGGTATCATCTGTCACCTGGCCAGATGATACATGGCTTCAGGAAGCAAAATTAAGATAGTTAAAACAGTTGAGCACATATTTTCTTTCTGTTTCGCATTTGTGGCAGAACCAGAATAAAGTGTATTCACCAACACTTGTTTGCTGTTTGCAAAATGCTGGGTTTAACTTGTTCTTTTCTTTCGTGGAGCAAGCTTTTATGTCAGATTCAGATTCTGCAGATGGATTGGGTAGAAATGAACTGTCAAGTTTCTTATTCACACATCTAATTTCTTTTTGACCTCAGAGAATTCTCCAAATCTAATGAAATGGCTAGGTAGGAAGATGAGAAAAAAAATCATCTGCTATAAGGCAGTTTTCTTCTTCTTTATGTTTTTTTATGGTATCTATTTGGCAATTACTAAGTGGTGGTCTCAGGGACACCCATCTGTCATGCTTAATTAGGAACTGTAAATGGGTCTTCAGCAAATATTTCATTAAAATGAGATTTCCAAGTAATAGAAAAATATTGCACCCAAGCTCTAATGGCAAGTGCTTTACAAAAATATTACAGAGAAATAAGGGGGAAATGAATAATATACTATATTATTCTGGTTTTAATTAGACTCATAGAATGTTAAAATGAGAAGAGAGCTCAGAGAGAAGGCAGCTGGGAGGTGGGGAACCAAATATCCATGTGAATAAATGTGCTTCATTTAATGCCCACAATAGCACCAGAAAGTTGGAATGATTGTTATTTTACATATGACGAAGTTTGGGGGAGACAGGCTTTGTAATCTGTCCAATATCACACGGTGTGAAATGTGAAAGCATAATTCCCACCTGGGCCCATCGGTGGCATAACTCAGTTTCAGGTGTCACCTTGATACAACCGCAGTCTCTTGGGAAGAAGGACCCTGAGCTGAGGGATTCCCAAAGTCAGATTGACTGTGGCCTCTCTGTGAGTCATTTTCTTTTTGTGTTTTTTTTTTTGTTGTTGAATTTTTGTATATTTCACACACAACATCTTAATCATCTTTATGTCCCCTCCCCCCTCGGCACCCTCCCATAGTGCTCCCCCCGCCCCAGAATTTATGCATTCTGTCATTTATGTTAAGGCATATTGAGAGTCAAGTTAATGTCCCCAGACGTCTCTCAGTGCAAGTTGATCCACTGGGGTCTAGTCAGCCTATCTAGAGGCACTTCCTTAAAGACGATTAGCTCTTTCTCACCTAGCAGTAATCAGCTGCCCAATAGTTCTTCAACTAAGATTGGGGCCTGCTGCCCATTTTCCCAGTTCTATGGTGAGATTTTTGTCTACTTGAGTTTGCGTGGGTCTTTTGCATGTTGACACCATTGCTGTAAGTTCATTGCTGTAAGTTCATCTGAGCAAGGTCCCAGGAGCCTGTAGACTGTTTCCATATGGTCATGTACCTCCTCCTCTGGCTCTTTCCACCCCCTCTTCCACAATGGTTCCTGAGCCCTGGGTGGGTGGATTTTAATGTAGGAATCCTGTCCAAGGACCCACACTCTGCAGATTCCTATTCTCTACAATTTGGCCGTGTGTGACCTTTTGTGTTCATCGTCCTCTGTTGCATGAGGGAGCTTCTTTGATGAGAGTTGAGAAATGCGTTAGTGTTCTCTCTACCCCTTGTTCCACTATATTCTCTGAACCTTAAGTGTATAAATTCCATTGTAGATGTGTCACTTAGGGCTGGGCATTTCACAAACACTTTAATCTCTGGTGTGACCAGTTGTAGAACTCTCTAATGGTCTCCATCTATGCAAAAGAAGTTTCTCTGAGTGGTGACTGGCATAGTTGTCTATAAATGTAAGTATCCGTATTTAGCACATAGTCAGAAATTGCATTTGTCTAGGGATGTAACAGCCTTGGGGCTTCCTCTAAGGTCTATGATGTCTCCAGCCATATGTATCTGTCTATGTCTACAGTATCACATATGAGATCTCTTCCACTTAGTGGGCTTTAAGTCCAATTAGGTAGCTATTGATTACCCCCAAGGTAAAAGTGCCCAGTATAGTTTGCTGTGCCAGCCATTGTCATAGTTGTTAGGCCTTCACTGGGGTTGGACCATCGATTGATGTTCTCCCTTAGCAGCGTGCATACTGTTCTCCAAAACTATGTGAGGCATTTTCTTGATGGCTAATTTATGTAGTGGGGGGAGGGTAGGTGTCCAGCCCACTTTGTGCAGTGCCATCTAGGCAGGTGGGCCTGGGCTATATAAGAAAGGAGGCTGAGCAAGTCAATAAGCAGTGTTCCTCTGTGGTCTCTGCTTCAGTTCCTGCCTTGGTTTCCCTTAATAATGAACTGCAATGTGTACGATGAAATAAACCCTTTCCTCCCCAGGCTGCTTTTGTTCATATTGTTTTATAAACAGCCATAGAAACCAAACTAGGATATTTGGTTTGCCTGAATTCATACCAGTGACTCAGTTACATTAATAAGACAGCACTAGGCACTTAGGTACTTTTGCTAAAAAGCACTGACTTCATATCTGGGCCCACCGGGTAACTTAGAGCAGGATGAAGCCTGCTATCTCTGCCTTTATTTGTGCTTCCCTGCTTTACTTTGGCTCATACTGATAACAGTGCTGAGGCATGTGACTCACCCAAGGAGTGTCTACCTCACCTAACTCGTCCCCCTTCAAGGTTGAAGGCATATAGATAAATCACTGTCCTAAGCCAGTAGTCACCTTGGATTCTGGGAAGAGCAGATCCTGGGAGGACAGATCACCTCAGATGAAGGCCATTATCCACGAGGGTGAGGCAGCACCCTGAGCAGAAGCAGTCATCTTGGACGAACCAAACTGGTTCCCTGAGCTGATGATGGCTTATTGGATCACCTAATCAGACTAGCGCTGAAGCAGTGATGGGTCCATACTCTGACCAGGACTGATGAGTTGTGTGTATTGGTTACCCTCTGGTTCCTTTCTTCCTCCATTTTAACATAAAGTTCACGTCAGCACCCCAGAGATGAGTTTGTTCCCCTCCTAATGTATTGATAACATCTTTCTTTCCTGTCCACCATTACCTCCCTAATTACCATATTGGGATTGATGGTGTAGTCTAGCTTGTTGGGGTTGCTAGAGCTGGGCTTTTGATCCAAAACTCTGGTTACAAGACTAGTACCGAGGCTTTCTGACTCACAGATCAGCACTTTCACACCCACTCTGATGCTTGTAAGTGTGGCCCTTGACCCTAAGACTAGAACTTGAGGCCTTGAATGCTTTTCTTTTCTTCTAGTAACTCTTCATGTTTCCTATAACATCCTGCTGTGAACATTTCTTTGTCTTTAACCCACTGAACAAGTGCCTGGAGGAATAGGTAGAGAGATGTGATTCTGTTCTCTTCATTATACTGACCTTAAATTCTTATAATGATGATACTCTCAGTGTATCAAGGACTGAGGTGGCTTCATAAATATTGCACAAAGCCATGTATATGAATGGGGATCATTGGCTTTGGGAGTTTGAAGCTTCCATGAAAATAATACATTTTTACTATTATATTTCTATATGGAAATTAAGTGTCAGAGAATTTCAAAGACTTATCCCAAGCCAGGCATTTAGGTCAGGTTATATAGCCCATCTTCTGACCTCCAGGAGAGAATCTTCCCCAGGTCACGGTGTTGCAAAAACACCACTATCCAAAAAGAAAAATGTAGATTAAAAAATAACAAAGGACCCCATGGTGTGGTCTAAAGAAACAGTGACCATTAAAGAAAAACAAGGTGCTCTACTGATATCTAACAATAAAAATCAAATTATATTCAGGAAGGAAAATATCACATGTGCCTTAAATTTTGGAGATGTTGAAGCAGTATTTTTAGAGGTCTGAGAAGAGAGGGGGGAGACTAACCCAAGGATTTGTATCCAGCTAAGTTATTTATGAATAAAGACAGAAGGAGATACTCCCAAACATTTGAGATATAATTGATGAAGAAGTCAAGCCAATTATGAGATTCAAAATAAATTCTGGCGTATGAACCACAGCAAAAAAGGAAGGATTAGCAACGCAGGAGAATTGTGGCTACAGACCAAAATGGAAATGACATACCTGAATGGAAGAGGGATCAGTGACTGGGAAAACACAGGATGTGAGGTGGTGGGGGCTGGAGGGAATCCCATGTGGCACTGTCAACCCAAGGTGCAGGCATATGCATATTTTATATAGCTACAAAGCAGTGTGTGTGTCGGGGGGAACCAAAGGGGATCAGAAGGGAAAAGCTACAAAACCAAATAAACCAAAATGCAAGACCCATCTAGGAAAAGACTGAAAAGTTATGAAAATTAGGGTAATTTTCTCCATATCTATGTAAAATTGATGCATATAAATCTGTGCACACTTTCCCAAACTATCTGTGCATGATCAAATGAGAAATGTCTGTCTTAGACTCAAGTATTTGAACACTTGGTCAGTTGGTGCTTTGGAGGAGGGTTGTGGAACCTTTCGGAGGTGCGTCCTTGCTGTAGGAAGCGCGTCACTGGGGGCAGACCTTGAGTTCGTGCCCTCACCTCACCCCCAGTTCTGATTCATGTGTGCAGCTGGAGATGTGCATTCTCAGCTTCCTACCCCTGCTGGGCCTGCCACTTGCTGCTGTGTGTCCCGCCATGATGAGCTCTTATCCATCTAGAACCGTAAGTCAAAAGAAAGTTTCTTCCATAAGATGCCTTGGTATAATATTTTATCACAACAGGAAAGTAATAAATACACTATTCATGATGCCATGTTGACTGAAAATGGGATGGAAGGGGAGGACTACAACTCCTTACTCAGGATTTTGTTGTAGTGTAAAGTACTATTTTTATAATGTAGGAAACATAACCATATATTTAAACTTCAAACACTGGCAAAATTCAGACAAAGAATATTGGGGCAAATGAATTATTACCTGCCATCGACTGTTAGAATGCTACCTCTCAGTGTGGCAGACAACTGTGTCACACACAGGAACAGGATGCAGCTGCTGCCACCAGCACACGGGGCCCCTGATCACCATCATTCTATGAACTGCCTAAGAACCTAAACCTGGATACTCTGGCCTATCGACATGGGGAATCATTTTGATCAAAACCCAACCTCATGTTGTCCTACAATTTAAGTGCAAGTAGGATTCCAGTTCTTTCTTCTGTTCAGGTAAGGGGAAGATGTGAGCAAAGAAGGAAGGGCCTGACCCATCCCTGCGACCCACAACATCTGCCAGCCCCACGTACTCCCCACCCAAGTACTGAGTGGGAAGGATACCTTAACAAATGGCCTCTGACCTCTCCTCTCCCAAGGACTTTGCTCACGCTGCCTTCCTGTGTTGTAATTTTCTTTTGCATATAATTCTGCACATATTTTAATAATTTTTTTCTGTTTTTTTAAATGCTTGATTAAAAAGCTTTTACAATAGGTAAGATATTTCTACCTGTATTGAGGCATTGTATGTGAGTGTCCTTGAAAGAATTTTAATCCAGGACCACTGAATGATAACAAAGTAACATTAATTTCTTTAAAAATCATTTTATTCTAATTAACTCACTAATAAAAATACCCAGAGTTAATTTAAGGAAGTTATTCAAATGCTGCTATCTCCAAACTCTCTGCATCTCAGTGAACTTTGTATAGCGTCAGCATGGCCATTCTGTAGCTGTGGAACTTCACAGGGAGTAATACATTTTTTGAAAAAAAGATTATGATACAGTTTTCCTTAAGACAGTTTATTGAAAATAGCTCAATAACTTTTATAATGTTTGTTATGCTATTGATGGATTTACAGATTATTAATAAGAAATATTATGTTCAGACTGCAGATATAAATCCAGTGTGTGTGTGTGTGTGTGTATGTAGGTAGGTAGTTGTGACAAAATACAGTAAAAATAGTCTTTATGTCCCCCTCAGGCTGCTGAACCTGTGGTGTAGACAAGAAGGCAAAAATTAACACCTAGGAAATAGCTTAGTGTTGCCTGAGTTCTCTCAGGGTCTCTTGTGTGATCAGACAAACCATATGAGCTATTTTAATGTGAATTTATTATGGTTTATGCCCTTGGGCAAGGAGGGGGTAAATGGGGGGACTTACACAGAGATGCACACCTGGCACCCAGCTCTGCAAGGCTCAGCCTGGCCATTCCAGATTGCTTCCGCGCCCACCTATTAACTTTTGCCCATGCATCTTGGGCCTGTAGTCTTGCCCCAGGTCAGTAATTGCCCCCTCTCACGTTCACGTGAGTGATACACCGGGGCCATCTTTTTCTCCACACCCGACGCTGTGCATTCCTGGTGGCTCATGGCTTCCATCACAAGATGGCTCCCAGAAGCCCCTCCCTATACAGTTCTCCGCAGCAGGCCCTGCCCCTTGGAGGAAACAGGCAGTTTGGGACACGGTGATACACCGGGGCCATCTTTTTCTCCACACCCGACACTGTGCATTCCTGGTGGCTCATGGCTTCCATCGCAAGATGGCTCCCAGAAGCCCCTCCCTATACGGTTCTCCGCAGCAGGCCCTGCCCCTTGGAGGAAACAGGCAGTTTGGGACACACTCCACCCCTTTCCTCTGCTCTTACATTCTTCCCACCAATCTTCAGCTAAGGTCCCTGAGCCTTGGAGGGGGTGACAGATGTAGGGCAATCTCTCTTGTATCATGGCGAGATAGTGACTTCTTGGACCTCCCCATTAGTTGTCTTTAGGCCGTGGCCATTGATCTATCTCAGTGATGTTTCTTGTACTTTAAAGACAAACGGAAGGAAGTAGACACATTTAAACAAACATGAATGTAAATACAAATGCCTAGAAGATATCCCAGTAGGTGTACTATATTCATTAAAGAGTATACTTGTGACGGCTTCCCCAGTAGGGACTGTAGCCTTTCTTGACACAGGTGTTGGCCTGGTCTACAGCACCAGATGTGTGTTCCACCCCTAGGAGTGGGCCTTATCCAATTAGAAATTTGTCAGTTGTATGTATCTTGGTGGAGCCATTACTGCACTTGCAGGCATTGATTGGCATGTCCATAGTGTGCAGCATGCAGGGTCCATCATTGAGTAGAATCATAGGGGATCCTTTCTTTCCCAACCATCCGCATAGCGCCTTCTGGCAATATGAATGCCATCCATCCAGTGGCATGGAGTTTGTGGCTTAGTCTCAGCTCCATCTCTTCTTCTTCTCCCGTGTTCACAACATGCAGCATCTTCAGCAACATGGACTTACTGACCTTTCTAGTGTACAGCTGACATTAGTGACAATAGCCTTGGTGAATTTGAGGACAGCTAGGATCTCTCTGACCAACAGCTCATAGGAGGTCAACCCACCCTGGGTACTGTAGATTTTCTTAACAGTTGTATAGTTTGGGAATCTCTGTCTTCATATGGCAATAGCCTTGGTGAATTGGAGGACTTCAAGGAACTCTCTCTGACCAACAGCTCATAGGGGGCCAACCCACCCCAGGTACTGTAGATTTTCTTAACAGTTGTATAGTTTGGGAATCTCTGTCTTCATCTTACCCAACCATAAAACTCCCAAGAATCTGACATCTAGAGCTGGCCTTTGCTTCTTCAGGTATCTTTCAAATGGGTTTTACACCTGTAAAACACTCGAAGGAAGGTTAACATTATATATTAAATCAGTCATAGACTCTCTGTCTTTATCTTACACCACCATAAAACTCCCAAGAATCTTACAGCTCTAGCTGGCCTTTGCTTCATCAGGTATCTTTCAAATGGGTTTCACATCTGTAAAACACTCGAAGGAAGGTTAACATATATTAAATCACTCATACACAAGGTCTCACAAAGCACGGAAAGGTTTTGTCCATTTATATTAACTGTTTTCTCCATAGATCCTTGTTAGGTACCATAGCGTGGGTATGAGGCACTAATTTGATTAGCTCTTTATCATCTTTAATTATCCCTTTGGAGTCATTTTGCAGTTGGGGGATTTTACATGGGGTCTCTTTGGATTCTTTTATTCTTGATACACTTACAGGTGGAGACATTAATTTGGTTAATACACTTATAGGTGTTGCTCCAGTTGCCTGAACTGGGCTAAGAAGGCTGGGGGTTTCTCTTGTCCTCACTGCACTTGTTGGTTCCCTAAGTCAGGCAGGCTCTGGGTCTGCCTCCTGGCTGTAGCCACATCTGTCACCTTCCCATTGACCATACCAGGTTGCTGGGGGAGAACTTGGTGGGAAAACCTGCTTCCACCCCTAGTATAGCCTTTATCAGAAGAAAAATGGTATCTTATTTAATCCTTGGGGATTCTTAACCACCCCTTGTACAGTTTTTAACTTCTTAACCATCCCTTATACAGTTGTTATCCTTCGAATGTCCTTTGTAAACTGTTTTTCCAGTTTTAAAACCTTCCAGGAATGCCATAGTACCAAATTTGGTTTTCTATCAATTTTTTCTCTGGGAATTTGGGCTTGAGGTACCGAATTTGGTTTTCTATAAAGTTTTTCTCTGGGAATTTGAGCTTGACATAAGTCTTGCCACATTTGTCTTCGAGTAACCCACATCTTTGAGTAACCCAAGTGGACCAATTCTTCAATCTGGTCTTCTTTTATATTTCTTATAGGGTGTTCTTTTATTTTATAGACACATTTTACATGCTGGTCAGAATCATTTAGATTTGCCAAAGCATCTCTCAATTTACAAAGATCCTGTCCTATCAAAGGGCTCAGTAAAACCATTAAAGACCCATAACATTCTTGAGGTCCCAGTTGAATTAAGATTTCTTTCATATCTCTGGTGAACTCAGTCTTATCTGACCCAATGACCCATCATATATTGCTTTTCTCATACCTAGATCTCTCAGGAAGGCCTGCCCCTCCTTTATAGTTCTCCAGCCTCTGCTAATCATGTTAGTCTCCCTTGGTGACAATCATGTATCTTTAATGCCTTTAACCAGCCACCCCATTTAGGACTGCTCCCCCCTGCATTGGCCTTCGTTGAACGGCCTATATTGCAAGGAGGGATGGGTGGTTATATAACTCAGCTGTGAAGCTTCTGAAGGACTTAGACTGATGTCATTTGCTCCCATGTCCCAAGTTCTCACAAGTCACGTGGCTGGGGCTCTCTGCTTGCTTGTAAGTTTTTCCTAGTTTTAGCAGTAAAGCCATGTGGCCAGGGGCTCTCTGCTTGCTGGCTTATAAGTTTTTCCTAGTTTTAACAGTTCTAGCATGGAATATTTCCTACCTTCCATGTGGAGTATTTCCCAGCTACAGCACTGTTGGCTTTTTTTCCTTTTGTAACAGTGGTTGAATCTGAGGGGCAGCCTTAGCTACTTTTATTTTTAGGTCATTTTTACACAAGTCAAAGTGTCTCTCCCTTTTTCCTCTCTCCAGCTCTGCAGCTGGGTCTGCCAGTGCAGCCTTTTCAGCTTTCCTCCAGTCCTTGGACCTTACACAAGTTAAAATGTTCTGTATTTTTTCTCTCTCCAGCTCTGCACCTGGGTCTGCCAGGATCTCCCTGGCCTTTTCAGCTTCCCCTGCCTGGGGCACATCTTTTATGCAAAGTGGCCACTATCCCTCTCTGGGTGCTCCGTTTGTGTCCAGATCCAGTAAAAGATTTTCTAGCCTCTGGACAACCTTTAACAAATCTTCACATACCCCAAGATACCCCCCCCCATATTTACAATATAGCTGTGGCCCATGCTTCTGCATGGCTGGCCTCTTTTTAGCTACAGATTTTATAACCCATTGTAAGAACCACATCAGGGCTACCATCAGCGCTCTAGCTTTTTCCAGACTTCTGAGGTTTGTCATTTTTAACGCCATCCTGTCAACTGCACCAATTTTGTCACCAGAGTTCTCTCAGGGTCTCTTTCATGGTCAGACAAACGATATAACATTTTTTGGGGTCTTTTTGAGACAGGGTCTTCCTGTAGCCCCAGCTGTCCTGGAGCTCACTATGTAGACCAGGCTGGCCTTGAACTCACAGAGATCCACCTGCCTCTGCCTCCCAAGTGCTGGGACTAAAGGTGTGCACCACCATGCCTGGCTATAACATATTTTTATGTGAATTTATTATGGTTTATGCCCTTAGGTGGGGAGGGGGTAAATGGGGGGACTTACATAGAAACACACACTGGCCACCCAGCTCTGAGCAGCTTGGCCCAGCTGTTCCAGATCGCTTGGTGCCTGCCCACAGTCTCCATTAACTTTCGCCCATGCATCTTGGGCCTGCAGTCTCACCCCACGTGGGTGAGATGCTGGAGCCATCTTTTTCTCCATGCCCACTGCCAGGTCATGGCTTCTGTCACAACATGGCTCCCAGAAGCCCCTCACAGTCAATTCTCTGCGGCAGACTCTGCCCCTTGGAGGAAACAGGCAGTTTGGGACACACTCAGAAATTGTTCATTGGAGGGCTGTCCAGTCAGCATCCTTGGAATCTAATCATTTAGTGCACAAGTATTCGAGATCTTTCTCTCTGTTAATGCATGGTAGATCTAAGCACAGTCCAGAACAGAGGTATGGCTTCACTGTTTCAGGCAAATTTTGGTGACCTAGGGATTTCCTGGGCTGTTTTCTCAGGTTCAACATTTGGGGACATGAAAGACAGATGGAAAGATTGTGCAGGAGTGTACAATACAATCTCACCTCGGGATTGTCACCGTTCAGGGCTAGCCCTCTGTCGCTCCAGTTCCCTCTGGGCCTCTTGCGTTAATCAAGCAAACCATATAACATATCTTCACATGCATTTATTTTTGTGGGGTGTAGTAACAGAGAAATGAGTACCCAGTGCCTAGCCCCATGCCTCAGGTGGCACAGCTCAGAGCCCACCATATCAGACCATGCCACACTCATAGTCACCGCCAGCATTCGCTCATGCCTCAGGGACCAGCGATCTCACCCTAAGTCCATAAATGTCCAGCCATTATGTCCTTGAGGTGCTGTGTGCAACTCTGTGTTCCCCATGCCATGCGCTTCCCCACAGCTCTTGGCTTCTGTTCCAAGAAGGCCCCCAGCGGCCCCTCAGTAGTCCACACACTTCACAGACCCTGCTCCTTGGAGAAACTAGCCAATTGGGAGACACCCTCCAAATTCCCATTCTTCAGAGATTCTCGCTCCTGATAACTTTTACCTCTGTCCTTCCTCTCTCCCCAGCTGAGCAGCAAACCATCTACCCCAGTCCAGGCTATTACTTACAGTCTCACCTGGGGCCATTTCCTGCTGACACAAATTGGACACACCAGTAAACTTCCTGTTAACAGTGTGGGTGTGGAATGCCTGCTACAAACTCAAGGGTGTTTGAATACTTGGTCCTCATCTGGTAGTTTGAGGAAAGTCGTGGAATCTTTGGGGGTGGTGTTGAGACCTCATTGGTAAGTGGGTGACTCGGGGTGGGGGAAGCAGGTCTTGAGGTTATAACCTGGGCCACTTTCTGTCTCATGTGTTTCCAGTGGGTCATGATGTAATGCTCAGCCATAGGCTGAGACCTAATCCCAGCCCTTTGTCTTCCCAACCATGATGGACTATACCCTAAAATGTGAACTCAAGGAACCCCTTCATTTTTTGTGTTGTTTCTTATCAAATATTTGGTCACAGCAGTAAGAAAAGTGACAGTGGTGCTGCCCACACTCTGCCTGGAGAGAGGAACCCTCATCAGCGTTTACCAGGGTCACCTCTGAGGGAGTCTGTAGGCTGCCACTTTCTGTTTTAGCCTTCACTCCTGTAGTACAGTGACCTATCCGTGAACCAGAGTTGGGAATCATTTCTATATCAGAAATGGGTCATGAGGATCTCCCATGGGGCCATAGGTGTTGGTAATGGACACGTGCTGGTGCAAACACCGTGGGTGGGCAGCACATGGGACTTTCCTGCCTCTCCTTGAAGTTTGTTTAGGAGCTCAAAAATTGCTCCTGTTCAATCCCAGCTGTCCCACTTCTAATTTAAGGTGGAATGCTGCTGAGCTTATCCAATTTTATGAGCTGGTGAGTCTGAGAGGGCCCAGGTCATGATGAATAATTCTGGCCACATGGTCACTTGTTACCCTGTGGTCTGTCTCTTCCACAAAGCCCTAGACAAGATAGCAAATACAAACGTCTGTCTGTTCAAGTGAGTGCAGCCATTTCTGATCCACTATTCCGATAGGGATGGAAAAAATTCATTTGCCAGATCGATAGCTACAAAGCCTGTATCTGAGGGTGTGTTCATCTGTTCTACCTTAGATAACATCCAGCACAGCGGCTGCAACCAGAGATCCTGTCTTCTGACTTTCACAAGTGTCTTCATCCTCCTGGATCCATCTGCTTAGTTATAGAGGCCAAGCTTGTGAAATGAATGAAGTGGTGGCAGGATCACTTACACCACCTCCTATGGGTCAAGGAGTAGCACCAGTTTCTGCCATTCATGCTGAGATGTAACGTGGCAATTTTACACACAATTGGTGGGGCAATTTCAGAGAATTCTACTTGATTTTCCTTCCTACTCTCTTGCCCCATGGCCGAGCACCCTCTGTACTGGTTATGCCAATTATTAGGTGCATTCCTACTATCTGTGTATTGTAGGATTCTATTACTTGTTTTGTTACTGTGACAAAATCCTTGACATAGTCTATCAGGGCAGGAAGGCATGGAGAAGCTCCAGGTGGCTGGTTACATTGTACTCACAGTCTGGAAGGTAGGTGGGTGAACCCTCAGGTTTGCTCACATTCAGATAACTCTTTTTTTATCTAGTCCAGGATACCCTCATTTAGGGTGAGTTGTCCCACTTCAAGTTGTCCCACTCAGTCTGGAAACTTCCCCACAGACTCACCCAGAGGTTTGTTTCCATGGTGATTCTAAGTCCTAGCAAGTTGACAAATCAAGATTAATCATCACAGAGACTGGAGAATGGTTCTGAGCTGGGACATAGACTTAATGTACCCTGGGGAGGGCCACATTTATGACCTGGTGGCTTTCTATCTTCATGTTAGTACAGCACTTCGATTGCAATGTTGGGTCTCCTGATACCACAGTCAACACAGACCCTGTGTTCAAGAGGTCTGCCCGTGCTTGGGTACCATCCTTTCCTTAGTGTGTAGTTGCTGAAGTAAATGGCTATAGGTCACTTTGATAACATATATGTATAATCAGTGTATATGGTTTTCATGCCTGCTTCTTGGCTTAGAGCTCTTAAAACTCTCTTAATTTCATGAGTGGCAGTGGCATCTTTGTCATTAATAACCCTTTTCAACCTTACCTGGATTTATGTTAATGAGGTAACTCATAGTGCCTCTGCATAGTCTGAGGTCAGGAGCAAGTTGTCAGAGAAACCAATCATGTGATTAGAAGTTTGGAACTTTCATACTCCATCTTAAACTCCAGGGAGGGGAAAGGTTTAGTCATCACTGGTAAATGATTTAACCAGCCTTATGCCTATGTAATGTATGTAATGTGTCACCTATGTGTCCATAGAAACAAGCTACAGGCTACAGAGAGCTTCTGAGTTGGTGATACCTTAAGGATCTGAGAGGCAAAGCATGGAATGGAAGCTCTGTGTACTGCTGGCCCATACCTGGCCCATGCTTCTCTTCCATTGATGTTCATGCAGCGTGTCCTTTATAATTATCAGGTAATAAATGCATTGCTTTTCTGATTTCTGTGAGGCATTGTAGAAAGTTGTCAAACCTAAGAAAGGGTTCATGGGCGCTCAGAATTTATAGCTGGTTGGTCAGAAAGAGGAAGGTGCTGTGCTTGCTTAGCAGATGAAATGTGTAAGTCTTAGGGGACTGAGTCCTCAGTTTGTGGGATCTGAAAGTAATTACATAGAGCAGAATCTAATTGAACTATAAGATGTCCCACTGATAGTGGAGAATTGATCGATAATGGAAGAAAAAACCCACACATTTGGTGTCAGAAGAGGTGTGAGCTAAGACAGTTGTGAAAGGGAAGTCATCACAATCATGTCCGTGGCACCGTAGGGCCTTTCCTCCCTTTTCAGTCAGTGGATCTGGGTCTGGAACCTGACTCAGGTCTGGAGACTGCGTACAGAAGTGTAACCTTTTCCTGAGGTAACTTTCCACCGAGCTCTCGCCTTTGCAAGGCATCACTTCATCTTTAACTATTGTTAAGTTGTACACTTTTTCTTGCTCATCTGTTTCCTTTTCAGGAATCTAATACACAGTTAACCACCTCCGCGTCCTCCATAGGTGAGGCCCCCAGGAAGACCCCCTGATTTGTCGTCACTGTCACTGAATGCATCTGGTCCTGCCATTCCCATTCCCTCTGAGAGCTGAGTGTTGCAACGGGATCTCCAGCTGTGAGCTCCAGGCTGCCAAGGACAGCCACCACTGAGCTTCTCCGTCACCCTGATCCCCATCTCCAGTGAGCTCCTTACTGCTCGGCTTCCATGGACCGCAGTCCAGGCACGTTTGTATCCGATTTACTTGGCTCACCTTCCTTCATCTCGTACTCCAGCTGCCGTAGTCCTTGAGGCTCTTGGTGTGGATCATCGTTTCCACCATCTTCTCGGTGCTGTCATAGTGGCATACTCACGTCGTCTCCCAAATGCCTTACCAGAGTGCTAAACCTTCTATCATGGGAGAACACTCCTAAATCCTTAAGCTCTTCCTTTTCATACAGTATGTTCAGCCGCCTTCATCAGACATCCTCCGAATCAGTCCCTTAGTGCTCTCCCAGCCCCTGCACTGCGTGGTGGTGATGCCTTCTGGGATTGGCTTCCTTTCTTACCAAGCCTTGTCGTGTCTCCTGATGGGTTGCGTTGTATCTATGCAGTTATTTGCCTAGTGACCAAGACAGAAGGTTGGGCGCTGCTGGAGGCAAACACATTTGTCTTGGAGAACAGCCCTTTCATCACAATGAGCCAATGGTGGAGCAGTGGTTTTTAAGACTGGGGTACTTCTGCAGGGGCAGTGGGTTCAAGGAAGCCTGGGATTCAGTATCCTCAGGTGTATCAGACAAGACGTTTCCAGCCAATGTATCAAGGTGATGCTTTGTGCCAAACAGGGCCCTGAGCTTGGCCTAACAGACCTTCTTTGGTTGGAGATTTATCTTTCTTTGCACTAATGCTCTTCCCGTGCATAAGTCTTTGCAGTGGGTCTCAGCTGTCCCGCTGCAGGAGGTGAGACATCTTTGCAGGTTTCTGTACAAATCTGGCTTGCATGCTGACCTTCGGATTGATGACTGCACGCTCCTGTTTGGTTGTCTTTCTCCTCAGATCAATTTGGCTTAGTGACAATCACCTCATTTCTTTTACTCAAAGGGATTATTTCTTCCATGTCAACCAGATAATGCACTCCCTACCTCTGATGACCCTTCTGAGTTTACCCCTGGTGAGTGTCCTATCAGCTGTGCTGTGACTAGGGAGCTCTCTGTGTTCCATGTGCTTCAGTGATTGTTTTGCTGCCAGGAAGTGGTGACAGTCAAGCTCTGAAAATCCTGTTTCAGTTCTCTTCCTCTGTTTGCGGCGGTACCCACAGTTTGGTTTCAGGTTTGATTTCCTGGGGAGCAGGTTCTGGGGTGATTAATTCGTATGGATTAAAGGAGGAGGGTTTCAACTGCAGAAGGAAACCTGGTGGAACAAATTGAGCTGTAACAAAATCTCAGTGGGGGGGGTCAGATAATCCCAAGGGGAGCCCTAAACTAGCAACAAGCATTCAGAATGCCTTTGAACTGGGGAGCCAGGGCCGGGTCTATAGTTTATAGCCCTTATGGATCATTCCTTGATACTGGAGCCTCTGAGAAAGGGGTTGTGACGTAGAATAAGGTGGCTTTATTGCTGTAGACAACATGCCTATGGAAACTGACAGCTTACACCTTTCTGCTGGTGACATACTCCACTGGGGACAACTCGGTCTGTCTGAAGAGTCTGACGATGGCTCACAGGAATCTACTGCAGCTGTGACAATGACCGGTGTTTCGCAGTACTTGGTCTGTAATGAAGACAGCTCTGAACTGTAGGTACATTATTTCCTCTAATCTTCTCTAGAGCCCAGTGGGCAGCTACTGTGATTTTTCTGATTTCACAAAAGAGAAACACCAGGCCTGGAGAGTTAAAGTGACTTTTCTGGGGGTGACGGGTAGTAAGCTAACGCAGGAACTGGAATTTGAAGGTGCACCCAAGAGTCCACGCTCAGCGTTCCTTGGTTGCGCAGTTGAATTCCAGTGCATCACAGTTCCACCCAGCAGAGTGAGGGCTCCATCGCTGGGCACCCTCTCTGCTGTCTTCCTTGGGCATTCGCCTTACTAGGTGTGTCTGTCGGTTCAGTTTTGTTGCGGTGCTTGGGCTCAAACTCAGGGCCTTGTCATGCTAGGCAAGGGCTTCTCACTTCCGGCCTTTATTCCTGGACTGCTGTTCGTTCATAGTTGACAAGCTATTTTGCTTAGTGTCATCCCTGACCTGCTTGCAAGCATCATGGGTTCTTGGATGTTGTCTGCCTAGCAAACCACCCCTTTTCATGAAGACTTCTCAGATCCACTTTTGGGGGCAAGCTTGGCAAGCCACACACAGTAGGATTTAACTTCGGCTTCTCCCTTGGGTCAGTGGCTATCACAGCCCCAGATGAACAGATCTGTTGCCACTGTCTAGTGCAACTGGCTTTTAAGTCTCCGTTTCCAGCCCACATCTGTGCCCTGAGTGCTGTACCTGTTGAATCAGCTGGCCACTAGATAGACAGTCCCATTTATAATTACTACAAACGCCTAAAGTTTCTCCCTTCCAAAGAAAGTCTCTTCTTCCTTCACAAAAACCTGTCACTTCTTTTTTATTTTCTAACTCAGTCATTGGCACTGTTGCTTCTCGTTTGCCCAGGGGAGAAACATGAATGTAATTATTCAGGAGTACCAGGCCTTGTAGTGATGGATAAGGTCAACACCAGAATCCAGTCCCATGTCTATTTTCCCCAGCTTCGTTGACTTTATGAAGCAAGGGAAACAGACAGTAGCCAACAGGTAAATAATTCCCAGTTAAGGATGCTCTCAGCAAAAAACTAAGTGGATGATATGATAGAAATAGAGGAAGGAATTTATTTCCTCATTTATTAGTCTTTTGAGACAGGGGCTCACTGTGTAGCCCAGGATATCCTGAAACTTTCAATCCTTCGGCCTTAGCCTCTTAAATACTGAGACTATTGGTATAAGCCACTATGCCCTGCTTGTTTGTTTATTTATTTATTTATTATTATTTTTTAAGAATTTATTTTGGCTTACAGTTCCAGTGGATACAGTCCACCATGGTAGGGAAGATTCAGCATCAAGAGGAGGAGATGGCAGGTCACATTGTGTCCACAATCAGGAAGCAGAGAGCACTATTTTGAGTAAGGCTGTGCTGGACTAAGTCTCTGGTGAAGTGACTTTTTAACTGAGACACAGAAAAGAAGCCAGTGCAGATGCTTGTAAGTCCGATGGATAAATTGTTTGTAATGCATTGCCCTCCTCATCCCACACTACTTAGGTCTGGGGCTTCCATTTCCCAAGCAGCTCATGCATCAGCCTCCTTCCTTCCATTCTCCCCCACGTCCCTGCATTAGGTCGTCCTGCCTTTTGGCCTGGAGGATACTTCCTGTATCCTCATGACTACTGTGGCAGCCATCATGAACTCTCCATCCACCTAACACACACAAGCTGGCCGTCTCATTGCCCTTCTTAAAATCTGACAGTTGCTCCTCTTCTTTTTTCAAGATGAACTTGAAGCGTCTTGAACTATTAGCTGTCCTCGCTTGAATCTTGCTTGTCTTTGCAAATCCTTCTCATGATTCCCTACGTGCATCCTGCCTCAGCTATATCGAATCACTCGCAGTTCCCTTGCTAAGCCATGCCCTCACTCCTTCATTCCATGAGTGGCTGCGTATGCCATCTATCCTGGAATATGTCCTCACCTCCCCCCTGCAGTATGTCGGCACACCAGTGCTGGAGGCTTGCAGCTCTCCCCCATCACTCTTTTCCTTGAGATCTGTCGGCTGTATCCTCAGTGTCTCACCTTTCTCTGTCCTGTCTGCTGTCTTCTTTTGAATGCTGTTTGGTGGTTTTACTTGTTTTGTTTTGTTTTTTTTTTTTTCCCCCATCTCAGTTTAAAGCGCTCTTGGGTATATTATCGAATCTTCCAAACACATTCAGCTAGATTTGAATATAAATTCAAATTTACATTTGAGGAGGTTGCAGGTTAAAAACTGTTGTGATACATACCACGTCTCTTACCAGAAGTTGCATCCAACAGCCAAGTCCCGTTTTGTTCCTGTATAGCAGCGTTTGACTGGGTGTGCCCGTGTCTCTTACCCAAACAGAAGTGTTTATTAGAAGAAGGAATTTAGTACATTCTGTTTCTTAACTACAATTTCGAACTCACAGAGATAAAATCCAGGTTTCTCCTGCTTGCACAACAGGCTTGGGGGACAGTCTCACTGCATTCAGTATTTATCCCTCTCGAGTCTTGTGCACTGAGCACTTCAGTGACTTTTAGCACAGAAATCAAACATACATTGGTCAAATCCCATTTCACAACTTTACAACTCTTGTGCAAATTATTTAACTCTGTGAGTGCCTGGTCTATCTGACACTGTCAAAGGGGGCCCAGAATGTGTATCAGGGATGGTCAAGGATCAGAATACGATGATGCAGCCAGAGAACTTAGCCCAAGATCTGGTTCATGGTGAGTACTCAGTAGCCAGCAGCTTAAAGAAAGTGCTTACAGAAATGCATTCTTAGCTCTATGCTAGCTGCCAGGTATGTACCCTAGATTTCCCTTCTAGAAAGTCAGTGTTCTGTAGACTGACCAGGTCCAGCAGGCTGAGTCATGTTCACATCACAATGACAGTAACAAAAATAACAATACCTGCCTAGTTCCTTGGTACTTGCTTTATGCCAACCCATTCTAAGTGCAGTTCATCTTGTTGCTAATTTTCAGTTTTCTACAAGTGAATATTATTAGTGTATTTTATATTTGAGGAGGTTGCAGGTTAAAAACTAAGGTCTTTTAAAATCACTTTTTATTTACTTGTGAGTGTGCACATGTCTGTAGGGGTGTGCTCACTTGTGTGTCCAGAGACCAGAGGTAAATGTTGTGTGTTTTCCTCTATCACTCCGCACCTTATTTTTTAATATGGGGTGTCTCATTGAAACTGGAGCTTGCTGCTTTAGCTAGCTTGGTGGGTCAGTGAGCCTCTGGGATCCCCATCTCTGTCTTCTAAGCTCTGGGATGACAGATGGATACCACATTTTTTTTTAAAAAAATGTGGGTGCTAAGAATCTGAACTCAAGTCCTATGCTTGCATAGCAAATATTACCCACTGAGCCATCTCCCCAGCCCCTTAGGGATTTTTCTAAGAGTGCTCAGCTAGCCAGTGGTGATGGGGCCTGAGCCTCTTACTCAACCTTACACACTGTCTATTCCCTCTGGACACTGTAAGGGAGTCTACTTCACGTCTTACTGCCTGTCTTCCATTTCTGTGTAAGTAGGGTGCCTGCTTCCAAAGCTCCCCTCTTAAAATACCATCTCATCATAGTATTGTTTCCTACTTTAATTTTCTTAAATTTGTTGAACTTGTCAAAAATTCATGCCACCTTTTAAAATAGCTTTTTAATTTCTCTGATTATAAGTAATATTCTTCACTGAAAAACTATAAAGGCATAAGGAAGGAAATAAAACACACAAAAATTCCCACCTTCCAGGATATTCTTAATATTTGATTTTTATTGCTCTTTATAGCTTTCTAGTATTTTTTTCATTATCAGTTCCTGAATAATTTATCTAGGAGCCCATCATTCTGGCAGTATAAGACAACACAGAAAGTACTCCTCAGGTCTCAGTGTGCTCACCTGCTGATGTTTTAATTTTAACACACATAACCAGCCAACACCTAGATAGGAAATTAAGTGGAATTCTTATGTGAAGGTGAATACTGTAATTCATTGTGAACCATGAGGGTCCTTGGAGCCTCCCTTTCTTCCTGTCTGCCTGTGCCTCTCTCTCTCTGTCTCTCTCTCATCTATCATCTCCTGATTATCATCTCTCATCTCTTGCACTGAGTGCCTGTTAAATATAGATCATTGATTATAAGATGCTTGTGTTTCCTTCGTTGGTCTTTTCAATCCCCGTGAGCTTTGGGGCTTATTATAAAATATTTGTGGTAATTTGCCTGAATTAGAGCCAATATATTATCACCAAAATGTTTATTTCAAACCCACTGTTGTTCACACTCCTTGATGTCAGGAAGAAATATACACCCTAAATATATAAGAAAAATGGGGTGGAGCTGAGTGATTTAGACATGAAGGATGTTCCTGTGTTGGATGGAACCAAGAAACACATCGAGAAGTAAAAAGGTATACTTGGCTTTGCAGCAGAATTTTCTGCTTCTCTCCCAAGACTATATTCATCTCAGTTTGCTCAATAAATATTACTGAACTAGCTCAGTGTGATATCACATGCCTGTTATTTCAGTACATGGGAGGCTGAGACAGGAGGATCATAAACTCAAGGCCACTTTGGGTTACAAAGGTAGATACTGTCTAAAAAACTGTGTGTGTGTATGTGTGTGTATGTGTGTAATTAAAATAAGGGATTCATGTAAATGTTTAAGAAAATGAATAGTATTCCATGTAGAAAATGGGCCATGGATATATAAAAACACTTTACAAAAGAAGAAATATAGACAACAAATACAATACTCTAATTCACCATCTTTATTAATCAAAGAAAAATAAATTAAGACTGTGATTACTCTTTGAAATGTTGAAGATATTCTAAATTGCTAATAATTGGGACTAATGAACGCATGCTGTCAGTGGAAACCAATTTGGAAATTTGTATTAAAAACCTTATTCTTCACATCCTTTGATGCAGAAGTCCCCTTCCAGAATCTAGCTCAAGGAAACAGTGACATATAGACAAAAAATAAGAAACAGAAATCCTTATTTTGGTACTGTTTAATAATAAAAATAGAACATGTTAAATTAAGGTGAGGACTACGTGTAACAGGAGGAGCAATGTAAGGACAGTGCTCATGGTGAAATTCTCAAATATTTTGCAATCAGTAGATATTACTCATCATTACTGGCTGATTTTTAAGTGATGTCTTTCTCCTTTTTTGTTATACTTTCTTTTTAAACAGTATTTTTTTAGGTAACATTGTTTTCCTATGAATCAGAAGGTTTTTTTTTTTTTTACCACCTGTGCTGCTTAGTTTTATCAACGTGACACAAACTACAGACACCTGGGGAGAGGAATCCCCAGCTGAAGAATTGGCCTGTGATCATACCTGTGGGTCATTTTCTTAACTGCTAATTGGTGTAGGAGGGTCCAGGTCACTGTGGGGGGTGCCGTCCCTGGGCAGGTGGCCTGGGCTCTATAGGAAAGGACATGAAGTAAGCGAGTAAGCCGCGTTCCTCCATGGTCTGTGCTTCGGTTCCTGCCTCCAGGTTCCTGCTTTGAGTTCCTGCTTTGGCTTCCGTTGATGATGGACTATGAGCTGTGAGCCAAATAAACCCCTTTCCTCTCTTATCACAACAACAGAAAAGTAACTAAAACACCACCTGTCACTACTTACAAATTACTTTGGCCATGTTTTGTATCCTGGAAAATCTGACCTGGCTTTGTTTCCTGCCTGTCTTCATTTGAAATGAAAGACTGATGTAGCTGGTCTTCAGAAAGCCTTATCACTTGGAGCTCTTGCTGACCCTGGCCATGGTAATGCTTCCCATATCCTACTGTCTTCAGGAATGGGGTCTTCTTGAGACCCTTAAGGGCCACACATTTTCCATCCTGCTCCTCTGCTAAGGAGAGGGAATGACCATGTGCTAACCCAGAGCACGCCAACTCCCAGCTACAAATCAAAGTAATTGGCTGGGGTGAGTCAGAAATACAAGAGGGTGCTTCCTTCAGAGATTAAATGCTGAATAGCTCTCCACTGAAGTCCTCTGCCCACCCCTTGGTTCTTGGTCTCTAACATTACATCTTTGAGTTATGGGCTTCTGAGATGGGGAAAGTTGAATCATGTCTTATTGTTATCTGGTTTATACAAGAACACTCTTACAGAAACACTCAAGTGGTATTAATAATCAAGATGAATTGTGTTCTGAAGGGTTGCTATCACAGGACACCCAATAAAATCCCCAGTTCTTAAGATTGCCAGCTAACCTAACATGCAAGGATACTTGAGAGTTTGGTGCTAGTAGATGGGATGCCAGCGATTTCTCATCATTATTTACTATTTTATATTGCTGGTGGGTTCTTTGATCATTGTGCAGTCTCCCAGTCTAGATATTAATAGAAAGATCCAGTTCTGGTACTTCTTACAGAACACCGTCATATATAAAGTGTTTCGTTTAAGGGAGGAAGTCAGAGTGGGGAAGCAGGAGGAATTCATTCCTTGGATTCAGACATATCCAGAATTGAATCTCACCGGTGTCATGTACCACTTGTGGGAACAATCTGTAAATTTGGAAACCATGCCTGCTTTGTGGATTTGACACAAAGATGATCAATCGTGTGTGGAACTACCTGACTTGTTCATTCTTTTCTTTGCTATTCAAAAGGCTTTGTGTTTGTTCAACCTCAGTAATCAAAGAAATATGAATTATAACAATGTACAGTAGAGCAGGAACCAAATCAAGCATTGTTCCTTTTTATAAACAATACATAGTTTAGGTGATTGAGCTAAGCATTTGCCAAATAGTGACCAATAAACCAAAATTTGCCTCTGTGATAAAAGCTATAGAAGATGGTTTTCTGATCCGAGTCAGGGAATTGTGAACAAGCTGAGATGTGAAGGAGTATGCAAGTTCCCCAAAGAAAGAAGATAAGGAAGGGTATTCTGGAAGAAATAACAGGATGTGCAGGGAAGCTGGCAAGGCCGTGGATGGGCAGAGGGCAATGGACAAAAGGGCAGGTGTTTGGAAAGGCAGTTGTGGTGGTTGAGATGAAAAATGTCCCCCATGAGCATATGAATCTGAACACAGTCCCCCGTGGTGGCACTGTTTGGAGAGGTTGGGAAACCTTTAGGAGGCACAACCTTGCTGGAGGAAATCCAGCACTGGGGGTGGGCTCTGAGGGTTCATAGCCTCACCCCTCTTCCTCTCTCTGATCCTGTGTGTACGTGAAATGTGATCTCTGTTTCCTGTTTCTGCCACCATGAATGTCTTCCCCACTTCATGGGCTCTTCCGGAACCATAAGCCCAAATAAATCCTTCATTAGGTTGTTTTTAGTCATGGTATGTTATCACAGCAATAGAAATGTACCTAATACAGCTGGCCAGGGCCAGACTAGGAAGAGGCTTCTTCTAGTCATGTGAGGTGACAAGCCCATCTTTTATCCCAAGATTAATGTGAAGTCACTGAGGATTTTAAATATTTGGGAGCTTGATCCTATTTCATATTGAAAATGGGGGCAAAATTGTAAACACTAGATTTGAGGGAGTCCAGAGAACATGCGATTAGATCAAGTCCTTATTCTTAGCAGGTCAGCAGTGAGACCATGGTAATTTGGATGAAGATGGTGGCAGTGGATACACAGAAACATCTATAAAATCAGAAAGATGTTAAGAGGCAAAATAGATCATGATTGTGGAAGGATTGAATGTGTTGAAAGAAAAGCCTCCCGGAGTTGTATATTACATAAAACCTATGTCGATGGTGAAGATCAGGAATGCCCTGTCTGCATATATTATGTTTGTAGAATATGAGGTTTAAATAGGTAGTTGGCATGTAGTAAGCACCGAATAAAATTAAATGTATTTATTGTAGTGTAAGCATTTTGAATTCACAATATAAGAAACTGCATAGAACACTGTTCTTAGATTAGAACTTCTCATGTTGGTCAGAGTCTTTAGTTTTACACAGCTTAACCCATCCTAGCCTTTTGTAGCAGTCTAGTATTAATGAAAGAGCATTAGCCAAGCTAGAGATTGAATACCCCATAACCATGGACACCCCAGCCGGAGCAACACACAGGAAAAGATTCTTACCCATGGACCATTTCCTACGTGTTTAGCTTAGAATGGAGAGTACAGGACTCTGGCAGATCCAGGGACCAGACGTTTAGGCCAATTGTTACCAGAAAGGCTGATAAGCCCTCATGCACCCCTGGAGTCCAGATACTCTTCTGCACATTGATCACTGCTGTGTCCCAAATGTGGGTGGCTTTGGAAGATAGGCATACTGTCACTATCATCACTACATAGGAATGTAGCTTGAGGAAGCCAGTTAGAAAGGGCTTGATGCGTCTTGAGTGAGGCATTTCCCATGTCTGCTGGACTTCCTCTTCAACGCTTTTACATTCAAGCACATTCATTTTTAAACTCGTTCCATCCATTCTTTTACATTCAAGCATATCCGTTCTTAAACTCAGAAAGAGCAGTGTGTTGCTCTTGGTACAACCATGTTTAGGAGAAAGGCAGTTTGCTGCCATCAGATAGCTAAGTTTCTTCCTTATGGACCTTGATTTTTGTCTGGTCTGGTAACAGACCCAATTTAAAAAAAAAAAACAACTCACACTTCCTAGGTTCTCCTGTAAATAGAGGTGGCCATGTCATGTATTCGAAGGTAGTGAAAAATGGTTGGGTGGGATTCTGGGAAAGTCTTTGAAAAGAGGTAGATGCCAGTGGATTCTGACATGATCTAGGTTTTTCCTTAAAGCTTCCCTTTGTTTTCCGCCTGGAACCTGGAACAGGGATGAGCTAGCACAGGCTTTATCCCTTTATCCTGAGGTCTCCCACTGTAGATGGCTCAGATAGAGAAGCCCCAGTCTGCACAGAGCCAAGCTCCTTTCTTTCTTCTGGGCTCCAGCTCCAAAAGAGAGGAGCTGGCTCCTAGTTCTCTATTCTTTTTCTTTTCCTTCCCACCTCCCCACCCCTTTGAATAGCCCCAATCTGTAGCCCAGGCTGGCCTTAAACTCACCACAGTGCTTCAGGTTTAACCTCCCGAGTGCTGGAATCACAGGGGTGAGCCAACACACCCAGCTGAGTTTTCTAATATAAGTGAGGAAACCGAAATTCCTATCGGGTCTCTGTAGGCCCTCATATTCCCTCCTGCACCTTCACATTCATTTTCTGCATCTTCTACAAGTGATCTTTCAACACGAAAATGATTAGCTGATGCTCTTCTTCAAAGCCCTTCAATAATTTGCCTTTACTTGTAGAAACAGTTTCTCAGTCTTTAACCTGGCATGTAAATTGCATCATTATGCCCTCTCTCTTCAATCCTATCTTGGGGGGCATTGTGCTCCGTATCCCAGGCTCTAGATATATCAGTTCCCCTGTCAAAGAGTTGCTTTGGATGCCCCTCCTTAGGAGGCAGTGATGTTGCTTGCTTTCGTGCCCCCGCACCTTCCTGGTCTTCACTTTAGTTGTTTTACCACACGTGCTTACTCTGAACCCGTAATCCAGTTGGGTCTCTCCTGTGACTCTCTCGCTGTATCATGTTCTTTTCTTCCATAGCATCCAACCTAACGTTTACGTATAAGCTTTTATCTTCACAATTTTTCTCTACAGATCAGGGACCCCAGGAGGCTAAGGATTTTATTTTCTTGGTGATTACTTTTACCCAGCACACATCCTGGGCAGAGTACATATTTAGTAAATACTGGTTGAAGATCAAATGAGTAATTCATTCGACTCTGCACAGCAAAGTATTCCAGCAATCAGATTTCTTTATTAGCATAGAACGTATTAGGTTTGCATTTTTCAAACAAAATCTGTTTTTTGTGAGCAATCAGGTCTTACAGGTGTTTCAGTCACAGATTGAAACAGAGTCACAGGACCTTACTGTATAAAGAGTTTAGCCATCAACCACAAAGACAGAAGACCAGAGAGAGAAGAAAGGACGTATCATGCCTTCATCCCAAATTGTAAAATGTTCTAGAATAGATTGCTCACTTGTCAGGCAATTTGTATTCATTTAGTCATTTATTAAACATTTATTGTAGGCTGGGTAGGCATCATGCTTGAAGGCAGCCATTTGAGTCGTCCTGCCCTTGAAGAGCACCTGCGCTACAGTGTGTGGCAGCTCTGTCTGGGTAGAGCCCAGTGAGGCAGCGCCTGCCTGAGATCCTAGCACTTGGGAGGCTGAGACCTGAGGACTCTGAGTTTGAGTCCAGCATGGACTACAGACTGAGAGCCTGTCTTAAAATGAAACCTCACCACCCACCTGAACCTACCAACCACCAGCACCCAAACAATCCCTCTGTGGAGGTGAGGTAGTCTCTGAGTCCACAAAGCTGGGGACTTACCCAGCCTAGAAGCTTCGTGTAACAGGTTTCAAGGGAAAGGTGGCATATGGCATAGAGACACAGGCGCTCCACAGTCCGCTGGTGGTGGAGTGGAGTTTTAGTTGGAACAGGACATACATCTGAAAGAGAAAGTCTAAGACAGGTGCAGGTGCTGATGGAAGATGCAGGCAAGCCCCGACACCCGCTTGCTAATTAGCTCAGCTATCACCAATCTGAGAACTTTAGACCTGCCTTGCCAGCTTTGTCCTATTAGAGTACACATCACACTGCTTTATAAACGCACGCTTACTCTCCTGTCTCCCTAGAAGTGTTGAATACATACATGCTAAGTGGGTATTTGACCCTGGCCAGGAACCACATCCTGGCACATAAGGCACAAACATCTGAGTAATGTGGTTGGACCTTTATTTCGCAATCTGAGAACTTTAGACCTGGCTTGCCAGCTTTGACCTATTAGAGTACACATCACACTGCTTTCTAAACGCACGCTTACTCTCCTGTCTCCCTAGAACTGTTGAATACATACATGCTAAGTGGGTATTTGACCCTGGGCAGGAACCACGTCCTGGCACATAAGGCACAAACATCTGAGTAATGTGGTTGGACCTTTATTTCTGATAGATTCCCGCCATCTTGGGAATTGAGGGGCGGGCTGACTTAGAGGGACTTAGTAAGGATTCAAATAGAGAAAGGATTTCAAAAACTCACCTCGCATTAAAAAAAAAACTCTTCTGATAAGCCTTTCAAAAATAATTTTAAGAATTAGAAGAACAAATATGGCCATTTTCTTTCCATATGTTTTACGTGAACACCTAGGCCTCATGACACCTTCATTTCTTTAATGTGACTTTACAGGAATGTAAGAACCCTGCCTCCCTCCCCGCTTGGTTCCTTCTTTCTTCTCTGTCCTTTGTCAACTTCTGGAAAGGGAGTCTCCTATTTCCCACCAAGCCATTTCTCAAACATCTATAAAACATGCTTTGCTGCTTTCCTGAAAGTTCTCCCTCTGTCTAAATGGCTCGTTTTGTTGACAGCTCTTTGGCTTCTGGTCATGTTTCTTTTCCCCAAATCTAAAATCTTCATCATACATGTTATCTTTTCATGCCCAGTCTCATTCCCATGCAGCTGATCTACTGGACTAGAACTGCCTTTATCTGTTGGAATTCCCTTCCCTTTACTTCCCAATTCACATAAAATAATGTCATTGTCAATCACATCCCGAGGAGTGCTGAAAGGCTCCTTGACGGAACAGACAGCCAGCTGGAACCAGGAATAGTTCTGCTCCCAAAGAGAAGTGCTGCACCCAAGCTTCACTAACCAAGGGTCAGGAGCTTTTGTCTTTCCTGCCAAGTCAACTATACCATCTGCTGTGCCCAAGCCTTCCAGATTGTAAGGGGTCAGAATTCCCAGTCACTTTCAAAACTGCTGGCACCTTGAATACAGACCACTTTGTACCAGGTACTGTGCATGTGTGCACGTGTGTGTGTGTAGGTATGTAAGTATGCGAGCACATTTATGCACATATTTGTGGAAGACAGAACTCAACCTTAAGTATCCTTCCACAAGCACCATTTACCTGTCTCTTTTTGAGATGGGACCAGGACCTTGCCAGGTATACTAGGCCGGCTCCCGTGATCCATTTGTCTCTAACTCCCCAGCACTAGGATTATGAGTGCACACTACCATGCCTGGAGTTTTTCACTTGGGTTCTGGGATCACACTTGGGCCTTTGTCCTTGCAAGGTGTATCAGTTACTTTTTGTTGCTGTGACAAAACACCATGACCAAAAGCAACTCATAGAGAGTTTGTTTTGGTTTCCTGTTCCAGTTCCAGAGGGAGAGTCTATAATGGCAGGGAGGTATGGCAGAGGCAGCCAGAGCAGAAAGTTCACACCTTTAACCATACACAGAAAGCAGAGAGAACAAACTCAAAGTAGAGCGAGGCTGTAAACACTGAGTCCATCCCCTGTGACGGTCTTCCTCCAATAAGGCTCCACTCCTAAACATTCCATAACCTCCCCCAACAGCACCAGTGGGGGACCAAGTACATGAGCCTGTGGGGGACATTTCTCATTCAAACCACCACACCAGGCAAGCGCTTGACCAGCTGAGCTTGCTTCCCCAACCCTTGCTTCTTAAGCTTGTTCTGTAAAGAACCAGGCTCCCAGCTGTGTTGGAAGTGCTCTTCCACTGGAACAGACACAAAACGCACATTTGGCAGATCTTAGCCTCTTGTATAACCTCTGTAGAATATCTTTCTATGAGACAAGGTCTCTCTGTAGCTACAGCTGGCCCAGAACTCCCTATGTGGACCAGACTGGCCTCGCTCTTACAGAGATTCCCCTGCCTCTGACTTCCGAGTGCTAGGATTCAAGGCATACATCACCATGTCCAGCCTTTTCTTGACTTCCTAACCTAAATCCTTTTACCTATAAATCTGTTCCTTAATTCTTGTCAGGTATCCCCAGAAAATACATCTCAGTTCACCGTACAGAGCAGGAGGTGGGTCACGAGGGACCCAGAAGCGTGCTGCATTTCAAGACCCTCCTCTCTCTCGAAAAGCAACATCTTTCATAACGTCATTACCTCTCCAGTGGGGCACTGCACAGCTTCCAACCTCAGCTGTTCCCTCAGGTCGCATCTGCTAGCACCCCTCACTCTTACTTACACTCTCTCAGAGGACAAGTTTAAGACAAAAATTGGATCACCTTCTCCCCCTTTTAAATCTTTTAGTAGCCATGCAAGCCTATAATGTTTTCCTTCTACAGCAAAAACTTCTTTTGGATTCCCAGTGGATTTAAATAATTCATTATAATAGAAACAAAATCTATAGGTAGGACAATTTTTATTTCATATAGATAATATAAACATCTAAATCTTCCAGGTGTGGTGATTCACACTTTTAATTCCAGCACTTGGGAGGCAGAGGCTGGTGGATCTCTGTGAGATGGAGGCCAGCCTGGCCTATATAGGGAATTCCGTTGATGGAAGTAGAGGGGTAAACAGGTCAGGCAGACATTGAATGAAATGTCATTACGTGGAGTGGAATTATACCAAATTAGATATAAACCAAACTATAAAGCAAATGCTCGTTAACAGCATTGATGTGAAAGATTAATAGCAGAAAGATAAACTTTGTTTCTATGTTCTTTAATCTGTTTCTGTATCTTAAATTCAAATTAGTAAACAAAGCAGCACTGTTCACTTAAGAAGACTGTTCATTGATACTAAGAAACATCATTTCATGTATTATTGCAGACTATAGAGACCGCCCACTTATCATGACTCCAGGTGTGGCATAGTCACCGTCTGCCAACTTAATGAGCTACCTTTGTTCCCTATGACGCTCCCTTGTTCACCTGAAGATGCAGTTATCATCACCGTATACTTAGATCTGCATTAAATGCTTACCCAATTTAATTATTCCTGGACTTAGAAAGGGAAAATGATATTTTATTTTTCTTTCTTACATTTTTGAATATTTGCAGTCCCAGCACAGAACCAGAGGAAAGACACCAACTGATTCATTCTAACCATTTTGAAATGACTTGACCATAAATCAGGAATTTTTTGGCCTTGTTTCCATTATATCCAAAATGTAGACGAAAGTCTGCTCTACCTCAGGCAGAGCCCTTCTCTATATGCCACCCCATGATATTATTGGCCTTTACTTGGCATAAACAAAGCATTTAACGTAATGAATTTGTCTCTGTTCATTTGTTATAAGCAGAAACACTTAAAGGGCAATGTTACCCTGATTCTACACCAGAGTCACATTGTGTTATCTACCTTAGGAAACAAAACTCACTTTATAGAGAAATGTGTTTCATTTCAATGATCCATGAAAAATAAGAACTTTCGTCACTTGAATCAGTAAAATAATTTTATGTGAATACAATGAATTCAGTGTAGGGCAATTGTCTTTTACCAGTTGGTCGAGTCGCTCTGACCTCACACTATTAAGCACACTTATCAGCCCATTAAAAGTTGAAACTATCCATTTAGGTCAAGGTTTCAAATTGGCGGTGTAGTATTTTGATTGGATTGTACCGTACTCCTTATGACAACAGATTTAAATACTCTTTAAAATGAAGCATATAATTTATAGAGTCCCATAGATTTTACCACTCTCGGCTGTTTTACACTTAGCTGACATCATCATTTATTTCCAAAGTGGAGCTAGTGAATATTTAACTCCCCTTCTGCATCCAAGTGGCCATGATGTAACCATGAACACCAAATGTGGTGGTAATTGCATGATACAGAACATACGTGTGTGTTACTTTTACGGTTTTTGTCTGTTTTTGTTTCCTTTTGTTTGGGTTCCCATCAAAATGGGGAGAAGTGGGAGATCTTTCCAATGAGCTTTGCATATCCCACAGAGTACTCCTCACTTCCTCTGCTGGAAGGGTCCTTGGTCTGAGTGGCTTTTCTGCTGTTGTGATAAAATTTGCTGACAAATGTAACTTAAGGAAGGAAGGGTTTATTTGGCTCACAGTTCTAGGGTGCAGCCACAGTGGGGAAGTCTTAATGGCAAAGCAGTTGGTCATATTGCATTCGTAGTCTGGAAGACAGAGTGATGAATCTTGGTGTCCAGTTAGCTGTCTCCTCTTTATTCAGTACAGAGCCCAAGCCCAAGGAATGGTCCTGCCCACAGTGGGTAGATCATCCCATCTTAATTAATCTAAATCTGGGTAACCTCTCACAGGTGTGCCTGTGTCCTAGGTGATTCTAGATCCCATCAAATTGACATTATCAACCATCACATCCATGGACTTCAGTTTGACATTGCTGGAATCAAGACTTGAATTCCTTAAGAGGGTCCATTACATTTGGGTGCCATTTAGTTTTCAGAAAACATGCCCTCTGCACCTATCTTATAATAGGTCTTCCAATCACGAGTTGCTTCTCCTTCCTTAAATATAACCACAAATACAGTCTTGATAGCTGCAGCACAGTCTTGAGCAATGAGTGGGCGTTTGTCAGCCTAGGCAGAAGGAAGAAACTGTGGTGGGTGGGTGGAGTATCACACCCCAAGGGAAGGTTTGTCAGTCTCCTCATGGCAGAACTAATTTGCTTCCTGCTCTGTGTAACCCATAGCTCTGTTATAAACACTTTTCACTGCAGCCCAGATCCCTGCTTGCTGAACAACCCACTCAATACCCTCCCTCCCTCCCTCCCTCCCTTCCTCCTTCCCTCCTTCCCTCCCTTCCTATTAGAGATTAAAGAGCCACACCCTCACCCTCATCCTACTTCTGAGGATCAGAGATGTCATATTTTTCACAGGGCAAATACAGGTGGTAAGTATAAACAAAGACAAAAGAAAAGTGAATCTCAAACAGTGATGGCTGTGATGAAAAGATCTAAGTCTCTTCTAAACTCGGGGAATAAACCTTGAGGGTTTATTCCTGATTTCTGAAAAATCAGCCATCATTGTCTTTTCAAATGTGTTGTGGTTTGAATAAGAACTGCCCCCCCACACACACTCAAGTATTTGAACACCTGGTCCCCGGTTGGTGGTGCTATTTGGGGAAGTCATGAAACCTTTAGGAGGTAGGGACCTTGCTAGAGGTAGGACTGCACTGGGGGCAGCTTTGAGACTTCATGGCCTCACCCCACTTGCAGTTCACTTGCTGTTTTTTGTCAATTATTGAACATATGAACTCTCAGCTTCCTGCTCCTGCCACCATGCCTGTGTACACCATGCCTCCTGCCATGATGGAGTCTGATCCCTCAGGAACTGTAAGCCAGAATAAACTCATTCTTTCATAAGTCACTCTTGGTGACAGTGTTTTATCATAGCAACAGAAAAGTACCTAATAGAAAATACAAATCTCATCCTATTCTCTCCCTTCCCCCTCTGGGGGTCTGATTTAAATGCGTGTTAGATAGTCTCAGCGTTGTCAATGTACAATATTTTCTGACCTATGTTCTAGTTCACTAATTCTCTCTTCAGCTGGGTCTAATGTGGTTTAAATACAGCAACTTCATTCTTAATTTCAGTTATTATAATTTAAGTCTCATTAGTTTATACTTTGTTCTTTTCAAATCTTCTGAACAACTTTCAAATCTGCTATGTAACTTTTTCTAGTTTCTTCTTTCTGGTAGGTATTTAATGCTGTGCCTTTTACATCTTTAAACATAGTAAGCAAACTGTATTGCTTAATTATCTATGTCTAATAATTCAAGCTAGCCACATTAGTGGTGAGGATGCTCTTTTCATCCTATCTCTGTTCCCCCAGATCTTACCATTTTGTTGCACACACAGTGGCCCACCCTCTGTCTGCATCTGTATTTCTGAGCACTCTCCCCAGCAAGCCATAGGACATAACTGCTGGGCAACTAGCATCCCCCAGAATAGTTCTGTTCTGCTGTCTTCCTCTAAAGTAGATTACTCTGAGGCTTGTGTTTTCCCAGATCCAAGATTCCTAGGCAGGCCTGAGCTCCAGTCTCCCATGAGGTAACTGGCATGTCAGCAGCCTTTGCTAGCTGCCTTCCCTTCCTGGGGGTCGTCATTTCTCTTTCCCTGCAGATGGCTGCCTCTCAAACCCTCCATGCAGCAAATCCCATATTAACATGCTGAGCCTGTTTCTACTGTCCATTTCTTTCCTTCCTGTCTCATTATATTTCTGAACTAGATAGAGTATTTAAAATATTTATATGAGGTACTTGAGACAGAATAGTATTTTTCAAAAGGGGTTTTGTTGCCTTTTGCTTGAGGCGTTATGGATGTGGAACATTAGTCAGAGTTTGAATGTTGAGGTCCTCTGGACCTCTGGGTACAGACCTGCAGGTCCAGAAAGAACTGGCTTGTATGTGGTTCATTCCATGCTCATAGACCAGAAGGTGATGGAGCCTTAAATTTCCTCTTGTCTTCCAAGACCACCAGATCCACAGCTTGAGTTTTCAGCTATTTCTTCCATTTTGGCAGCTGTGTCAGGGAAAATGCACTGAACACTGGGCTTCTGTCTGTGGTTCCTCGCCATCCTCATGGTCCTGGCTGAGTCATCCCTGGGATGTTGTTAGCGCCTGACCTCATGGTCCTGGCTGGGTCATCCCTGGGATGTTGTTGGCGCCTGACCTCATGGTCCTGGCTGGGTCATCCCTGGGATGTTGTTAGCTCTTGACCTCATGGTCCTGGCTGGGTCATCCCTGGGATGTCGTTAGCTCTTGACCTAATGGTTCTGGCTGGGTCATCCCTGGGATGTTGTTAGCGCCTGACCTCATGGTCCTGGCTGGGTCATCCCTGGGATGTTGTTAGCTCTTGACTTCATGGTCCTGGCTGGGTCATCCCTGGGATGTTGTTAGCTCTTGACCACACGGTTCTGCCTGGGTCATCCCTGGCATATTGGTAGCTCTCTGTGCTTTGCACATTCCACTGCTCCTGTTTGCTGTTTTCAGTGAGAGGGTTGACTAAAATTAGTGACATTCATCATTGGGACAAATTTCTAGGTGGCTTGACTTCAAATTCTTTGAGTCTTATGATCATAACAACATTTAGAACATGCCCAGCACATGGCTGGTTCTCAACAAAAGGTGCAGCTGAGGGGACCCTAGATAGATGATGACTTCTCACCTAGAGAGGAAAGGAAAATAAATGAGACAACACATGTACACAGATGGACTCAAGGTATAGTGGATGGCCAATGGTGGTTCCATGATGTGCTCAAGGTCTGGGAAGAGGCAGAGATGGAAAGGTGGCTTTCCAGTTCCCACTCAGGGCTCTTACAAGAGATGATGCTCCAAGGAAACACTGAGCCCTCGTTTGGGAAGACAGATCCTCCTGGGAGCCATGGAGCCCATGGCTTCCAGCTCCTCTCAGGACAGAGCTGCTTCCGTGTGACAGCTCTGTGACCCAGGATCTTCCTGATTGCACGTAAATTGACTGTCTCAGTCTCAACTCAGTCTGGCATGATTCAGCAAAGCAACAAGCCAAATAAACGTACATGTTGAAAAGGAAAAACAAAAAGGAAGATCGCTTCAGACAGAAGCAGCTTTTCACTGGCCACAGTCCCCACCTTTAAGTTGAGCCGACATCTGTCCTGCAGCTAGCCAGGACTCTAGAGAGTCTGTAGACAAATGTGACAGAGGCTAGCTGTCGTTAATTCACTTTGAGTGCCACTCAAGATACTGGCTTAGCTAACACCCACCTCGAAGAGCATTTACTGAAGCCACGTGCCATACTGTGTGCACTGGATTGACACGCACCCATCAGGCATCTTATGAATGGCACAACCTTCCTTGGAGATTATAGTCAGGTGCAAACATAGAGACAGAGGCACACACACTTCATTACCAGCATTCCCAAAGAATTAATGGTTGAGGTATGGAGCATTTTTATAGTGGATTGTGAATCAATGTTTAAATTTTAATCTGTGTATGATGTATATGCAGGTTCATGTACATAAGTGTGAGCACACTTGTGCCAGGGTGCGCATGTGGAAGTCAGAGGACACCTGCGAGTGTTCATCCAAACCTTTGACATTGTTTGAGACAGTGTCTTGGTTGTCGCTGGATGCACCTAGTTTCTCCTGTCTCTTGTCATCCCACTGTAGGGGAGTGGGATTATGAATGTGCACCACCATGTCTGGCTTTAAGTGGGCTCTGGGGATCTGAACTCAGGTCCACACATTTGTGTGGCCAGTACATTACCTACAGCTGTGAGCCATCTCCCAGCCTGGATTCAGCAATGGTTTCTATCATAAACAACGTTAGTGCACAGTAGACACTGGTCTCTGTAGTAGACTTGAACTGGACTCACACGAGGGTTGCTACAGGCACGTTTAACACGCCCCCACACACAGGTTTTCCATGCTTCCCAGTCCTTCTACTGTGGGTCCCTTCTGTTTTCCTGGACCGGAACGTCCCCATGCGCCAGAAGAAAGCGCTGCTCTTAGTTGAAAATTTCAGCCCACAGAGAAGCCGGAGACTATGCAAATCTTCTGAGAAATCTGTTTCTCATCAAATTATTCATTCACTTTACAAATTCAGAACCTGGGATAAGTTTCAAGGAAGGAAAAAAGAGAAAAAAAGATCTGATTAGATAAGCTTCCATTCTTCCTAGCTTTGGGGCACTAATTCACTGTGCTGAGCCAGGTTTCAAAAATCTAATATTTCCACACATCTCTAAAGGGGATGACGAATAGGCAGTTTCTTGACTTACTGGTCAGGTAATAAGGAGTTTGTGTGTGTGTGTGTGTGTGTGTGTGTGTGTGTGTGTGTGTGTGTGTGTGTGTGTGTGTGTGTGAAAGAGCAAGACTAAACCTACCCTGAACAAAAATAATGCCTACCAAAAGTGGATCTGGCATTTGACACTGAGCAGGATGAATTTTCTGCATAGTGTTTGATATAAGAGGGAAAAGGGAGGGAGTGGAGGTGCTGTGTCAGCACAGGGATTGCAAATGCAATCACAGTGGTACCTGTGTGAGAACGGAGTCTGGGAGAGCCAGGACCCTGCACAGAGAGGAAGCAGGTGTAGCTAGCGGGGTGGACAAAGGTCAATGTAAGACAGCAAGGGAGGGAAGGAGAAGAGAGGGGGGCTGGAGAGAGAGGGAGGGAGAGGGGGAGAGATGAGGAAAAGGGGAGACAGGAGAGGGGAGATGGGGGGAGAGAGGGAGGATAAGAGGAAAAGAGAGGGGAGAGGGGGAAGAGCTATTTTTGGAAGAATGGATGGCCTTGGTCGGTCCCTCCCTCCCGCCTCCTTTCCTTCCCCCCCCCCTTTTTTTTTTTGACAGGGAACTCATTATCTAGACCATCCCAGGTTGGCCTTGATCTCACAAAGATCTGCCTGCCTCTGCCTCCTTAATGTGAATGCTACGATGAAGGTATGTGCCACCATACCCAGAGGGTCCACTTCTTAGAATACAGACAATATGTGCCACCATACCCAGAGGGTCCACTTCTTAGAATACAGACAATATGACTTCTGTGTGCTTTGAGAACTGTCTGTCTCCTGTCTTTGTAAAAGCTCTTCCATTGCTCCAGCAGCAAGCCCCTTTTTAGCATGCTGAGGTTCTCCATCAAGAAAAATTTTCTGACACAACTCACTGGGATCGAAATATTCAAGTGAATGTCCTAAGCATGGGACCCGTGGCAGAGACCGTTTTTGAAAAAGCCCCACCTTCCTGTGAACGTTCCAAGTCACCAACAGTTATGCTACATGAGGGCTTCTGAGAGGCAGAGAGGCTAAGGAAGGAATAGGTGGCCAGAGGCACCTGTTCCTAGAGGTAGACTTTCATACAGGTGGAGGCTGGCCCCCAGCTCAGCCCAGCAGGGTGCTGGACCCCACTAGGTGACAGTGCTTTGCTCTGGGTGTTGAAATGGGTTTGTCTCAGTTCTTACGAGAGCCATCCAAGGTAGCTGCTCCTACAGCCATTTTTCATATGAAAAATAACTTAGGATTTGAGATTTTTAAAATTCATTTAAGGTGAAATTGACATCCAGTTGCTACCAAAAGTAACATAAAGCTTGTCAGCTATTAAGAGCTCACTTTGTGTCATGGCCTAGATGGACTTTACAGATATTGTCCATTTTAATCTTCATAATGACCTTTTGAAACAGAACAAATTCCCTCTAACTGTAGGAGAAAGTAAGGTCATGCCAGCGTCAAGTGGCAGAGTCTGTCTGAATGAGATTCCAGACACGGCCGTCATCTTGGCTGTGGCCCTTCTTTCCTTCTGGCCGTTTGATTCCTGGACCCCAGACCCCAGTCTTTACAAAGTACTCGTCTCTTCCCCTCGAAATCTCAACTTGAGACCCTCTACCCTGACCTTGACCTTTCCTCCCAAAACCCCAAAAGAAAATGATATCCTTTGCAGTAGTTACTGTTCTCACTTTCAAACCTTCCAAACAACTCTGCAAGGTAGACCGAGGTGTATCTTAAAATGAGGACACTGAGGCTGAGGGTTCAGCTTGCCCAAGGTCACACAATGGAGAGTGTCAGATCTGGGATTGAACATGAAATCCATCTCACTCTGAGGCCTGTGTCCTCCTAGTTCCCTGCAGGGCCCCTCCAATGTGCCCCTCCAAGGTGCTTTAGGGGATAATCCTGGGCTCACAGGGGGCAGGGGATTAGAATTCTATACAAAGTGCTTTCTAATCATTTTACTGTCCCAGGGCCTCCACTTTCTGTGGTACCAGACTCCAATTTTTCCAGGGTGAAAGGAGGCCTTTGCAAAATAGAAAAAGAACTTTCATTGCAGAAAGAGCCCTAGGAATTTAAAAAAAAAAAAAAAAACGTACAAGGAAAAGCAGTGGGGGAGAAAGCTAATGCCACTAGCTTCATTATCCGAAGGGAGAAAGAGACATTTTAGGAAGGATCTATTGTGTGAACTTGAGAACATGAAGCAGGGGTCAGCGGTGCTGTTGCAGGCTGGGAGGAAGTGGTCACCGAAGAATGGCCTTGATTGCAAGGCAGTGTTAATTAGGCTTGCAGGCTGCAGTAGGCAGAGACTGGCTCCTGCCATCACTTCCCACAGGAAGGTTTTTTAGAATATGAAAAAGTTATTTAATTCTCCTTTCACGTTATCCTTTTGAATCCTCATATTAATCAAATTGTTTTCCAGGGAAATACCAGCAACAACAAAACATAAAATACTAAGAGTGAGAATATTTTAAATGCCTGGAGGAAGCGGCTAGGAGATTGATATGCGATTTTGAGGCGCAGTTTGCAGCCTTGCTATTTACCGTGAACCAGGGATCATTTCTTCCTTATGGAGAATTTGCTGGTTGCCAAGAATATGAGGCTGAAGATATACCCCAGATCTGGTGTGAGGCAGTCTTGACTCTGTGTTTGATTCAGCCAATGGGAAACTAAACTAAACAAGAACACAGAAGCAAAGGGTGATGGTGATTGTGTGGAAGAGAAGAAAGAGGGAGATGCTGTGGAACCCGAATGAGATGGCTGTCTCCCTTCCTTTATTATTGTTATGCTCTGCGCATCATCTTCTTAATAGCCACTAATACCTGCTTAAGCTCTGTCTCCCTTGATAGAATGGAAACCCCTGAGGCTGGCGCTGTGTCAGTCAGTCTCCACAGAAAGGCAGTGGTTAGGAACCAGCTGTGAGTCTGGGATTTCTGCTTTCAAATCCCAACCTTACTGCCTGTTAGCTTTGCAACCTTGGAAGTTCAGGCACCAGAGCCGGCAGGATAGCCAGGACGGTAGCAGTCCCTACACCATGGGGCTGAGTGTTAGGATCCTGTGGATGCCTACGTAAACTAGATGACCTTATACTATGAGTGTTCCTCACAAATGCAGTTTCCTTCATGTGTATATGAAATAGTTGGGACAGAGAAGAATCGATAAGGCGATGTTTTATTTCTATTTCTTTTAGATAGAAATGTTGTAAGAAAGGCCAAACTTGCCAAACTGTCTTCATTTTGTCACAAGTACTAGCATATCATAGAAACCAAGCCAAATGCCCAAGTGACACACGATACTTTTGTTCCCATAGTCATACACCCAATGCTTCTAAAAGCATGCACAATCTCTGTTTCATGATTGTTTACAAAAGACAGTTTCCATCCACCCTGGAGTAGATTGTGGTTCACAGTGAATGCGTGTGAACTTTACCTCCAAATGGAATCTGCCTGGACCGCTGGGATTCTGTAGAACAAAGAGCTCCCCTGTTTAGCACTTCCTTTGAAGCCAAGACATTTTTCGGTTGAGAATGTTAATGTCTCCATTCTTAAAGTTGGATTCTAAAATTCCTGTTATGGAGGCTGTATCTGATCAAGGAGGGAATGATTCCTCTTGAATGGTAGCTGTACTGATGGTTGGATGAGACTGTTTACTCCCAGCAGTGAATGGCATCATATAATGACTCATTTAATTTGAGGTGAACCTGACTGCTCCGGTTTCACTGTGTCTCTTGAGTTCATGTATTAGAAGTTTGGTCCCCAGTGAGGTGATGTTGAGAGATGTTGGAACCTTTAAGAGGTAGAGCTTAATACAAGGTAGTTAGGTCATTGAAGGTTTCCCTTTGGAAAGGATTATTAATAGTTCTTGTGGGACCTGTTTATTGCCACTGAGGCAGGCCCTTTCTACGGCTTCCTCTCATTCCTCTCACAAGTGCCTTCACCTTGATGTCATCTACCTTAAGGTACTTATCAGAGGCAGAACATATGGGGCTGCCTGGTTTTGGCCTTTCAACCTCTAAAGCTATGAGTCAAATATCTTTTTATTTTTAAAAATATTTTATTATTTTTATTTTATGTGTATGAGTATATTGCCTGCATGGTACGTGCACCTGTGTCATGGAATGCCCACAGAGGTCAGAGGAGGGTGTCAGATTCTCTGGAACTAGAGTTAGGGATAGTTGTTACTGCTGTGTGAGTGTTGGGAACCAAATCTGGGTCATCTGCAAGCAGAGCCAGTACTCTTAACCTCTGAACAACCACTCTGGCCCTAACATCTTTGCCTTATGCCTTAACCAGAATTATGTATTTTGTTACAGCATTGGAAAATAGACTAATTGATTGACAAATCTGGAATGCTGTAATATTTCTTTCCTCCTTTAAGTTGGACGTTAATGGCTCTAAGTGGCCTTAATAAACCTTGCTGGGTGGTTCCGCATTTGGTGGATGTCCTTTTAAAAACTTCACTGTTGAGATGCCCTAAAAAGATGTGACAGTGTTATCTTCATGTGCTGCCTGGTGTTTACAGTCTCCTTGGATTCTAAACCATGTAAATATTTCTGGTTACTAGTGATGTCACCTCTGTTGGGTGACATATTCTGGGACTATGATTTCTTGCCCTCTTGGAAAGGTATTGCCAAACAAAATAATTTAGAAGGTTAAGGCTTAGTAATAATAATACAAAAAAATCAGGAATAGCATTGAAAACTGTGGTTCAGGTACAGTGTCAAGTCACTCAGATAAGAGTTTCGTGCTTCAATATTTCAATTACTATCGATTTAGTATTTGAGTTCCTTCATTATGAGTGAGGTCCAACTCTAAATCTCTGCCTTATTAACTTTTAAGAAACTAAGCATTTAACGTTGACATAATTATAAGCACACAGGTAACCGTAAGAATGATTAAGACTTGACTATCCTTTACTCAGCTCCTTCAGTGACCACCTTTTACAACTGCAGTACTATTCACTAATTTGCTCTCTGTTTCCATAATGTTTTCATGTGTAAATAAAATCATGAAATTTTTCTGTAGGAGAAAGAATGATTTGGCTGATGATGGTGGTAAAGGTCACGGTGAATGTACTGCTACTGACTAGCCCTGTGATCTCAGGAAATTCAGTTTATCGCCTCTGTAAAATGAGGTGTCTGGTGGCTGTGAAGTTCCCTTCCTTTTCAGGACTGTATGATTTCTGCCATTTAAATGCATCTGAATGCTATAGGAGGGCAGAGCCAAGGTTTTGGCTTCTCACTGGAGAAGCTTCTGGAAATGGTCCCCCCCCCCCCCCATACAAACCCCCCCTTGGGCCCTTTACATAAAAAATCCCCCTTCATTTACAGAACTAGGAAACGAAAATTTAC